>NC_029792.2:105294189-105359958 GCF_000816755.2 Arachis ipaensis | reverse complement strand
GTATTTCTCTAATGTTTAAGATGAAATATAATCTTCTGTAAAAAAAATATGTATTATACATAAATATATGATGACTGATTTTGATAATTAATTTAATGTAGATATGACATTTTACCGTACAAATATGGTTTATGCTCATCTTATAACAACAAAATGATTCATTTTATTTGTGTACACAAAAGATAAGTTATATAAATAACTCTTTGTTTTTGAAGTTATTGATATAGCCAATAAGTCATTCTATATTCCTAGTGAAATTTGACATGCTTCAAACAATTAGTGAGTGCTATATACATAAAATGAGAAAATTGAAGTTGCAATAAAAAAATGATTTTGTATGTATTGCAGGAGGATGGGTGGGTGGTGTGCAGGGTTTTCAAGAAGAAAAACCAAAGCAGAGGGTTTCAACAAGAAATTGAAGAAGAGGAACATCATCACTTAGCAGCAGAACATCAACACATGAGAGGAGTAGCAAGCCAACAAGTTCTGGACCCAAAACACCACCACCACTTGCAACATCATCAAGGACTCTATGATAATGATAATGATAATAATTACACCAATAATTTTGATGGATCCATGCACCTTCCACAGTTGTTCAGTCCAGAATCTTCCGTGGCTACCGCGGCGGCGCACACTTCCATGAATGCCATGGACATTCTTGAATGCTCCCAGAACCTTCTAAGGCTCACAACAACAAGTGGATGTGGACTCAATCTCATGCAACAACAACATGGAGAGAGGTTCAATGGTGATTGGTCTTTCTTGGATAAGCTTCTTGCTTCACACCATGGCAGCACCATGGATCATCATCACCATCATCATCATCATAGCAAATGCAACAATAATCTTCATCATCAGCATCCTGCAATTGCTATTGGAACTACTTCATCTCAGAAATTCCCATTTCACCACCTTGGTTGTGACAACCATGATATCATGAAGTTTTCCAAGTAGGGTTGTTATGAAAAATAATAATATAATAATAATCATTATTATGATCATAAGCGATGATGAGGTGAGAATCAGAAACTTCCTTTCTAGTATATGTATTTCAGAGCATCCTCCTGTTTGTTAGGTACTCATTGGAAAAATTCTCCCACTCATTAATATTTATTAGCATTTCTTTATTTTGAGTATCAATTGTGTATAGGTATGTATCTTTGTTATATTTTCAAGCTGCTGTTAAATAATATGATACTATTCATGAATGCTTATTTTTCATGTTGTTGAATACCATGGCGATCTACTTTCTGCATATAAATAGTTCTTTGCGATGTATAATATTTTCGACAAAAAAAAAAATGTTTAGGGGACAACAGTACGTATCGAGCCTAAAACTACTCAAACTTTTTATTTTTCACATTATTAATATTTGTTAAAATATTAGTAGTTATAACAAAATTACATATTAAGTAACATTTATACATAAATATTACTAAATACATTTAATTTTTTAAAAAATGTTACCTATTCTTAATCACTTATTCACTTTCACACGAAACAAGTAAAATTCCTTACTCGTAAAATCAAAATCTCTCACTCCTCACACTTAAATTTCGTTCACGCTTGGAGCATTTGTTTCGATCTCAATATTGTTGGATTTCAATCTCAATCTCACTCTTGTTCGATCTCGATCTTACTCAATCTCGCTCTTACTCGCACTTTGCATCCTTAATCCCTCACTCTACCTCCTCGATTTCACGGTCTTCCTCCTTAGTTTTATCATGATTATTGTAATGCTCTGTACTTCAACCACATGCTACCTCTAATTCACTTAATTCTTCAATTTCTCATCTCAAATTTAAAAGCAAGCTCATCGGTAAGTATACACTCTATCACCTTAAGCCGTACCTCTAGCCGCAAAGCACAGGACGATAATGCATCACGACAGTTTTAAAACTCCATACAATAGTATATAATCAAGAAATATTAAAACTAGAAGGCTGATGAAGGAAAAGATGACCAAAGCTATATAACAATACAGAGAAACAAAGCATGAAGCGTTCACACACAATATCTAAAGTGCGTTGGTACGAAAAGAACAAAACATAATATATAAAACCTTGTAAACAGTTCCAGAATACACAAGGTAGTAGATTAAATAAGCAAATTATATATATATATATATATATATATATAACCAAATGAGAATTAGTCACAGCTTGCGGAGTTTAGGCTGGCTAGTTAAACAAAAGATACATCAGAATTTTAAGTTAAAATCAGCCACGTCCTATCTCTTAAAGGTTCTGAAATACAAGCCTCTAAAGCAACATAATATACAAAAAGGAGAGACTACAAAAGTATAGCCAGTCCGTCCTTCAGACTCTAGAGAAACGAACTGCTCTGATACCATAATGTAACACCCTACCACATAGAGCTTTACGCTTAAGCAGTAAAACAGAGGTGGTGTGGTATTACGACCTCTAAAATAAAACATATACGTATAATACTTGAAAGAATATAATATACGAGGAGTCTTAAAGGATAGGTAAAACAAAATCACAAAATTAAAAGCGCAACGCTCAAGAATAAGGATTACTTGTGTACAAAGAAAGCTAAGGTACACTAACATATATGTGTAAATAATGAGAGTAGAGAGTCAAGATACAAAATATCAAGCTCCAAACTCAGCCTGCGAAACTAAAGTTGGCCNAATCTATAACCTAAAATACATAACAGTAATCCTAGCTCTCCATAAACCTCTATGAGGTACAAAATTAAAACATTTATATACGTAAGGAGAGTTCTATACAGGAGCATATATCTAAACAAAATAAAATATAATATCCCCCAAAAGATCCACTTCGTTGCAGAGAACTCCAGACGCCTAGCGAGGTGCCTCTCGACCTGCATCTGAAAAATACAAATATCTATATGGAATGAGAATTGGGGGTTCTTAGCATGGTAAAGATGCCGCATATATAAGATATAAGGTCCCAAAAAAGTCAAAGGCAATCCTAGAACGCCGACACTCAAATTATAAATCTTAAAGAACTAAAACAGAAACTATAAAATCTGGGTAGTTCTTTAAGGTTCTTAAACTTAACCAAATTCTAACTAAACCCTCAACCATTTCCCCTTCCTCTAACATCCTCCAAAATACCAGTAGATCCACACATACAAACAAAACAGACTAAACAAATATAAGTAGAATACAGATACGGCATGTAGCAAATATAGCAGGTAAGCATAATAATCACATAGGCAAGCCCAATTAATGCATAATTAAACAAAGCACACATATGCATATGATGTATGTATCCTACTAACCGTGAGCTCACGTGTCGGTTATTTTACCAGAATCTGACACACCCAGTAGCTAACTCGGATATCTTCTCTCTGACATGCCTCCACACTCTTAGAATATAGTGCCTATCACACTCTCGGGATATAGTCCCCGTCACACTCATGGGATATAGTGCCCGTCGTATTTCCTAGGACAAAGTGTTCCCACACTCTTGGGATGATATAATGCCCGCCATGCTCTAAGGATATAGTGCCTATCACACTCATAGGATATAGTGTCTGACATACTTTTCAGGGTAAGGTGCTCCCACACTCTTGGAATATAGCTCCCGCCACGCTCTCGGGATATCGTGCCCGTCACATTAATGGGATATAGTGCCCAACACACCTTACAACAGAGAGAAATCCAACATACTAATCATCATCAACCATCCCAATCAGAGTTCAGTTAACATATTCATTATTCATAATCATTCGCATTTATTCATTTAATACCATTATGGCCAAATATTCACCAATTATATAACACTTTCACAATTCTCAACCATGATTCATCATATTTTCAAGCTTTCTTCTCTTCCAAGCTACCATCCCTTCCTAACTTTACCTCATCACTAAGCATACAAGGTTTAAGGGCTAAAAGAGTAAAAATAGAGGTTTAGATGTTCAAAATTACATTGTAAAACATAAAACTCACTTTGCTGATTTCAGGGGTCACGCGTACGCGTTGGCGTGTTTTTCTTGCTCGTGTACGCATGCACCTTGCTTGCGTACGCGAGATATTGAACCCGAAAGGGTTGGTTGCGTCGCGTGCAGGTGGTCGCGTACGCGAGTTCTGTAGAGTGGGTAAAATGTTAAGTGCTGCAAAATTTCAATTTTTGTACCCCAAACTTTCGACGCCCATAACTTTCTCGTTTTAAAATATTTTTCATTCATTCTTCGAACAGTGTAAACTTCACGGACCCAATTTTGATATGAGACAAGGTCGAAAGAATTTGGGTTCGGAAGCCGAGTTATGGCTCGTTGAAATTCGGCCAAAAATCATATTTTCACAAAAATCCTCAACCTCTATTTTACCAAAAATCATAACTCATTTCAAACATTCCAAGCTTACAAACAACATCAAGACATACCAAATCATACCTCATCATCCCTCATTCATATTATGACATCCTTAAGTACAAATTCATCAAGTTTAACTTCAACAAGTTAACACCCAAATCATACAACATAACTCATCATCAATATATGAGCATTCTTAACCCACTACAACTAATCATTATTCATATCAAATATTATCATCATAAATCCATATCATCATCAAACATCATATAGTCTCATCAATTTCATCACTTGACACAATTATCATCAATCATTCAACATACAATCCAACCACACAACTCAACAATGCTAATAATAAGTACTCATATGTTCACAAATCAAATCACCAACCGACTTCAATCCAAACTTATCCTATGGTCATCTAGCCTAAGTTTTCACAAGACATTATATATTAAATACGAGAAACCAAAACTATACCTTGTCCGATTTCCTCATATAACCCAATAACACCTCAAATTCACCGTTTCTCAAGCTTTCAAGGCTTCAACACCTCACTAATAGATTTTTCAGCATAAAATTTCACTCCAAGCTTCTATTTCCTCAATTTGATTCCAACCCACAACCAATTTCAATTTAACATCATAATTACCACTATAATCAACATAGAGCTCATTAACTCAACATCACACAAAGAGGTTGAACACTACAAGAATATGGCCGATTAGCTACAACAAAAAGAGTCGTAAAATCATCGCTAATTTGACACAAAATATAATTTAGGACGGATTAGCTACCGTGTAGCAACTAATACTTTCCTCGCTAATTATAAGTCGCAGATTAGTGAGGCAAATAGAATAGTCACTATTTCATCGGAAAATTTTTTAGCTACCAAATAGATAATCGCAAATCCATCACTAAAGTAAAAGCTAATTCCATAGAAGAAATAGACTAAACAGTAGTCGCTAATTAGCAACAAACTCTACTGCAGCAGACTCATCGCTAAATGCAAGCTAACTTCGTAGACAAAATGGAATGCTTAGTTGACGTTAATTAGCGAGGAATTTCTTCGAACCTAACTTGTCGCAAGTTATCCGCTAATATGATCACAAATCTGTCACATTTTGTAGCAAATCTATAGCTAATCTTTGAAAATCTTTAATCAAATTTGTAAAAATTTTGTCACTAAACAATAGCTATTTTAAACGAGAAAGTAGAGTTATGATGTAGTCGCTAACTTGCTAGGAAATAATATATAATCAATTAGTTATAATACTATCACAAAATATCATCACAATTTCCTTTTAAACTAGTAACAAATCGATAGATATCTCATAAATGTTTTAGTCGCAATAGAGTCTTTAATTTGTCACCATTATCAACAGCAAGTATGTCGCTATACTAAAATAAACCTCATTATTTTTTTTTTATTTTAGTCATTGAACTAAAAAATATCACATACAGAATAAATTAGTTCATCAAAATTATACACGTTTAAAAAAGTTCAAACCATGTTTCAAGAAAGTAAGTATTGAAGCTTAACCTAATAATAACCAAGCATTTGGGCTTGATCAAATGCCTACTCTATCTTTTCAATATCTCAAAATAAGATGACTTAATTAGTAAACTAAGCAAGGAAAAGTGAAAAATACACATCTCGGTACCTCATTTCACATTAAAAATTTAAAAAAAAATGAAAAATGCAAACACCTAAAACTTAGAATATCAATTGCACAAAGAACATGTCCGCCAATTCCACCTTCATTTTCACCAATATTGTCACTTATACTGTGATCAAACTGCAAAAATGTCACGGAAAAATAACATCAGTAAATAACAGCACATCAGTGAATCAAAACCAAAAACAGAATAATAAATTATTTAATCAACAATAAATTAAATGGAAAAAATAGCAGTCATCAGAACAGCAGCGAAGATAAAAAAAAATTAAAATCAAGAACAAAAAATAACAGAACCAATAAATTAAAATCAACAATTAACAAATTCAAAATAAAAATAACAGTAGAAACAACCAACAATGAAGAACAACAAATTAAAAATCAACAACAAAAAATAGCAACAATGAAGAACAACAAATTAAGAACAGAAAATCAAGAACAAACAATAGCAAGAAGCCAAGAACAATAAATAAATAGCAGTGAAGAACAACAAACCATAGCAAGAACAGAGAAAATCAAGAATAGAACAAAATTGTGTTGAATTAATTAATTAATTGATCGATTGATCAATAAAGACCCAATAATCAAGCTAAAGTCAAAATCAAATGAAATCACTATACCCCTAATAATAATCAAGCTAAGTAAGGTGAAAAAAGAAGGGGGGAGGGGGTTGAACACCCAGAAAAATCATGAAGCTGGTAGCAGTCACAACCTTATCAAGAATGGCAGGTATATGGTGTTCAAGAAGTTGCTTTTCTGCTGTGGCTATCAGCGGCTTCCTAGTAATCGCATCCAAGTAGATCAGGCATCTATCATGTTCCTCTTGCAATCTTGTCTACAAAAATGAGTACAAAAAATATCCATTCAGTACATAAACAATGTGATATGCAGGAAGGGTTCAACTATGCAAAGATAACTATTATGCATGATCAGGTATACATACATGGCATGGCAAGATCCAATAGTTAAAGAACTACTTAAAGGAGCACATACAAATACCAACAATTCAAGCTAACAAGATAATAGAAGGGGATAAAGAAAAGGAAGCACCTCCACATGCTTCAAATAATCTGGAACATCTGATTGCTGCATGTATTTCATACCTTGAGCAGCATAAAATTCAGATGTGCATTCAAGAAATGGCTTCTCGAAGCTTTCTGCATATATTCCCAGTGCTGTGAACATCTTCAAAAGATGGTTTAGAAGTGTTCTATCCACTGCTTCACCTAATCCAAAATATCAGACGAACAACAAAAAAATGAAAGTTCCATCACAAAAGGACATTTATGCCCCCCCCAAAATATGATAATTTAGCTAATCTTTTTTTATGGTAAGAGAGATAAATTAATTCATATAACAACAAATAATGGTCATATATAATAAAGATGTATTCTACTGGACCAAATTCATTAAAAAATAATTAACAAACTACTCAAGACAAAACTATTCACAAAATTATCCTTTGTATGTCAACCAGTTACAATGGTTATTGATATATTTTGAAACAGAAAATTAAAAATATTACAAGTATTTTGACAGCACATGCTCCCTCATGATCTCATCAGTGTCAGATCAACTCAGCCCATGCAAGATAATGGCAAGAAGAAACATAAAATCTATGATGACAGCAAATAGAAAAACCAAGGAAATACACTCCCTGCCACCGTCATATATAAAGAGGTCTGACATTCATTTATAAGATTAGGATTGTAACATAAAGATTTACCTTTCACTTTCAATCATTCTTAGAAGACCGGTAACAATTTTGTATTCAACTTCAGGAGATAATGAAAGATGTTAGTGGAAAAGTTGTAAGCACATGTCCCATAAGGACCGTACATTTGTTGTTTGCTTAACATATGTCCTATCTAGATACAAGGCTATACCCCGAATCATCAACATTTGGTCACAAAGATCCTGCCAACATCTCTCAACTAGAGATAGAAAAACAACCAAATTTGGACTTTGTCTAACCAAAGACTGCAAAGCAGTAAATATATGTGCTTCGCATTCCGTTTCAATTCGCTGATAAAGATTTCCAGCCATTTTATATATGCAAAGATCACTGACAGCCTACAGAAGAGTTCACCATAAAATACTAATGAGCTATTTCACCATAAAATTCACAGGGCAAACCCAAGCCAACCCAACTGTAAATAATAAATAATAACAGAATATCTAGGAATACCTGATAAAGCTTTTCCAAATCACAAGAGTCGGGTTGCTTCAAGAATATAGCACAAATAACAGACTTCAATTTTGCCCATGTAACCTCCTCAAAATTTGTGGGCAGTGTTGGCTTACCTTTGAAAGAAAACAGGGACGTATGAATAATAAATTTAGAAGTTGTCCCTTTGTAAAGCTAAATATTCAAACTTATTTACAATACTACTGTGCCAATTTGTTTTCCAAATAAAAACAAGAAATTACAAATATGTTCCGCTTCCACATAAAGAAAACAAGCTTACAGTACCACCATGTGTTACATATACATTCACTATAATTATAACACAACCATAAGAAAATACAAAGAAGTTTAGATGTAGAAGACTAGAAGTTATTGATAGATATCTCTAAATTAAATCCCATGATATCGTATTTTACATTATATAAAGTAAATTTTAATTTTGATGCATTGAGTCTTGCATTTGCATGACCATTCAAGTGAAAAATGCAAGACCGAACCACATTTTCTAATGTGGCAGGATACGATCGAAAGGCAGTTAGTGCATTAAATTGAAATTCTTTCTCTTGGTAGCTATACTACTTAGGGTCCAAAGTTAACCACAAGCAGGGAACGATAATTAATAGGCAAAAGTGAGTGTTTAGGTCTTTGATGAGCGGATAATTTATACGCTTTTTGACATTGTTTTTAGTATGTTTTTAGTAGGATCTAGTTACTTTTAGGGATGTTTTCATTAGTTTTTATGTTAAATTCACATTTCTGGACTTTACTATGAGTTTGTGTGTTTTTCTGTGATTTCAGGTATTTTCTGGCTGAAATTGAGGGACTTGAGCAAAAATCAGATTCAGAGGTTGAAAAAGGACTGCTGATGCTGTTGGATTCTAACCTCCCTGCACTCAAAGTGGATTTTCTGGAGCTACAGAACTCGAAATGGCGCGCTTCCAATTGCGTTGGAAAGTAGATATCCAGGGCTTTCCAGAAATATATAATAGTCCATACTTTGGCCAAGAATTGACGACGTAAACTGGCGTTCAACGCCAGCCTTCTGCCCAAATCTGGAGTCCAGCGCCAGAAAAGGATCCAAAACCAGAGTTGAACGCCCAAACTGGCATAGAAACTGGCGTTCAACTCCACAAATGGCCTCTGCACGTGCTACACTTAAGCTCAGCCCAAACACACACCAAGTGGGCCCCGGAAGTGGATTTATGCATCAATTACTTACTCATGTAAACCCTAGTGACTAGTTTATTATAAATAGGACCTTTTACTATTGTATTAGGTATCTTTAATCATCTTAGGATCTTAGGACCATCTTTGGATGCCTGGTTCTTAGATCTTTTATTATATAATATTCGAAAACTCCATGATTATTTTATATCCGCCTGACTGAGATTTACAAGGTGACCATAGCTTGCTTCATACCAACAATCTCCGTGGGATTCGACCCTTACTCACGTAAGGTATTACTTGGACGACCCAGTGCACTTGCTGGTTAGTTGTATCGAAGTTGTGACAATTATGTATTAAGATCAGAGCACCAAGCTTTGGAGCCATTACCAGGATTTGTTCGAGCCTGGAGATCACAATTTCGTGCACCAGTCTTACGTTAGGAGCTTCCATGTTATGACTAACTCAGTAATTAACTTGTGCGGGTCTATAGACATAAAAATGACCTAAATAAGTACACCTATTGAGCCCATCTTATTGTTTCCCAAAGAAATTGAGGTTAGGAGAATCATCATGTATGCTAGTACAGAATAAATAAAAAGGATGCAATCTTCGTTAAACCATACAATATAGAAAATCCTTCAATAGATGACAACCAAACAGTGAATCACCATGCATGACGGCGCTGGGCACTGGGCGGTGGCTCCTGGCCTCCTGTTGCTGTTGGCTGGGAGAGAGAAAGAAAAAGGGGCTAGGGTTCCGTGGAGTGTAGAGAGAGAAGGGGGGGTTGGGTTCTGGGTGAGTGAAAAGAGAGAAACTGGGGGAGGGTTTATATATTTTTTATTTTTCTCATTTTTTTTAAAATTAAAAACCGGAAAAAACCGTTCGGTTCAAAATAGTTCACCGATTAACCGTCGGTTCGACCGATTTTTTACCAATTTTTAGCCAGACATTTTTGTACTTTAACCAAACCGATTAGATGACCGGTTTCTGATTAATTCGGTTGAACTGGCCGGTCTGGTTTAATTTTTAGAACAATGATTATAACATAACCATAAGAAAATACAAAGAAGTTTAGATGTAAAAGACCAGAAGTTATTGATAGATATCTCTAAATTAATTCCCATGATATCGTATCTTACATTATATAAAGTGAATTTCAATTTTGATGCATTGAGTCTTGCATTTGCATGACCATTCAAGTAGCGCCGATGGCGGAGTAGCAGGAGCACGATAGGAGACGTTGAGTCTCTGACTGTGGGTGTGGGAGACTGATATTCGGCGCAGGAATCATTGAAGAGACAATGTTAAGGAGGGTTAGGTTAGGTCATTTGGGGTTGTTACAAGCATTTGTCTTTCTCTTTCTATGGCGGTGGATGATATGATGAAAGGAAGTTATTATGAGATAATGAGATTTTCAATTTTTAATTTAAAGTACTGTAAAGAGCGCTTATACACAATTTTTTATTTGAAGTAATGGAAAGGGCGCTCATTTGTGCATTTTTAATTTTGAAATTAAACGTTTTTTAAATTAATATAATTTATTTTATTTTTTGAGTTATTAATTTTTTTCTTTTTTTTTAAAAATTTTTATTTTGATTTTTTTCAAAAAAAAATAAATTTAAAAAAATTATAAGATAGATAAATTTTTTTTAATAAACATGAAAAATCTTAATTCACTATTTTTTTGGTTAATCAAACTAAGTCTATAACTATACACTACAGCAGAGGCGGAACTTAGCGGCGCTTTTTCTCCCTTTGGCGGCGGTTTTAAACCGCCGCAAAATAAGTTGCCGGCGACTATGGAGACCGCCCTGGTTATGAGCGCTGGGAGTGAGTTCAGCGGCGGTTTCCAGCAACCGCTGGTATAACCGCCGCAAAATTTGAGTGCCACGATTGTCATCTTGTTTGTCAGCGGTTTTAAAACCGCCGCGAATTAATTCAGTTTTTTCAAGTTTGAATGAATTTTGCGGCTGTGTTATAACCGCCGCATTATAGGATTGGTTTGTGTACATCTTTACAGGCGATTGCGAATCGCCGCAATCCCCAATACAAGTGTCCTATTTTTTTTAGACTTTTTGGCGGTTTAAAACCGCCGCCAAGTTAAGAAAAAAATTAAAAAAAGAAATGTAGAATTTGGGTTTTTATTTATGAAATCACATAAAATTTTCTTAAATATTATCAAGTTTTGTTCCTTGGATTTCTAATTATTTTAGGAGTGATTGTATTCATGGATAAAATCTAAACTTGTGACAAAACCAGAAAAATATCAACAAACAAAAATGTATTTATCAAAATATCAACAAAATAGAATCTCTTGCTAAGAGTTGCATAGTCTACTTAAAAAAAAAGTATGCGTCAATCCAAAATAATTTCAATCCTAAAGTACTATTTTCTACTGTATCATTCCATTGAACACATCCCTGCAGCAATCTCTGGTGGCAGCTCCTCATCCTGCCGTTGAAAAAGATAAATCAATGCACTCTCCATTACCTTTATCCTTTTCTTGTCTGCTGCTGCTTCATCTTCCATCGCCTTCCTTTTCAACTTCTCGGCTTCCAGTTCTGTCTGTAGTTCATTCAGCTTCCTTTGCGTCTCTTCTACTTGGACTCTGTTTATTGACGGTTGCAAATTTGTACCAAAGAGTTGACTAGGAGTCAGTCCAAAACCCACTCCACGCACTCTACCCGGTTTCTCCCTTCCGAAAATCTGAGCAATAGAATCATTTTGAGACAACACTCTAGAAGACTCATCCTGTTGCTCAATCTCCAGAAGTCTTTCCTACAGACATAAAACAAAAATATGGATCTGATTCAAGTACATTCAACTTAATTAAAACTTAAACTGAGTTTATATTTGAGGCACATGATAAGCAAAAGCATGCATAAGGATATACATCTTAAGTGAGAGCAGAGAATACTTTTGAATGGATTGGATTCCAATTCTATCATAAAATCAATTTGAGGAACCACAAGACACCCAAGTACGCTATAGTCTTCATCATTCAGAACTCCTTGGATTCCAAGACTTATACTATTCTTCCTCTATTACTAAACTTGGATTCCAACCTTCTACTGTTCTCTCTCTATTACTAAACTTAATACCTATTACACGCTCTCAGATTATCACTCATTTAAGTAAATATATAAATACATAAATAAATAAATAAAATGGGCAAAGAAATAATTCAATACTAGTATTCTAGTAATATTGATAATTGCTCCTAATCATGTGTTACATATATATTTTGAATCAAATAATTAGAGCTGTTAAAATATTATTATTCATAAAGCACTTAACAAAATTTCTGCCCAAATAAAGAACATTTTCGGTCATACAGTTATTTTGTAAATTAATTGAATCCTTCACATGTAACAACTTTATATCATAGTATAAGCGTTGGAACCAAAAACTTATTTGTAGACATTGAATGAAAAGAAACCCATAACATATTTTCAGCTCAGCACACAAGGAATGGGCAACTAAGATGCACCAAACTATGGATGCATTAGATATCATAATTTTGATGACTAATCATATTAAGCTGTACTTACACCAATTTCTCTTGCCTCATCATTAATATAAGAGTCATCCCTTCTTTTGTGAACCTTGATCCACAACTCTCCTCTATCGACTATCCTTCCTTCTTGTTCTGACTGAAATAACAAAGTTTAATCCATCACCGAAATCCACGCAATCAGGGAGAATGTAGACACAGAGATAGTCCAATGAGTGAATTATGCATGACAGTACAAAACCAAAGAGTGAAAAAATAAGTACACTACCTCTTCTTCCCTCCGCCGAGCCAGGCTTTTCAAACCGCCAGTGTGGGTATACAGTTGTTTTGATCGATTTATCGCATTTTTCCTGCACTTTTGTTATTGGACCATCAGAGATAAACATGGATTAGAAACTGTTTTAAAAAAGACACAATGCAAAGGTGATTGTACTATATTATACCAACATTAATACTATTTTTACCTTTGTCTCAGGTTTGGCGCGATAATCAAGGTACCATCTCCAGTGATCTAGATCAATTTCCGGCGGACGGTTCTCGATATTTTCTTCAGTCGACAATGTTAGGTCGTAGCAATCATCATACAACCTCAGCCTCGTATCTTTCCAGGACTTTCCCATACTTTTCAAAATATTTTTTCTTATAACTCCTTCACTATCTTCATCAAACTGAAAGATTTGCTGCATAAATGACACGATTTGTTAAAAATATTTGCTGGAATATTTCCTGGTCAAGGAGTTGGTCAAAGGTAGCCACCCATTACAAAAACATCTTTTAGCAATAAAGGATAAATCGCTTAAGCTGCACCAACCGACGTGAACCCAAAAAAATGGAGTAAAAGATATCTATTGACTCAAATATAATACTGATTAAAAATGGGCACAAGGCATTGAAAATTGTATAATGTCATTAACAGCAATCCATAAGCCAACAAATTAAAAAGAAAATATGCCAACTCAGCTCTTAAGAGTACACACAGGTTTGTGAATAAAATCGGTGCATTCATGAACATTTCATATACAAACACTTTTTGTTATAGTTAAGTTGTTTTTAATTTAAGAATAAATTAAAAATTCCTAAAATAATCAATTCTAATCATGAATAAGCAGATCTAACTTAGAACGGATATAAACTCTTACCTTGACACATTCGTTATAGACTTTGTCTTTAGTGGTAACATGACGCCAACTTTCCTCACAGATAGGAAATTTTCCGTAGTTAGATCCCAGCATACCAAGAATGTCACTCAACAGTCCAGCTTCATCTCCAATTGCTTGCTTTTCATTGTTGAACCTAAGCATGATCCTTCTACCATTGGGCCGTTCCATAGTCTCCCTCACACTCAATTTAGCCGGTTTGATTGTGCCATTGGAATCTACAAGCCAATTATAAACCTTTATATATGTCTCCATTTTTTACTGTATGCACGAAGAAAAATAAATAACACATACTCTAGCATAAATTGAGCAATTTAAATCTAATAGATACATTACCGATGATCTTAACCATCTAATACTCTGTGGTCTTCCGTCCTTTGCGACTCTGAGCTCTAGAAGTAACAAAGAGGTCGTCAACTTCTTGATCAATAGAATCCACCTCATGAGCATTGGCTTCCAAGTGTATGTGTCCCGGCTCCGAGTTCTGAATGCTATAAGTGCTCGTCTGTGGAGCAGGCCTTGGTTTACTGCGCGGTGGATGGAACGGGCGTACGGTTGTATGGACACTACCACAGCTTGCTGGGGGAATTTCAGAGTCATCTTGGTGGAGAGTCAAAGCCGGAGACGGAGCCGAAGCCTGAGCCTGAGCCTTTTGAGATTGCTGGAATGCTGGTCTTGATTTAGCTTTTTTTGTAAACCGGCCTTTTCTAGCCATCTTAAATTCATAATAACATGATGCAGGCAACAAATCATCACATTAACTGCAAAACAAAATAATGCGGGTAAATTTTGTTTATATAAACTTAAAAAAAAATTAACTTGTATACAATGCGAGGAGTTAATCAGCACAAGACATGGTTCTAAGCTAAAATACTCTACTTGTTCTTTATAAGGGACAATAAACCGAAAAGATGAGGAAAAAAAAGCATATCAATCCCTGTAAGAGTTGTCATGCATTTACTCCATGGTAGGTAGTGGCAACTCAAATTAATTCAAAATCGTAGGTAATCATACATGGAATTGGATAAAAAACCCCAACTTTGTCAAGAAAAAAACTTTTGTGCAGAAGACAGAGGAGCATTGTTAGCACGATCGATACATGCAAGAGTTTCATTGACTGTAACTCAACAAATCCTACTCACATTTCATTACTGCGAATAGAACGAAACCTCGGGCCTTACCGGTGAAGAGTGGACAGGCCAGCAGCAGGCCGGAATCGACGTTGAGCGATGGCGCAGAGACGGCGACTTGACAAGTAGCTTGTGTTTGAGGAGAGTGTATAAGGATTGTGGGGCGCTGATGCTTGCTTCAAATTATATATATATAAGCATTATTGATAACATATATAAATATAATAAACGACTGATGACATAGCAAAACTA
This sequence comes from Arachis ipaensis, assembly GCF_000816755.2. Taxonomy (NCBI): domain Eukaryota; kingdom Viridiplantae; phylum Streptophyta; class Magnoliopsida; order Fabales; family Fabaceae; genus Arachis; species Arachis ipaensis. Next base: position 105,344,563 of record NC_029792.2, on the reverse strand, counting down.
GAGCAGCTTTATTCATAACCATTAATCAAATTAAAAAATATAAGCTAAGATGCCATCCTCAATTACAAATAAAAATAACCTATGCTATGCCAAATTTATTGGCTATCTAAGTAGAATGAAAACCAATAAGATAGATCCAAATCAATTGAATAAGATGCTAATCCTATTTCTACTAAAACACAATTCAACGACACATTGACTGATCAAGTATATTATTGATAACTCTTAAAATGAATGAGAGAATGAGATAGTGGTCAACGGCCTGCTAATAAAAAGGTCAAAATAACAAAGCGCACCCAAATTACCTATATATTTTTAAAATAGTCTTATTTTAAAAATAAACAAAGCTAAAATCAAATAAATGATATAGCAATCTAAACCACTAGTTTTACAACTGTTTAGCACGCTATGTTATATTATCTCAGTAATTAACTCATTTTAGCTGAAGAAAACTGTAAAACCGAAAGCATAGATGAAGTTGATCAAGATAAACATGTGTTTTGTTGGAAGTAACTATGTAACCCCCACTTAATAATAAATTGAATGCCTGTGCTCATTTTGAAAATTTTTCTTCATTTCTTTTTTCTACAAGAGTATTAACTTTTTCATTGACATTACGGAAAACAAAACATTGGGTACCCTGTTATAACCCTCTCCATGTTGGTAAAATCACTAAAAGAAGCCATTACCAAGTTCTGAAATAAGCTACCTCGTGAAGTTGAACACCATCTGAATACTAGAAAATTGTTCAAGGTTATTACTAACAAAACTTCATTCTTATGCTGTCATGAGACCTGAATTCTAAAACCTTAACATGTGAGACATTTGACAGCATCAAGTTAATTGTCATCAACTGAGGTTTATATACGGCTTATAATAATAATAATCGTGTCTCACCATATGGCAGTAATAATAATATGGTTTCACCAAAGTGGAGAAATAAGAAACTAGGAGACCAATGGCCTTCTATGTAGCATAATAACAATCCAAGGTAATGTAGAAAATAGTTATAAAGTCAAGATAAATTTCAACCAATACGACCTGGCTACCCTGTACAACCTAGACCGCAATTCTTCATCTAAACTACATATCCTCAAGGTTTCAAGTATTTAGTAGCCCACATAGCCAAGTGCCACGCATTCCTCTTCTCAGGTGACATTCCACAATAAGGATATTCATTCTCTTCTGGCGTCAAATTCAGGTCATGTGACAACATGGAAGCCTAGGGTCCATCAGCATCTTCGGCATCAGAGCTATCGGAAGCTAAGGGACAACATCCTCCCCCTCCAATGAATCTGGAACCACCTCTCCCAGTTCTTCAGACTCCTTTTGAATATTCTCTCGATACATTCTTGATAGTTGCAAGGTAGCCAAGCAAGCCCGGATTAGAAGGATTTAGTGTGTGAATTGCGTAATAAAAAATCTCAACATCTCGAGTCAATTGCAACTTTAGTCAGGCAACAATGGGATTATTATTAGTGAAGGCACATGATTAAAGATAGGAAAAAAATAAAAAACAAATAATAAGTAAAATAAGAGTGTTAATCCAATTATTAAAGTCAGCCAAAAAAATTCAAACCAGACAAATTATAACAGCATGCTTTGCATGGGTTGGAACTTGGAAGAAACACGATAATAAGAGTAGCAGCTAATGTACTGCTTTGAATAATGTGCAATGTTGGGTTTATGCCAAGGGTCACTGCCATAATTTTCTGAGGTGAGTTCTTTAGGGTGTATCTATTGGTTGAAATCATGAAAAGGAAGGGAAGACAGTGAGGGGGCTAGGAGCGTGAAATTCAGCAGATGTTATTCATGAAACCATTCATCTTCTCCCTTCCCTTCCCTTCCAACATCCTAACTCTCAGAGGAACACTTACAAAGTTATTTATTTCAAATAAGACTAACGTGTGACTTAATTAAGTATGCAACTTCACTAGGCCGAAGGCGTACAGATATGCTACATATTGGGATTATCTCCCTATGCAACTTAACTAGGCAGAAAGATTACAAAAAATTAAGAACAAAAAGACCGAACTATATTATGATGTACATAAAATTAGTTATCATGAATGTAGATATATATATACATATATAAGTCTGAATTCATATATGTGTTAATTAAATTTTTCGTTCTTGAAATAGTCAAACTCATTGTGGATTAAACATATTCAGATTATATAACTATTATAAAAGCCGAGTCTTTCTTACTGTCCCATAGTCGTTCAAGGCCATGTTCTATGAGTTTGAATTCCTCCCGTGCCGCAATATCTAGTTCAACCACAAGGGAGCTTTCATGGCGTGACTGCAAACATACACAAGTGATTCTAATTTATCACAGTAACAAAATTGAAATCAGAATTTAACTATGTAGTTTTAGAATTTCATGTACGTTTGTTAAATACAAAAGTAAATCATGCTCATTTACCTTCATCTCGTCAAGTATTTCCTGTGAGCATCACGTATCCGTACTTGTTATAAACTGAAACCCAAATTTAGCCCGATACGTACGGTCCCATTGATTCAATTCCTAAAATTTAAGCAGAATCAACTGAATTGGATTTCATCCACAAACATGAAAAAGAAATCGATTATAAATTGGGCAGCAACAATCAAACCTTCATCATTGACCCCAGCGCATGACCAATAGCTTGAGTGAGGTGTCTGTGACCAGAAAAGGCATCCAGCCATGATTGTATACTGGACTCCTTGAACCACAACTGCCTTGCAAATGATGTTGCGTCATCCAACGAATAGAATGGGGACACCTCTATTATCTTCTCTACGAAACAATGGCTGCTGCAAATGAGATAGAAGTCTCGGCACTCTAATTTCCCTGATAGGCCAAAGACATAGAACCATTAGAACAAGGACAATAAAAATATGTGAGTGTAAGAAGACTTGAAGGAGAAGTTACGCCATTGTGAAGAACCAGTTAAATCTAAGAGCTTTATATCAGAAGATAAGTTGTAAAAAAACTAAAATAAGTCGATATAATCATCCCATTGTAGTATTTTTAAAATATGAGCTACATGCTTGATGGACATCTAGTATTTTATGAATCGATGGCCTCATTAGAATCTTCAACCATGTCATTAGTGGATTCCTCTAAATCATCGTCTCTTGTCAGCCGCAAGCCTTCGACATCAAATTCAGGTAAGGTAGTCATAGAAGCCTAGGGGTGAAGGTCGACCTCACAATATTCAAAATCCTCGCCCATGTCAAACAAGTCTCATGGCTTCACATGGAATACTACACTCCAACCGTTGTCCACCTCATCCTCCACGTAGAACACAAGACGCACCTCAGAAGCTAGGATGTACGGCTCATCGTCTTTTCGATCACCGGTGTGAATTGGAGTGGTAAAATTGACACAGGTGTGGCCCAAAACGTCCTGTCGTATGCCTCTGCCCGACGTGGTGTCTGCTCAAAGACATTTGAACAACACTACAGTGAATTGACCGCTGTAATTTAGCTCGATGATGTCCACTAGTCTTCCGTAGTACGAGACACTGCCAGCAGCAACATTGGCATCTCGTTTACTTGCATAACTTCTAGTATCTGAAGTGACATAAACCCCGCTATTCTGTGTTTTCATCCCTTTCTCCCTCGACATGGTTCTAAATTTAAATCCGTTGACATTGTAAGCCTGATAGCGTCTAGCCTGAGCCAAGGGACCACAAGTAAGCCACTGCAACTCGTTCGAATGATTGGTGCTTCCAAATGGGACCTGGCATCGAACCATTAGAGCCAAAAAAGCATCAAAGGGTATTAGGATCTATGGATAGTAACGAATACCTTAGGACTGAACCAGTTGGGAAATTCTCTATGCACAACACTATCTATGTGAGACTGGGATCTGGTTCTACTTCGCCGTTTCCTCTTTGTGATAGCTCTGTACTCACTATGCATACAATAAGTTTGATCAAGTTCAATACTATCACTGCCATATTGGCTGAAGGTATAAATTTAAAACTTAGGCTCTACACTTACTCCAAGAATTTCTCTACAGCGCCGCAATTGACAAGTACATGACAATGTGCTTGAAGCTTTTCGGTTGCTGTTAGAGTAAAAAATGAAGATGCCCCGACCGCCGGGATCATGCTGGCATTCTCGCTCGGCGAAGCATCACTCGGCCGGTCGTCAACACGCGCCGGTCGGTTGATCCTAGTCTCGACATTATCTAGGTATCTTGAACAGAATGTGAGAATCTCCTCAGATAAGTAGCCCTCTGCAATCGAACCTTCAGGTTGTGCCCTATTACGCACATACTGTTTGAGACAACATAGGTACCTTCGAAAGACAACAACATATAAATTTCTAGATGATAGCTATCCTAATAAAATAGTTCGCGAAAGCTTAAGTTGATCTTTACCTCTCGATTGGGTGCATCCACCGGTAATGCATTGGACCACCAAGACGTACCTCGTCAACTAAATACACCGTTAGATGAACCATGACTGTGAAGAAAGAAAGTGGAAATATCATCTCCATGTGGCATAGAGTATGGACCACATGATCCTGAAGGAGAGGAAGTTGTTGAGGATCTATGAATTTACTGCATATTAGTCGGAAAAAGGTTGATAACTCAGCCAGGACGACAGCCACTGTGGTTGGCAATACGTGTTTTGACGCAATTAGCAATATATGTTCAATCCGAATAACTTGCGATGTTTTAAATCAATGCAGCGAGAGATGTTGCTAGAGTACCCGTCAGGAAATACCACATTCTTGATAGTCCTAAGAAAGACATCCTTCTGTGGATTCGACATGGTAAAGACCGTAGCGGGATACTTTCCACCTTCAAGTGGCCACATATCTTGCCTGATTCCCATCAATTGGAGATCTTTTCGAGTTTTTAGGTGGTCTTTGGATTTACCGCTCTCGTTCAACATGGTGAAAACAATGTTGTCGCATACATTCTTCTCTATGTGCATCACGTCAAGGTTGTGACGTAAATCGTTGTTCTCCCACTATGGCAGATCAAAGAATACACTCCTCTTTTTCCAGAGAGACTCATCTTGCATCACGGTTTGCTGTCCGCGCCTTCTTTTGCCGCCCACCGCTTGCACCTTGCCCTGTGCGATGGGCACACCCTCCAATTGTCTCAGAACATCCCTGCTAGTCAATTTGGTAGGTGGGGATCTATCCTCTACTTTGCCATCAAATCTAATCTGGTCCTATCTATATCTGTGATTGTGATTCAAAAAACGACGATGACCCATATAACACCATTTCTGACTGTAGGTGAGTCGCCTCGTCTCGGCGTCCAAATTGCACGTGGGGCAAGCTCTCCCGCCGTACGTATTTCAGCCGGATAAATTGCCCAAGCCAGGAAGTTCGCTGATAGTCCACATCAACGCAGTACGCATCTTGAATGTTTTCTTCTCACTGGTGTCGTAGGTATCAACACCGGCCCACAACTACTTCAACTCATCGATCAGCGGCTGTAGGTATACATCTATGTCATTGCCAGGCATTTTAGGATCGGGAATAATCATAGAGAGAATAAAGTTGGTCTGTTTCATGCAAATCCATGGGGGCAAGTTGTATGGAATAAGAATCACTGGCCATATTGAGTACTTTGAACTGAGGTTTCCATAAGGATTGAAGCCATCACTGGCCAGGGCTAAGCGAACATTGCGCGGATCGCCAGAAAAGTCAATATATTTCATGTCAAATGCTTTCCAACCCTCGCCGTCTCTAGGATGCCTCAAGGAACCGTCAGAGTTGGTTCGTCTCTTGTGCCACAACATGTCCACAGCTGTCTTGCTTGACATGAATAATCGCTGCAACCGTGGAATCAGAGGAAAATAACGAAAAACTTTCGCCGCCTGAGGTTTACCATTCTTCTTGACAACGGTGTTGATCCTTACTAAAGAATTCTTCCTAGTCTTTTGCTTCCACCTGGATGCTCCACACCGCTTGCATCTAGACAGGTCGTGGTCGGAACCCTGGAATAGCATGCAGTCATTCGGGCATGCATCTATCTTCTTGTACTCAATATCCAGCTTTCTTATGATCCTCTTGGCATCGTGCAAGGTCTTTGGAATCCGTGCATGCTCAAAGGCATCCCCCAATAGCTCTAGAATCAGTCCGAAAGCCTTGTCGCTCACTCTGTACATGCACTTGATATGGTACAGCCTCACCAAGAAAGACAGCTTCGAGAATCTTGAGCATCCCGGATATAACTCCTGCTCGCCGTCCTTAAGCAAGTCTTGAAAGGCACGAGCCTCGTGACTAGGTTTATTAGATAAGTACGGCAACCCATCCGCAATGTCTCCAACATGCCCATCCAATGAGTCTTCATCCTCACTCTGCAGTCCCGTCAAATTGAATGCGTTATGGACCATGGCTTGCATTTGATCTCCTGAATTTATAGTGGTATCTAGTTCTTCCCTACCGCTGGTTCTCTCGTCTATGATCCTTTCACCGTGATGTAACCAAAAGGTATAGTTAGGGGGAAATGGTTTCATCAGAAGATGGTCATATGCATCTTCTCTAGTCTGGAAAAACCAGAACCCACACATAGGGCATGGACAATGTATCATCCCATCGGATGATGCATTGGCAAATGCAAAGTCAAGGAATATATTCAGTCCATCCCTATATTCTACACTACCTCGTCGCTTTGTAATCCAGCTCTTATCAATGTCTAAGTAAATGAAATAGCACATACAAATAGATAATTAGTAAAAAAAGACATAGAACTAAAAAAACTAAATAAAAAATGGGGTATGTGTCAGGTGAACCAATAACAGTCTATCACAATTATGATATGGGAGAGTTTCTTTCGTTGCTCCACATTAGTGTGTTGAGCTTATGTTGATTCAAAAAAAATGATATGGGAGAGTACCATACGTAATAAACTCGACAATATATTACAAGCAAAACCATGTAGGGAGCAACGCAATAACTCAAAACGGAAACAGAAACAAAGTTGATTGCATCCCAGATAACATGAAGAACAGGAAAGGTATTGGGAAGGAGGCTTACTCATGTTTAAAATTCTGTGCTTTCTTAAAAGAATACTGGTAGAAAGAATTGCTGGTTTCAGGTCCAAAAAATGAAAAGATAAAGAAAAGCTACCTTAAAAATTGAAAAAGAAATCAAGAATAACTGTTAAATTTAAAAAATAAATAGGTTAACAAACATAACTAAACAATGATAATGTACAGTGAATAGAATTTTTAAAATATCTCAAAAATGGAAGACAAAACGGTATTAAAAGTTAGAATTAAAAGACAGTTAACAAAAAGGGGTTAAAATAACAATTATACCAGATGGAGGATAGGTTCATAAAATTTAAGGATATATTACTCCTTGTATGCTTATAAGAAGGTCTTATTATAGTTCCCCTGCCATAATTGTCTTCCACCGTGTAAATAGAATAAATGGGTTCAGTGAAAAAGAATAAATTATTAACCCCTGAACTCAATTTCAATATATAAAAAAAAAAATCACTTGTTACAGGTTTTGAGAAATCAATATTGTTCCTTTACTTGGAAAAAAAATGGGCAAACAAGAAAATTTGGTTTTGAGCGATGGTAAGGGAGATGCTATAACATTAATAATTATAGTAATAATGATAAAGAATATAAATAAGTTCTTTTGATATTTTGGCTTCATTTGCATTGTAACAGGAAACTGTATTACCCAAGAAAGAAGTAGAAAGAGGATACTATGGTCAAGCGAAATAAATTGAAGTCAATAAAAATAATGAAACTTTATAAGTAAACACGCAGAGTCCATAATATCTCCATTATTTTTCATACTTGGAAAAATGCCCAAAATCCTATCTTATGTAAACCAAGTTCTCTATCAATAATTAGTATATAAACCAGCCAAGCTAGCTAGCTGCGGAAACTAGTTAAGCACTACTTTCAAGTTTCACATAAATAATAATACAAAGAAAACCTCTATATTTTGTTGCAAAATTTATTGAACATAACAGGTACCAATCAGTCAAACTAAAAATGGAATAAAGACTCATGTATCTATATGTTTGTTAGAACTTAGTAACTCCTCTTGATCTCAACATTTCATTCATTAGTAAGAGTTTTTGGGAATTAGAATGTCACCAAATATACTATATTATCAACTATCCAACAATTACCAAAACTCACATAATATTGCTTATTTCACTTTAATATTACTAATAATAGGCAAAAGATGCAGTGATGAGAAGTTGTCAATGTAGGTAAGTATTGGTTATAACACATTTATAATATTATGGTTACATCAGGCTCAAATCCTTCTTATTATAACCCTTTTCCTAACTAGGAGAATGATCAATTCCACTACTCACATATGCAAAAGATGAATGGATGCAATATTAATAAATCAAATTTATCATAGTGGATTCAAATTTCCAAGCTTAGAGGCAGACCATAGATGTAGGATAGAATGCAAAGAGCACAATGGAGATCATTATGAAAACTGTAGCATTTGTTTGTATTTCCAGTTCTGTACATGCACCTAAAAGGAATGATGACAACCACTTTGCATCTATATATCAGGATTAGTCCAGAACCTTGTAACTAGATTAGTCTATTTAATTTCACACTTTAAAAGCAACATACACAGGGAGGGGGTTCAGTGATGGTTCAAAGGCTAATGGGATTTTCTTTTCTCTCATCCAAAATATTGCTTGATTCAATCCAACTCACACGATTACCCTTCAAGTTCAACTAACTATAGCCGGTTTAAGAAGGCAATATAAATTTGATGATCAATCGTAAGAAAAAGGGGAGGAAAAAAGCAACAATGAACAATCAATTGAGCATCAAAGAATCCGTAAAATTAAATCAATCCAATGGTATCAACATGCTTTTATGTTCACTCAAACCACTCAACTTTGTTTCTCAGCTCCACAATCATCACACAAAGCGAAAAGTACTCTATCTGTCTACACAATAAGAGATTGACTCAAGGGTGAGAGATAGACGATATTAACATGAACCAATCAAGTCTCCACACTGAATATAAAAATTAACAGAGCAATTCATCCTTGATGATCATGGACAGAGGTATTATACTCTAATTTTTGTTATCTTTTGGAAGATAAATTTGCAATCTGCTAATTAATCGTACTGAATAAAATCCCTAACTCGAAATAGCTTCAATTAACCACAATTTATAGAAGATATAGACAAATACATGTTTAGAACTCTGAACCAATAATGAAAACCAGAAGAAAAGCTCAATGTGGAAGAACAAACCAGTGAAAGGGGGAAGCACCGATAGCTAAGATTCGCGCACGGTGGACGACGGTGTCGCGGTTTCATGCACTACCGATGAGATGCTCAACTTCGTCGCCGGTGATAGAACCACGGTTGGCCACTGCGCGATTCGACAGCCAACACGGAAGCGCCGGGTGGAGCAGATGGTACGCGGCTCTGCTTCCGCTCGTGTTTGGCGCGCTACCAAAATCAAGTGACGGGTTTCTACAAAATTGGGGGGAGGGGGTTTCAATTAATGGCAGTAAGGTAAAAGGGAGAATTGAATTAAGGAATTGAAACTCACCTAGCGACAATTCAGGGTGTACTCGCGGGTAGGTTGCGCCAGAGGGAGGTTGGATGCTTTTCGCGCCTCTGCTCGTGCTTTCGTTCGCGCCAAGAGGTTAGGTAAAATCAGGAGGGTTGAAGATATATACACCAAATTCGCAGCGGTTCGGACTGCACGGCCGCTATCCAGGGGCGTTTAGCGGTACCTGCCAGACCGCCGCTGACTTTTGCCGGAATCTTCTCAACTAGCGGCGTTTTTGTTTAGGGCCGCTGTTTTTCTGCCGCTAGGCTCCGCCTCTGCTGTAGTGTATCAAAACTGAACCAACAATCAATCTAGTCAAATTACTGGATCATTGGGTCAGTGGTTCAACCGGTGGGTTATTGGTAGAAACGTTTAATCCGATAATATTTTAACAAATTTTAAATATTAAAAATAAAAATTAAATGATAATAACATTTTATATTATTTAAATTTAATTTAATTAAATTATATGTAAATTATGATATAATCCATACTTTTATATAATACATAAAATAATGAATAAATATAATAAAAAATCTACTAGTGGCACATATAAAATAATATGGTATATATAATTATAAGCATTATATCTATTGAAGATTCACTTGTCACAGTGAGATGGAGGCTAACCTTAGAGAGCCACTTTTTGAAGGGGATTCAAATAGATGCTTCTATAGCGATCCACACCCTGCTAGTCTACATGTGGAGTGCGTGGGTCAAGGAGAAAGTGTGGGACAACTGCCTAAATCGAGTTTGGTTTGCGATAAAACCGTTCGGTTTTTAACTATTTGACCACCGTTGACCAAGTTAATTGCAAGTCCGGTCTTAATAATGAACCGAATCAGATAGGACATCGGTTCACTAGTTTTTCAGTCGAATCGGCCGGTCCGGTCCGATTTTGATAACTATGGCTAAGTCGTTTAGACTTGCATTTTTACGAGTTTAATTTTAGAGTCAAATATTCATCTATTTAAGTCAAATATCCATCTTTTACTCACTCTCAGGTTTCAGGATCGAACCTTAGAGATGCCACTTTTTGAAGGGGATTCAAATAGATGCTCCTACAGTGATCCACACCCTGCTGGTCTACGTGTGGAGCGAGCGGGTCAAGGAGGAAGTGCGGGTCAACCGACTAAACCAACTCCGATTCGCGACAAAATCCCCTGGTTTTCAAGGGTTTGACCACCGTTGACCGAGTTAATTGCAAGTCCGATCTTAATAATGAACCAAACTAGATAGGACATTGGTTCACTGGTTTTTTGGTTGGACCGACCGACCAGTTCAGTTCTGATAACTATGGCTAAGTCGTTTAGACTTGTATTTTTACAAGTTTGATTTTAGAGTCAAATATCCATCTATTTAAGTCAAGTAAACGAGCTAGTTCGACAGATTTGGCTCATTTTAACGATCCTAATTAATTCAACAGCTAGCTCAAATTAATCTTTATTAAATGAATTCTAAAATGATTCTAATTAATAATAATCATATACAAATAAATCTTTATATATAATAATTTAATTATCTTATCTATTATATATTTTTCTAGTATATTTTGTGATTGAAAATATCAACATTATGCTCCTATTTTCTAAAAATATTGAATTTTTAAACTTTTCTTTAAAATATATTAATTTAAAACTTCAATTCAAATTAAAAACAAAATTTCCATTAAAAATAATGATAAATTTGTGATCTAATAGGAGAAAAAATATTTTTTAAGAAAAACCTTTTGATTTTAGTTGTTTGTAACATTTTTTAGAATTGACATCTTGCTAGAATATTGTAAATTATTAGTTATTAAAAATTAGCTAGCTAATTATTAGTCACGACTTTGGGACTTTAATTATTCTCTCATTTAAAATAACTTTATATTAGTGACAAAATTATGACAAATTACATTAGCGTGCTTGGCATTTCCATTAATTTTCCATGGATTTATATAAAGGTTAGCGATTAGTATCAATATGAAATAAGGACAGAATAAGGACTAACATTTTTTCTCACAAATTAGTAGCAACATAAAATAAGCGAGGAAAGTCAAACAGTTGTTAATCGGTCGCTAATTCCTCACTAAATAAGCTTTTAATTAGTGACTCAATTGCGACCAGTTACTTCTAAAATTTTCTCGGTTAGCTTTGGAGTTGTTAAAACTATGCGACAAATTTCCAACAAGATTAGCGAGTATTTCGCTACAAAATAGGTAGGATATAGCTTTTGCTTAGTGACAAGATTGCAGTTGCCAAATCACTCGCTAAATTAAAATTGCGACAACTTAGCGACACATGTATTTCGCTCGCTAATCAGTGACTTGAAATCAGCGAACAAAGGGTGTCAGTTGTTAAACGGTTGCAAATTTATCACTACTTAGGTACTAGGCACTCAATATTCGTATTTTCACTTTAGCGACTAATTAGCAAGGAACACTTTCCTAGCTGAATGATTTATCCGTTGCGACGAGTTAGCGACGACTGTTTTCTGTCGCTACCCTAATTTTGAATTTTTACAATATTATGCGACAAATTAGCGAGAAACTAGTTACTCGCTAAAAATAAAAACTTTAGTGACAAATTAGCTAGGAATTTTTCCATCGCAAAATGCATTTCAAGTCTTTGTGACGGATTAGCTAGTAATATTGTTCCTCACTAATTAGCCTTTTTGCACAAAGTTTATTTAGCGACGAACTAGTGTGTGAACTGTTTCTCACTAATTGTATATCAAACACTTGCGACGGAATATTGATAATAATATCCCTTGCTACTTTACTTTTATTCGATTGAACCCCTAAGTGACTGATTTGCTAGAACATTGTCAGTCGCTAATTAATTTGTGACAAATTAGAGAGGAAATTTTCTCCGCTCTTTTTTTAGCTACAAAAGTCAATTTGTGAGAAACAAAACTTACTCGTGAATCTCTCGCTAATCACTCGCTTTTATCAAGTTCGGATATTTTGTGACCGCTCATTAATTTTGTCGTTAGTGCGTCACTAATTTCTCGCAAGTTAGTGACGAATTAGTGACAAAAAATATTTTTCGCAAAAATTCGCCGCTAATTTGTCAAATTCTTGTAGTGTTTTCCACAACTCAAGTGAGCTAAACCCGAAAGCTAAGTCGAACCTAAACACCGAAATTAAACAATTTTTAACATAATTGTTCATAAATTTCGAAATTGGGAAGGAAGAAACTGAGGAAGAAAACATGACTTTCTTACCTTACAACATACTGGGCTTTGTAGAGCTCAAAGCCACGGACGCGTAGCTGCAAACAGTGTGGCGATCGGAGCTCTGGATTGAGAGTTGTGGTGAATTGAAATTGGAGCAAGGGTTTGCTCTCCCTTCTCCCCCTTTCCTTGTGTTTTCAGTGTGTGTGTGTATGAATGAGGAAGAGAAGTGGCTGATGCCAGTTCATTTAGTGGGTTGGGTAGGGCCTTGAGCCCAATTCGGGCCCGGTTCAACCGGTTTGGCTAAAATCTTTGAAATTAGTGTCAAAATTCTTATTTTAATTAGCTCTATCTCATAAAATTATCAAATTTATATTTCTATTTTTTTTAAATAATAATTAATTTATGGATTAATTATCTACTAATTTTGTGGATTTTACAGCTACTTTCTCATTCTCTCAACGACCCTCAAAATTTTATTAGAGTATTGATAAAGTAGGTGTAAGAAAACACTTAAAAATTTGGACTTGAACCTCACACTGGAGAGAAAATAATCCAAAATCAGTCCCTTCCATTTTCTTTTTAATTTTAACCATTTGATCAGCATGGAATTAAAGTTTTTCATGAAGTTAATTGTTTGCATTTGATAATAGTACATGGATCACAAAGTTGTAGTGTTTAGTCTCACTAATATCTAATCCTTCTCTTTTTCAACATACTTCAAGATTTTTCAAAACATCCTCAAAACACTCTTATGAATTCAAAAAATCACCAAGGGAATAAGTCTTGACTCCTCTGCTATAGAAGTGGTAGTTATAAATGAAGCATTGATGAATGTTAGTTTTATGAATTAGTTTGAAGTTGATTTTGTGTATTATGGTCTTAAATATTGTAATAAAAATAGTAAGGATAATTTTGATGAAGAAGTAGTTTTGATGAATGGTTTGAGAAAATTGATAGTTATTATTGATGGGTTAAAAAGTGAGTACAAAGACTAGTGAGACTTGATGTGTTTATTAGTTGATTACGATGAGCATTACAATACCTATTTATAGGCCTTATAAGTGAGTACATCATAATCTCTAGATAGGTCTAGGTCCTAGATATTAACTTAGATATATCTTAGATTTTTTTTAGATATTATCCTAGATATTTCTAGCCCTTGAATTATTTATTTAATTTTTAGACTTCTCCATCATAATATCTAGATATTTGCTTTTAACAAATAAGATCATGAGAATTCTAAAGAATTTCACAAATATGTAGCATAATCAATACTCCTCTTTGATATATATTTGTGTAACTCCAAGCATCTCATAAAATAGTTTGAACTTTGATCTTAGTAGTGCCTTAGTGAAGATATCAGCCACTTGATCATCTATATGTTGCAATACTTGATCATTATCTTTTCCTCTAACATAGCTTCTCGTATACAATAATACTTGATCACTATATGCTTGATCCTACTATGATGGACCGGTTTCTTTGCCATTGCTATTGTTGATTTATTGCCGCACAACATAGTTGTTAGGTCTTCTTGTTGCCCTCCTATGTCTTCGAATATTTTCCTTAACCATATTGCTTAGCTGGTAGCATTTGAGGCTATAACATACTTGGCTTCATAAGATGATTGAGTCACAATTTCTTATTTTTTTGATGCCCAAAAGAATACTCCAGATCCTACTGTAATTGTGTATTTAGAAGTGCTTTTCATGTCATCAATTGATCCCACCCAATTAGTACAGTATATCCAAGTAGTTTTGTATCTTCACTAAATTTATAGTGAATGCCATATCCTTTTGTGCCTTATAGATACCTTAAGATTCTTCTTGTACCTCCATAGTGCTTCTCACTTAGTTTTTGCATGAATCTTAATAGTAGACTTGTTTCATATATGATGTCAGGTCTTGTGGTAGTTAGATAAAGAAGGCTTCTAATGAAAATTTTGTATTGTAAAGTATCTGCATCTCCAGGTCTATCTTTTTTTGCAATTTCTTATTATGGACTAGAGATGTTGACACTATCTTGCAATTACTCATCTTGAATCTTTCCAATAAATTTTGAGTGTATTTAGTTTGCGAGATAAAAATTTCGTCTTTATTTTGGTTTTTCTCAATGCTAAAAAAATACTACATCAATCCTAAGTTAGTCATCTCAAATGCCTGCTTCATTTCTTTATTTTTGTGTAAATAAGATCGTCCATGTACAAAAAAACTGAGAGTGTTTGAATTACCTTGCGTCTTGATGTAAAGTGTAGGCTCACTTTTACTTTTCCTGAATTTATGATCAATGAAAATATTTGTTAATTCAACTTTACCATGGTCGCGGAGCTTGCTTGAGTCCATAGAGTGCTTTCTTTAACCTTAGCACCTTGTCTTTATGTCTTTCTATAACGAACCTTTGTGGTTGATCAATATATACTTCTTCAACCAGTTTTCTATTTAGAAAGGTAGATTTTGACATCCAGTTGATAGATCTTCCATTGCTTTTGTGCAGCTAGTGCAATGAGTGCCCTTATTGTATCTAGGTGAGCTACAGATGCAAATGTCTCTGTGTAATCTATCCTAAAAATTTAGGAATTCATGCATTTGCTTTAGCTATGAGTCTTGTCTTATTCTTCTGAATGGATCGTTTGAGATTGAACTTAGTCTTGTACACCTATTTGACTCCAATGATATCTTTATTTGAAGGGCGATTTATCAGCTCCCATGTGTTGTTCTTCCCGATTATCTTGATTTTTTCTTCCATCATATTTCTTCATTCTTTTGGCTTTTCTGCTTCTTTAAAGCATGTAGGCTTGATCTTGACAAAATTGCATGTTTCATATACATCTTATAGAGGTTTAGTTTTTCTTGTAGGCTCAATGCTTCTTTTCTCGATTTTTTTATCTTCCCAGTCCTATGATGCATCTTCAGCGAACTCCACTTTTCAAAAGAATATGAGTTTTTTTGTTTTCAATACACATGATATCCTTTTGATTGTCTACTATTTCCAAAGAAGATTCATTTTTCTATCTTCTCATCGAACTTGCTTCTTTTCTGTGTAGGGATGTGGACATAGCATATGCATCCAAAGACTCTTAGATGTTTTGTCGAAGGTTTTTGTCCACTTCATGCTTCAATTGGAGTTTTATTTTTTACTAACTTAGTGGAACAACGATTTAGTAGGTATACTTCTGTGTATGTAGCTTTTGCCTAAAAGATGTTTGGTAGATTTTTCTCCTTAAGCATCGAGCATGCCATCTCTATCACAGTTATGTTTTTTCTCTCAAATACTTCATTTTGCTTAGGAGCATATCCAACTATGAGTTGATGCTCGATGATTTCTTCTTTACATAATTTATTAAATTCCTTTGAAGTGTATTCAGTTCTTCTGTCGCTACAAAGTACCTTGATGCTATAACCACTTTGCTTCTCCACATATTGCTTGAAATTCTTGAAGATGCCAAAAACCTATGATCTTTTTATGTAGAAAATATACCCACGTCATCCTGGTATAAATATCAATGAAGAGAATGAAGTACCTATTGTTACTAATTGACAGTATCTTCATCGGCTCACAAACATTAGTGTGAACTAATTTAAGCATCTTCTTGGCTCGCCAAACTCTTCCAGAAGAAAATGGTTGATGATATTGTTTGCTAAGTAAGCATCCTTTACAAGGTTGCTTAATCTCTGTGATGCTTGGTAGATCTCTCATTAGTTATTATTATTATTTTTTTTGTGTAGTAGTTCTAATCCATGAAAGTAAAAATGACCAAATCTTCGATATGCCAGCCATAAATTATCTTTTTGTGCCTTTAATGCAGTTTCTATGATATAACTCCATTTTAGTAGAAAGCTTATGTTTTTTATTTTTACCATTGCTAGAAGTCTTTTAGTTTTTCTTTCACTTATGGTGCATAAGTTTCTTCAAAGTGTAGTATGTAGTCTTTTTCCATCATTTGGCCAATACTGCAGATTCTGTGTAAGTTTAAGAACAAACAAAATATCATGGATATTTTTAGTTCCTATCTTGGTGTGCACGGTGATTCTACCTTTGCCATTTGCCTGCACGATCATTCTGTCTCCAAGTTTCATGCCAAATCAACTAGATTTATTGATATCATTAAATAGGCTTTGATCACCTGTCATGTGATTACTATAACCACTGTTGAGACACTATATGTCGTCTTTCTTTCGCAATCTTCTTGTGATAATTAGGGGTGTTCATGGTTCAGTTTTTTCATAAACTGAACTGAAACTGCACTAAACCATTTTAAATGGTTTAAAAACTGAACCAAACTACTTTGTCAAATAAGAAACTGATTTTAAACCAGTTTATAATACAGTGCACCAGTTTAAACCAGTTCATAAAAATAAAACCAGTTTTAATAGAAAAAACCAATTTAAACTGGTTTATAGGTTAAAACTAGTTTTAACTTTTAACATATATAAAATTAGTTTTTACATTTTCTCTCTCCCCCTCCCTCTCTCCTTCTCTCCCTCTCTCCCTATCTCCCCCCCTTTCTCTCATTTTTTTTTCCCCTATCCATCTTCCTCTCTCTCCCTCTTCTCCTTTCCTCTCCCCCTCCTCTCTCTCTTTCTCTCCTTCTCTCTCTCTCTATCTCTCTCTCTTTCTCTCTTTTAACATATATAAAATTATATTTTTCATTCTCTTTCTTACCCCCTCTCTCTCTCCCTTCCTCTCTCTCTCTCATTCTCTCCCTCCTCTCTCTCTTTCTCCCTTCTCTCCCTTTTTCTCTTTTCTTCCCCTCTTTCTCTCTTTCTCGTCTTCTCCCCCTCTCTCTCCCTCCTTTCTCTCTCTCTCTCTCTCATTCTCTTCCTTTCTCTCTCTCCTTTCCCTCTCACTCTTCCTCTTCTCTCTCTCCCCCCTCTTTCTCCCCTTCCCCTCTCTTTGTCTTCCTCTCTTTCTCTTCCCCTTTTCCTTTTCTCTCTCTTCCCCTCTCTCTTCTTATCTTCCTCTCTCTTCCCCTCCACTCTCTCTCCCTTGCCCCTCTTTCTCTCCCTCCCCTTTCTTTCTCTCTCCTTTTTCTCCCTCTATCCCTTTCTCTCACTCTCTCCCATATCCCTCTTCCTCTCTATCTCTCTCTCACTCCCTCTCTCTCCTTCCCTCTTCCCCTCCTCTATCTCTCTTCCTCTCTCTTTCTCTCTGTCTCTCTCACTTTCTCTCCCTCTTTTTCTTCCTCTCTCTCTCTTGCGCTCTTTCTCCCCCTCCCTTCTCTCTCTTTCTCTCTCCTCCTCCTCCTCCTCTCTCTTTTTTTCTATCTCTCCTTCTTTTTTCTTTTTTCTCTCCCTCTTTCTCTCTCTTGTTTTGGAGAAAAGAAAGGAGAAGAGAGAGAAGATGGATATAGAGTGAGAGAAGGTTGAGGGAGAAAGAGAAAAGAGAGAAAGGAGGGGAAACATAGGAGAAAGAGAGAGAGGAGAGAGAAAAAAGAGAGAGAAAAGGAGAGAAAAAGAAGGGGAGAGAGAAATAGGAGAGAGAATGAGTAAAAAGGGAAAAAGAGAGAGAAAGAGGAAGAGAGAAGGAAGGGAGAGAGAGAGGGGGAGAGGAGTGAGAGAAACAAAAGGGGAGAGAGAGATAGAGGGAGAGAGAGAGAGAGGGAAGGGAGGGGAAGCGAGGGAGAGGGGAGAAAAAAAGAGAGGGAGAGAGAGTGAGAGGAAAAGGAGAGAGAGAGAGAAGATGGGAAGAAAGAGAAGAAGGAGAGGGAGAGAGAGAGAGAGAGGAAGAAAGAGAGAGGAGAGTGAGAGGAAGAAGAGGAGAGAGAGAAATAAAAGGGGAGAGAGAGAAAAGGGAGAGAGAGAAAGAGAGAGAGAGAGAGAGAGAGAGAGAAGGGAGGAGAGAGAGGGGGAGAGAGAGAGACGAAGAGAGATGGGAGGGGGAGAGAGAGAGGAGGGAGAGGAGAGAGAGAAGGAAAGGGGAAGAGAGAGGGAAATGAGGGAGAGAGAGAGAAGAGGGAGAGAGAGAGAGAGAGAGAGAAAGAGAGACGAAAAGGGAGAGGGAGAGAGAGAGAGAGAGGGAAAGGAGAGAGAAGTGGGAGAGAGAGAGTGAAGGGAGAGAGAGAAAGAGTATGTAAAAACTAATTTTAAAGTATAAATAAAACCAGTTTTAATTTAGTTTAAAACTAAACTGAACCATAAAAACTGGTTTTTAATAAACTGGTTTTCATAAAAACTATGGTTTCAGTTTAGTTTCAATTCAATTCAGTGAAACCAGTTTTTTTGCAAACCCCTAGTGATAATGCATAGAACAAACATTCTTCTCCTTCCTTTTCTTCAAAGAAATTTGTGCGATGATTGATCTTCATCCTGCAGTCTTTCTCCATATGTCCGAACCTTTTGCAATTGGGACATTATGGTTTTTCAGGATGCCAATAATCTTTCTCTAGGTGGTTGGATTTCTTGCATATGCCACATGGAAAATATTATTTTCTATTTTCAGTTTTATTTTCTATTTTCCTATATATGTCTGTCTTTTCAAAATTTTAGTTGTCTTTTTCCTCCTCTTCTTTTATTTAGATTCTGAGACTTTATATTGAACTTATACTGAAGTGCATTTTCTATTAAATCTTCATTGTCTCGACTTGCATGCTTGTTTAAAAGAGTGTAATGAGTTTATTAACTCTATTATTATTATCTTTGATAAATCCTTAGTATCTTTAATTGTAGAAAATTTAGGATCAAATTTGGATGATAAATTAATGAGTATTTTTTCCATTAACCTTTTATCGGACAAGTTCTCTCCATAAACTTTTATTTCAGTTACTAAACTCATTAATCTTGTATAGTAACCATTTATTTTCTCAGAATATGTCATTTTCATATTTGCATATTACTTTCTTAGAGATTAGAAGAGGATTGTGTGTATCTTTATGTCGCCTTTGAACTTTTGCTCAAATTTTTTTCACACTTTCTTAGTTAACAATATTCTTCTTATCCTTGAGAGAATTGTCTTTATCATGACTTGTTGAAGGAAGCATAGAGAAATATAATTTCTTTATTTCTCTTCTTTCAATTTCTTTTTTCTACAGCAAAAAGTGTTTTGCTTGATTATCTAGTATGGTGAATCCTTCGTGAACAACATCCATATGTCTTGTGCTTGTAGAAAGATTTTTATAATTTTATTTGAGAATACCATCTTTATAATTGTCTTCTGACAATATGAGCACGAGAATATTTATAGTTGGAATAGTCATGGTTATGAAAAATTTGTTTGGGTGGAATATAATATGATAAATATGTATAGTTGATAGATTAAGAAGAAAGATTCTACCCCAATAGATGACCAAATATAGCTCTAATGCTAATGGCACTGTTAGCTTTATGAATTAGTTTAAAATTGGTTTTGTGTACTATGAACTTGAATGTTGTTGCAAGAATAGTAAAGATAGTTTTGATGAAGAAGTAATTTTAAAAATAATGGTTTGAGAAAATTGATAGTTATAATATTGATGGATTGATAAGACAGTACAAAGGCTGATGAGACGTTATGTGTTTATTAGTTGATTATAATAAGTATTACAATAGCCTATTTATAGACCTCATAAATTAGTTATAGGTCCTAGAAATTAACTTAGATATATTTTAGATTTTTTTAGATATTATTCTAGATATTTCTAGCACTTGAATTATTTATTTAATTTTTAGACTTCTTCATCATAAAATCTATATAGTTATTATAATATCTAACTATTTATTTTTATTAAATAAAAAATTTCACAAATATTTAGCATAATCAATAGTAAGTAATATAGCCCAAATTTTTATATTTTTGTACAACCATTTACCAAATACAACTTCTTTTGTATTGATGGCTAAAACCAAAAAAAAAAAAGAAAAATTCTTTTGCGTTCGCTAAAAAAATTTAAGGACAAAAAACTCCAAAAGTTGAAGGTTATGGCTTATGTTTTAATTGATTTATCCCTTGTTATCTTGAAAGACTGATACTTTAAGATAAAAAGAAATAGAAAAACTGATATTTCAATTTGGTTCTCAAAGTGACAATTTGTAAACATCAAAATAATTAGAAGTTTAGAACTCAAAAGTTGAGACCAAAAGAAATAAATAATCAGAAGTTAATATTTGTTGTTGAGATCAAAACGATTTTATAATTTGGGAATTTCATTTTAAGGACTAAGTTAATTTTCAAATGATGTTTTGCTCATTTGTGTAAGCTTCTAGTTAAACATTTTGTAGTTGACGAATATTTAATATTTAATATAGAATAAAGTAAGAATTAGTTTTCTAAAAATTCGACTATAAACTAATTAATTCTTTAAGAAGATCTAGAGTTGTCTATGTGTTGTATTATCTACAATGATATATTTCATTATTATCACATGAGCATATGGAAATTATGTTATTTTAGAGAATAAATTATTGGTCATCTTCTGAGTTTTTAGTTGTAACTCTCATAAGTTACTCTATATTTACTAGGAAATTTAATAAATCAGGTAAAATTTCGTTTTAAAAATTGTTATCTCTATAATTCTATAACAATATTCCATAAATAAACTTAATAAATAATACGCATAAAAGTTGAATTTTATACGATAAAATGACAAAAATTCTAAAATTCTAAGAACCTAATTATTACTTTATTTTTTAATATATTATAAACCTTGCTCACCAATCTAGAAGGTTGTGCAATATGGTACTACTTTCTGAGAGAGATGCCAGATCCTATACGCATAACTAGTATTGGGAAGTAGTGAAGAAAAAATAAATAAAATGAAGGACTGATCTACAAATCCCTTAAACCACAGGAGATGTCTCATAATTCGTGATATCAAAACTAAAATTAACATATGCACAGTACTCCATTTAACACAAGAACCGGACAATGACAAGGAGGATTATTGATTAGATGAGATCAAGGAGCGGGGTCCCAATCCCACAAATTAGAAAGGCCTCAGCTATGAAGCATGAAATGAATCATATCACAGCAAATGAGCATATAGTCCTAATAATTCCACTTCTTTCTTGGTACAGTTTAATGCAAGCCAAGCAATAAGTATAAAGTAAAATTATATAGCTGCAGGTGCAGGTGACATAGTTTCAACTTTCAAGGGCACTTGGGTCCTCCACGCTTGGTCTTCCAGTTGTTGTAGCAGGGGCAGACAGCCTTGTTGCCATAGTAGCCAGGAGGAACACAAAGGCACTTAGCACAACATTTTTGGCAGAAGAACATGCATGGCTTGTGGTACTGTGTCTGCCCACATCTTCTAGCACATTGAGATGGGCACTCTGATGATGATCCAATCAAATTCACAAACAATCAAACAACCATTAATTACCATTATTACTTAAAGCAAAATATATTAATTAGATTGTAACTCACGGTAGCTCTTCAGACTTCCGGGACCATAACTACCCTGTAAATTAAATCAATTATTAAAATATATATGACGATATTTGCAGCATTCTTTATTGATCTTGCCATTAAGTTACTAGAAAAGCATTAAATATGTTTTAAGAGCTTCCAAATCAAATGTTTGGATAAAAAGAACAACAAAAAAGAGAAGAGATATACTCACACTGTCCAAGTGATACTGAGCAGCCTCTTTTGCCATAACCTGCTGAGATATGAATTGGAGATTTAAAGCAAAATGTTATATACTTGAATTGCATAGTACAAAATAATAGCTACTGGCTAGAGATCATATATATAACGACTTGATAACATGATATATATATATATGCATTTTCACGGGAGTTATGTTAGGATGGTATAGGGACTAATAAGTAATAACTTATAACCTGAGCTGAGATCGCGGAAATGGCAATGAGTAGTGCCAGAAGCAGAAGAGAGACAAGCTTAGCCTTGGCCATGGCCATTGCACAAGATTGTATCTAGGAAGCTAACAATTAATAATAAGATGAGGGGTCCTCTAGTTTTAAGAGGCATCAATGGGTTTGGTGCGTTTGGTTTGGTTCAGACCAAGGTTTTAAAAATCGAACCGATGATTAAACTTTTTAGTTATTAGTTTATTTGTTTAACTGATTTAATTACGGTTTAATTGAAATAATCGTTTTATATTAAAATAATAAATAAAATATAAATAAATACACTAAAATATAATTATAGTTTAATATGAACCATTAAATGTCATCCAAAATAAAAATATTGAGCTAATATTAAATTTGGTCTCTAAACTTGTATACAAGCCTTAATTTAGTCTTTGAAGTTTTAATTGTTTTTCTTCGGTCCCCAAACTATGCAACCGTGACTCACATTAGTCCTTCAAACAATTTATGGCATAAAAATGTTAATGAAGTGCTAACATGGATAACCAAATGCCATATTGGAACTTGTAAAACAACGTCGTGTTGGTTTTGGCGCTCAAATAGCCCAAAAATGACACCGGATCACTTGCTTTTGGAGGAAAAGTTTCAATAAATACCACTAACGATATATTTTTTTTTTTTTGCTATTTGAGTGCCAAAACAAAAATAACGTCGTTTTACAGAGTCCAACGTGGCATCCGACTTCTATGTCAGTATTCTGTTAATGTTTGTGCGTCGAAAATGATCCCGAGGACTAACATAAGTCACATTCACAAAGTTTGAGGACTAAATATAGGCAATTGAAACTTTAGAGACTAAATTGAGTCTTGCGTACATGTTAAGGGACCAAATTAAATATTATCTCAAAAATATTACATCAACTAAAATATTATAATCTCATCCAAATACAAATTTAATAGTCAAATAACAAAAGAAATATCTAAATATCAAATTCCAACATTAAAATTTGTCATCGAAATATCAAAATATCAAAATTTTAATATAAATTTAGTTTAAATTAAATGAAAAAAATACATTATTATATGATATTTATTAGTTTAATAATATCTTAATTCCTAATTTTTTTTTCTTAAAACAAATATGTTTTAGTAAATAAATATATTTTTAGAAGTAAATAAATATTGAAAGAAAGTTTGATGAAGGCAAAAAAAAGAAAAAAGAAAAAAAGAAACACCCCAAATGCGGCACAATAGCAACAGTTCGACAAAGAGAAAAAATCATAATCTGATGAGGCAAAATTGATACACTCAAAAATTGGCAAGTGTACTAAATCGCATCAACTAATACCATAGTGAGTAGATATCGTTCCCACGAGAATTAACAGATTGAATAAAAAAATGTCTAATTGAATCTCTAATAAGATCAATCAAACCTTGGCAAGAGGATTGTGAATCTTGAAGTAGAGCAAACAACAGTAAAGAGAGAATTGTTTGGACCGAAAAGAGGTTTAGAGATCTATGAAGGTAATCAAAGAATGGGAATGAGAATATAATGTTAAAGGCTTTGGAAATGTTAAATTCTTAGAAAAAGCAATGCTTATGTTTTTCTACTTTGATTCGTGTAGAAATCTTTTCACAGCAAATCATTTATACTCAAATTCCAATTCTTTGATAATTTAATTTCTCTTAACTTAATTAATCGCTAGAATCGACTAACTAAGAGAAGAGGTAAAGAACGGTTTTCGATTTTAAGCCACATAATATTCAAACATTATCCCTAGCTGGATTAAATATCACACATTTAAAGACTAGTTCTAAATAATTGAAGATTATGAGATGAGTTTCAAGCTAATTCCGATATTAAATTTCATAAAGTAATAATAGAATCCAAAACAGAATTAGAATATTTTCTAATACTTCTAACCATTAATGATGAAGAACGAAATTCAATCTTGAAAATGTAGAAAAGTATGAATCAAAATAAAGAAAAAATACTTGCATTACTAATCCGTAAAATAAAATAGAGCTCGTAATATTTAACAAGAGAGGTTTAGTTACTCATGATAGAAAAAAATAGCCTAAAACTAATGAGGTGCTGGATGGCACTAGTGACTATTCACTGATTAGAGATCAAAGATAATTCTTATGAATTGTGTTCACTTATTTATAATCTAACTTCCTAACTATTTGAAATTCAAAAACTAATCTTATTTTCCAAAGAAAAAGATAACAACTTATTCAAATTCTAATCTAATCTAAATCCTAACAACTAAATTCTATCTTTCTAGAAGAAGTTGTTGCTAACTAATCGTTTAAATCTTGAATCTTGAATTGAATTCAGAGCTTCATGGGAGTTGACTTGGTATTTGGCGCTAGGCTCCTCATTTGGGCACTAGGCTTGAAAACATTGGTGCTGGGCTTGATAAATTTTGAACCACTGGAAGTGAAAATTGTACTTGGAGCTGGGCTCCGAATCTTGGCGCTAGGCGCCCAGTACTTAAGAATTTGGTAGGGTTGGGCACCAGTCCACTTTGCCTTCTCCCAAGCACGAAGGTGCTGGGCTTGAGGATACTGAGCTAGCACTACTTCCTTGGAGTTGGGCGCCCATCTTGGAGCAAGGGCATTGGACGCCAGTCCTTGAAGCTGGGCTTTGGATTTTGGGCACCCAGCTTATAGTTTAGGTGTTGGGCTTGGCCTCCTTAAGCTTGGTGCCAGCTTCTCTTGAAGTACACTTGTGTTTTCTTCTAAATTTTATCCTGATTTGCTTAATTATATCCTGAAAATAAAATCATTCTAACACAACTCCAAACATATGATTAATCATTAAAACTTCTCTAAAAACATAAGAATTTTGATTTAAATCTAAGAAAACCAATAAAAAAGAAACCTAAAAACAACTAAAGATACCTAGGCATCACAACACCAAACTTAAAACTTTGCTTGTCCTCAAACAAAAAAGAAAAGTAAACAGAGCTTATCTTAATGAAAATAATTGAAGAGTTTATAAATTCAAGTCCAAATCAAAGTAGGGTTTGCAATGAGCTCTCTAATTATAAACAGACTTCTCTTATCTTAATGAATCTTGCATACTTAGGAATCAAGAATATTCAAAAACTCAAATTCAAATTGTATTATGAGAATTCTTTTAGACTTGTATAATCCTTGAAGCAGTTTACTTTTCAATTCAACCGAGGGAAAGATGTTGAGGTTCTTGACTCTAAGTGTTTTGTCTTATGACAGCTCTTATCAGATTTTCAATCGATAATCCCGAGCTAGTTGGCCTAAGTTATCGGGTGATAAAACGTCCCTCGGATCTAATTACCCAAGTCTCTCCCTGACACAGTCACACCACAAGAACATAACTAGAAATTTGTTCATTCAGACATCGATGCCCAGAGCTTATTTAGACCCTAAATATTTTGTTTCAAGGCAACTCTTTAATGTGGACTTTAAATCGATAATCCCAAGCTAGTTGACCCAAGTTATCGGGTGATAAGGCACCCTTCG
This sequence comes from Arachis ipaensis, assembly GCF_000816755.2. NCBI lineage: Eukaryota > Viridiplantae > Streptophyta > Magnoliopsida > Fabales > Fabaceae > Arachis > Arachis ipaensis. Next base: position 105,318,630 of record NC_029792.2, on the reverse strand, counting down.
AATTTAATTGCCTAAGTCTCTCCTTAAAACACAAATATCACAGGAACATAACTAGGCTCCAATCATTGGTGCTTAGAGCCTTGCAACTTTGGGTTTTTCGATCTTTTCATACTTTTTTTTTCAAGTCACTGCTTCAAGGTCTTGGATATTCAGAATCTCATAATGTCTCAAAACTTTTGTTTCTAGAGATTCTGTCTTTCTTTTCCTTAAGATTCATTCAAATAATTTAAGTCCATGGAATATAATCATATTACTAATGACCATCACTTTTCAATTAGACTTCCTAGTTTATTATTCATTCCTTTTCATTAAAAAGCTACTTCCTTTACGTCAGTGGAATGTAGTGGACAAGTACTAGGAGTAATCACTTAAAGGAAAAACAAACAAAAGAAAGAAACTGAAAAGACAATAATGGGCCTTGCAAGTTTGATGGCGGTGTATTGCTCAATGGACACCCCAGCAGTCTCACAAAGATGATAATGAGGCCCGAGAAACTAAGCCTTGACCTTGAATTGGAGCTTTGTGCCATGGTTTTTATGTGAGGGAGAATGAGGTTCTCTACTCTAATCTCTCTCCTAATTATGATATAGTGGATTAAGATCGCTCAGTCTACTGTCACCTCGGAGTTATTGGAGGTAGGAACAAGTTAATGTTGGATAAAATCCAACCACACCATGGCGACATGGACGAGGTCCGACCTTCTTAATTGGTTCGGTATCCCCCTTGTATTAAGTTTCCATTGGGTCCCAGGGACACAAATATCATGGAGCACATCTTGCTCCCTTTTATCAGTCATCATCCTCATGTTGTGTCGGCAGAGCGAGGTGGAGGAGGAAGGCAAAGAACCTTTCGAATACTCCGAGGCCCATAGTAATTGGGTTGGCCTCGAACATAGCTCATATAAGCTAGTTCCTCATCTTGAGCCTCCTCTTCATGGCTCAGCCAAGTATTAGCATAGAATTTATGGACCAAAGTAAGGCCCATATTCTTCGGTGGACTTGTCAAGACAATCCACTTCTAGCATGAGATCTCGGCTTAAATTACCGGATCTTCTTCCAGTTTCAAGTCAAACTCACATCGAGAATTACGGCCTTCTATTTTACCATGTTCTATATTGATTTTCATGTAATTGGATTCAGAACTGGGTTATGTCAAAAGATAGAGTAGCCGGTTCCTTCCCTTTTTCTTTCCTCTTCTTGTACAAAGGCATTTTGAATTTTGTTTAACACTTGTAGTGATATCAACCACAACCACAACACCAAACTTAAAGTTTGGCCGTATAAAAAGAAAAATAGAATGTAAGTGAAGAAAGAAGATAATGTTTAAATGTGTTTATGCTATGTGATGGACGAAAAAATGCATGTGAATTTATAGTGGAATAGAATGTGAATGGTATGGTTATGAATGCTCGGTGGAGTGTGTAGTGTGCAAGTGTGTAGAAAGAATAAGTATACAACAAAAAATAAATTCCAATATTCAAACTATTAAGAGTTGAAAAAATAGAGTATGCAGAGGTAACGTGCTAGACTTTCATGCATATGAATGAATAGAACTAGCTTGAAGTGATATATCATGCATGCTTAATAATGAATCCTTCGGACATAATAATTTATGGTGGTAGTGAAGAAGTTAAAAAGAAAATAGTATGCATGTGATGATTTTTAAAGAAAGCTTTTTACTAAAAAATTAAAAAACAGAAAACAAGAAGTTAAAGAAAATAGAATTAAATTTTTTTTTTTTGAGGAGGATGCATGTCCTAGGTAAGGTTGGCACTGGCCCTTCAAGAAACAATGAGGGATACTGGGCTTGGAAAGTGGGTGCTAGGTGCCACTTCAAAATTATGCCCCTAGGAGCGCTCAATGCTTGAGCGTTGGGCTCCCATATGTGGCGCTGGGTGCCATCCTCTTTGGGAGTTGGGCTTCACATTTATCCCTTTTTTTTTTAAGAAAAAATTTGAAAAATAGCGTAAACCAAAATGAGGAAAGTGAAAGAAAAATGCAAAAGATCAGAGAATAAAAAGAAAAATACAACTATAGAATGATAAATGAAAAAAGAAAGGAAAAATACTAACCATGGTTGGATCAAGGGCTCTTCTAATGTCATTAGCTTGACATATGAGTCTTCTAGGTTGGGAGTCAGATTACTTCATGGCATCTTCCTCCAATGTCATCCTCCATTAATTGTGCATTTTCCAGCTGCTCTTCCTCTTCCTTGTCTGTTACAAAATCAATGTGATGTAGAAGATCTTCAATGGCTCCTTTGTCCACAATCTCTTGGACTAGGGATTCAATTATGTCAATCCTCATACAATCTCTGATTCATTAGGGTGTTGCATGGCCTTGAAAACATTAAACACCATATGCTCATCATGCACTCTTAATGTTAGCTCACCCTTTTGGACGTCTATGAGTGCTTGTACAACGGCTAAGAATGGTCTTTCCAAGATTATGGAGGCATCCTCATCTTCTTTCATTTCAAGAATCACAAATTCATCCAGAAAAATTAACTTTCCGACCTTGACCAATGCATTTTTCACTATCCCATGTGAAAACTTTATTGATCGGTTGGCTAGTTGTAATGAGATTCTTGTTGGCTTTACTTTCTCAATTTATAGCCTCCTCATCATGGATAAAGGCATCAAATTGATGCTAGCCCCTAAATCACAAAGAACTTTGCCAATGGTGACATCCCCAATGGTACATGGTATGGAAACTATCGAGATCTTTTAACTTCTGTGGTAGTTTCTTTTGAATAATAACATTACACTCTTCGGTGAGGATTACCGTCTCTTCCTCTTTTAGGGTTCTTTTCTTGGACAATAGCTCTTTCATGAATATGGCATAGAGTGGCATTTGCTCTAGGGTTTTGGCAAAAGGGATGTTAATTTGTAGCTTTTTAAACACATATAAGAACTTGGAAAAGTTCTTCTCTTGATCTTGTTTCTTTAGCCTTTGAGGATATGGAATCTTCTGTTCATAACCCTTTACTATTTCCTTCTTGGTCTCTATTGGTGCAGGAGCATTTTCTTCCTATATGACCTCCTTCTTTATCTCTTTTAGAGGTTCTTCAGTTTTTTGCTCATCTTCCTCGGGAAGTTTCTTGTTGATCACTTTTTCGCTCCTTAGAGAGATAGCCTTGTATTCCTCCTTAGGGTTTGGGATGATGTCACTAGGAAAGGAATTTGTAGGCTTTTTCTGCTAATTGCTTGGCGATTTATCCCACTTGCACTTCTAGATTTCTAATTGAAGCTTCTTGATTTTTGAAATTTGCTTTTGTTTCTTCTATGAAGCTTCGATTTTGTTGCATGAAAGAGGTAGTGGATTGGAAAAGATTCTCAATAGCAAGCCCAAGAGATGATGGCTTTTGATAATTGGCTTGTTGTTGATAAGGGACATGGAAGTTTCTTTGTCCTTGATTTTTTTAACCAAAATTGGGATGATTCCTCCAGCCGGGATTGTAAGTTTTAAAGAATGGATCGCTCTTTGGTCTTGAGGAATATCCCATGAATTTTACTTGCTCAATGAGTGGATGGTCTTCCTTACTCAACTCACACTCCTTACTCGAGTGTCCTCCTCCACACAAATCACATGAGGGTTGAATTCTAATGGCTGAAACTTGTCCATGTCTGAGTTGTTTTATAAGTGCGGAAAGTTATTGAGTCATGAGTCTATTATGAGCTAGAATTGCATCCATTGTGTCCAATGCCAACACCCATTTCGTGGACCTTTCGAATGTGTACAGGAAATTATTCGCCGCCACTATTTCTATCAATTTCAATGCCTCTTCAAGAGTCTTTCTATGTAAAGAACCTCCAGCCGATGAATCAATCATCATTCTTAAGGCTTGAGAGACCCATTATAAAAGGTTTGGATTTGAAGCCACTTGGAAAAGGCATGGTGTGAACACTTTATGAGCATCTCTTTATACTGTTTCCAAGCTTCATAAAGTGATTCTCCCTCATTTTGAAAAAAAATTAATATCATTCCTCAACCAGGCTAACTTCTGCGAAGAAAAGTACTTAGTTAGGAATTTTCTAACCAAATCCTCCTAAAATGTGATGTTGTCCAAGGGTTGAGTTTGGAGTCATTGTGTGGCTCTATCTCTTAAAGATAATGGGAATAGCCTTAGTTAGATGGCTTCGAGACTAACCCCATTACTCTTCACTGTGTCACATAACTGCAAAAAGATAGCCATGTGTTTGTTTGGATTCTCTTGTGGGTTACAACCGAATTGGTCTCGCTATACCAATTGGATTAGTGATGGCTTCAGTTCAAAATTATTTGCTTGAACTGTGGGCATGAATACTATGCTACTTTTAGAGCTATCAGTGGTAGGTATACTGTAATTGCCAAGAGTCTTTGTCATATTATTATTCTCGTTTGCCATTCTTTCTTCTTCTTCTTTCCTAGTCCTTAATCTCTTAGAAATCAAACATACTGTGTGGAATAAAGAAGAAGAAAAAAGAAAAATTACACAGAATAAAGAAAAGAAAAGAAAACAAGATAAAGTAAAATAAACAAGATCTAAATTAGTGATTTAACCGGACGTATATTTTCAATCTCAATTAATCTCTGGCAACGGCGCCAAAAACTTGATGAGGCAAAATTGATACGCTCGTAAATTGGCAAGTGCACTAGATTGCATCAAGTAATACCACGGTGAGTGGATATCATTTCCATGAGGATTAACAGATTGAATCAAGCAACTTCTAATTGAATTTCTAATTAGATCAATCAAACCTTAGCAAGAGGATTGTGACTTTTGAAGTAGAGCAAAGAACAATGAAGAGAGATTTATTGTGACCCAAAAGAGGTTTAGAGATTTAGGAAGGTAATCAAATAATGAAAATATTAAAGGCTTCGGAGATGTTAAATTCTTAGAAAAAGAAATGCTTGTGTTTTCCTAGTTTGACTCATGCAAAAATTTTTTCATAGCAAATCATTTATAATCAAATTCCGATTCCTTGGCATTTTAATTTCTCTTAACTTAATTAATCACCAATCCTTTGGTCAACTAATTAAGAGAAGAGGTGAAGAGTGGTTTCGATTTTAAGCCACACAATATTCAAAGACTATCCCTAGCTGAATTAAATATCACATATTCAAAGACTAGTTCTAAATAATTAAAGATTATGAAATGAGTTTTAAGCTAATTCCGATATTAAATCATCCAAAGTAATAACAGAATCCAAAACAGAATTAGAATATTTTCTAATACTTCTAACTATTAATGATGAAGAGCAAAACTCAATCTTGAAAAAGTAGAAAAGCATGAATCAAAATAAAGAAAACACTTGTATTGCTAATCCATAAAATAAAACAGAGCTCCTCAACTTTAACAAGAGAGGTTTAGTTACTCGTGGTAGAAAAGAAAGTAGCCTAAAACTAATGAGGTGCTGGGTGGATCCAGTGATGATTCGATGATTAAAGATCAAAGATAATTCTTGTGAACCTTGTTCACTTATTTATAATATAACTTCCTAACTAATTGAAATTCAAAAACTAATCTTATTTTCCAAAGAGAAAGATAACAACTTATTCAAATTCAAATCTAATCTAATCTAATCTAAATCCTAACAACCAAATCCTATCTTTCTAGAAGAAGTTGTTGCTAACTAATCATTTAAATCTTGAATGGAATTCATAGCTTCCTGGGAGTTGACTTGGTACTTGGCACTAGGCTGCTCATTTGGGCACTAGGTTTGAAGACATCGGCACTGGGCTTGATGGATTTTGAACCACTGGGAGTGAAAATTGCATTTGAAGCTGGGCTCCAAATCTTGGTGCTGGGTGCCGTGTACTTAAGAATTTGGTGGAGCTAGGCGCCACTCCCTAGAGTTGGGCGCCAGCCCACTTTGCCTTCTCCCAGGCACGAAGGCGATGGGCTTGAGAATAGGGAGCTGGCCGCCAGTCCTTGGAGCTAGGCTCCAAATTTTGGGCACCCAGCTTAGAGTTTAGGCACTGGGCTTGACCTCGTTGAGCCTGGTGCCAGCTTCTCTTGAAGTACACTTGTGTTTTCTTCTAAATTTCATCCTGATTGCTTAATTATATCCTGAAAACACAATTATTCTAATATAACTCCAAACATATGATTAGTCATCAAAACTTCACTAAATACATAAGAACTTTGATTTAAATCTAAGAAAACTAATAAAAAAACTAAAAATAACTAAAGGTGCCTAGGCATTAGCGTCAATCAAATGACCACCGACAACGCAATGGTGAAAAATGGCGACACGATGGATGGGCGACGAAGTTGGATCAGGCAATGAAGCATGCGATGCGACGTGAAGAAGTTGGCAAAGAACGGAAGAATGATGACCTTGAGAAGGACGCACGGCAACAACGATGAATGCTAAGGTTTCGGTTTTCACCTTTTTTCTTTCTTTGTGAGAGGGAGCTTGACACTAAACTTTGACGGTGAGAGAAGGAGGGAGGAGGAAGGTTCGAGGAAAATTTTTCTAGTTTTATATTTCTATTTTTTTTAATTCAAAACAATAACGTTTTTAGAAAACCGGTTGAGTCCCAATTCAGTCCAACTAATCGATTCCTAGATGATTATCGATTTCTCGCTAGTTTCCTGATCGTTGGTTATCCCTCACACACCAAACCGCTAATGTTTCCGTTTTCTAGTCGAATCGATTAGTCTGATTCGATTCTCAGAACTTTGATTTAAATAAAAACTTGTATGTACTATAAATATATGCACTTCAGTTTAGTTTGAAGGTAGCATATTATTGGATAAGTCGAGTGTTGGATTCTGTAATGCAATTATAGTATATACTTGTTGTTATTGTTGTTGTTGTTGTGAAATTAAGATGGATATATAGAATAGAGCTAGAAAATTATAGGAGAGAGTAAAAGAACATTATTATTAATTTCAATATATGTCACTCAATATAATATACCACATTCACACTAATATTTCATACACTATTCTTTTCAAAAGAGTTAAAAGACTACTTGAGATAGGTAGCTATATGTGTTCTCTCTATGTGTTATTCTTGGTGTGTTGAAACCTTCTCTTTAGCATCTATTTATAGATGATGGTTTTGAATTAAATAATAGTATGGTATTATTTACCTAACCCACTTACTAATTAGTGAAAATACATTATGGAAGTCCATTCCCCATTAATTGATAATGTTCCATAACACGTTATGAAAATTCATGTCCTATTAATTGATAAAGTTATATACTCCATTATGTATGATAATGCTCCATTATATGACATCTAATCATTTTATAACACTCTTTTATATGATTAGTGATATGCCTCATTAAAAATTTTGTAAAAAAAAATCATGTGGGATAAAAATCTGATTAAGGAAAAAAGAGTAATAACCTTTGTAATAAGAACTGTCTCGTTAAAAAATCTCATTAAGAAAAACTCAATTGGGATAAAAGCCTTATCAGGAATAGAGTAGTCTCTCACCCTCTTAGTAACATCATATAAGATCTTGAAAGTAACGCATTCCGATTTTGTCTACCAGATTTTCAAAGGAGGATGTCGGAAGTGACTTTGTAAATAAGTCTGTTAAATTATTACTTGAACAAATTTGTTAAACGTCAATTGTTTCTTGATTTTGAAGGTCGCGTGTGAGAAAGAACTTGAGAGAAATATGCTTTGTTTGGTCATCTTTGATGTATCCACTTTTGAGTTGAGCAATACATGTTACATTATCTTCATACAATGTTGTAGGGGTTGTCTTCTTATCAGACAACTCACATGATGATTGAATCCAAAAGCATTCAGGACTTGCCTCATCATGTATTGCAAGTATCTCGACTTGATTGGAAGATGTTATAGCTATAGTTTGCTTCATAGATTTCTATAATATAGTGTCACTAAATGTAAAAAAGTATTCTATTTGAGATCTACTTTTATAGGGATCAAATAGATAACCTGCATCTGCATAGCCAATCAATTGTGATCTAAATTCATAAAGGATAAAATAATTTCATATCAGTCGTTCCACAAATATATCGAAACACATTTTTTATTCCATTCCAATATCTTCTAATTAGAGAGAAACTGTATCTAGCTAATAAGTTTACAACAAATGCTATATCGGGACGTGTATTATTAGCAAAATACATTAGTTTTCCCAGCGCATTAAGATATGGTACTTTAGGACTGCATTTCCATCTTTTGGTAAAAAAGGATCCTTCTTTACATCTAGTGACCTGACAATTATTGGGATTCTTACTGAATGTGATTTGTTCATATAAAATTTCTTTAGAATTTTTTATGTGTAAGTCTTTTGATAAATAAACATCCTTTTGTTACATACTCAATCTGAAAGCCAAGACAAAATTTGGTTTTCCCAAGATCTTTAATCTCAAACTCTTCTTTTAGAGCATTTATGACCGTTGGGATATCTTCAAGAGTAAATCCAATGATATTTAAATCATTAACATATTCAGCAATTATAATGAATCCAAATGCATTTTTTCTTACATAAACACATGGACAAATATTATCATTTTTGAACACCTTGTTCATCAAATACTCTACAAGGCAGTTGTACCATATTTGTTTAGATTGCTTTAAATCATATAAAGATCTTTGTAATCTAATCAAGTATAATCCTCGAAAATTATCTTTAGATGATTCATATATCTTTAGTCCTTCAGGGACTTATATAGATATCACAATCTAATGACTTATATAGATAGGCCATGACCATATTCGTCAGGTGCATATTTAGCTTACGTATGCAGATAAACTAATCAAATATCTCAAAGTAATTGCATCAACTACAAGAGAGTAGGTTTCCTCATAGTTTGTATCAAGTCTTTGTGAGAAACCTTGTACTACAAGTCGATCTTTATAGTGTATAATTTCATTATTTTCATTTCGTTTTGGTACAAGTACCCATTTATATCCAACAAGTTTCATGGGGCGAAAAAAAAGAAAGAGAGGGATGGGATTTTTCTTGCTTTTGGCAACTGTAGGTCAAAAGACTCCACGTTTTACAAGTGAGTCTAATTCTTTTTTCATGGTTTTTTTTTTTCTATTTTTGTCAATCAACCCTTCGTCAACATTCTTCGATGATTTTTTGTTCAAAATCCTCATTTTTATGTATAATATTTAGTGCTATATTATATGCAAATATGATGTTGACAATTTTTTCTCATCAGTTCCATTTGCCCCTGTAAATATATAGTTTATTGAAATCTCATCATTTTGTAATTTTCAGGTACCTAAATATCTTTCGATGTTTCAATTATAACATGAGTTTGAAGAACTACAAGTATCCTAACTATGTCTTTATCCTCCTCAATAGGAAGAGTATTTGCTTTTTTATCACAATTTTCTCCTCTTCTTTTGCAAGAATTTTTATTTTTAAAACTGACTAATCTACTACACTTTTGGCATGTGTCTGCATTATTAACCATATGTCCAACTGGGATATCAATTTAAATTGGAGCACTTTCAGCTAGTATATAAAATTATGTTATTCTTTTTGTATCAAAAAATGTATCAGGCAATTTATTTGTAATTTTCTATAAATGTATAATCTTTTGAACTTCTAATTCATATTACCTTGATCGAGGATCCAAATGTATTAATGATAATGCATTTTAATTTAGCTCTTTTGCCAGCTGTTTATTCTCTCCTTTTAATGTTAAAATATTGTCTCATTAAAATGACAATTTACAAATCAAATTTTAAATACATCTCATGTTTGATCCAATTTTTGTAGGACATATGGATAACTATTTAGAAGTTACAATTTTAATGATGAAAGGTCATTTTTTTAATAATACTTGCAAAAAATGATCAAAATCTAATTTCTAAAGCCCTTTTTGAGATTATATAATATTTTTGCTATACTTTTAAATATTTTAAAAACTTATTTGTCGTTTATATCTTTTAGAATTATGTTTGTACTTTTAATAATTTACCTATTTTATTATTCGTTTTTATGTGCTTGCATTGATCTATTTTTGTAGTTAAATACGTTATATATAGTTATAGTTTTCTCTATAAAAATGATATTTTTCTCATTTTTAATTTGGTACTTTTTTTAAATATACATATATATGAAAAAAGTATAATTTGTCGGAGAATAATGTTAGATAATTAATTTTTTTTCTGTCAATAGTAGTCAATATTTTAAAAACTATTTTATTTATCTAAAATTTCTAATTCCTAAATCATAAATTATAAATCTACACATTAAAGTTAGTTAATATTAGCTAAATAAAAATTAATTCCCTATATTTTGTTTTTGTCAAAACTAGGCAAGCTTAAACATGCATGCTGTAGTGATTAGTATGGTTGTTGAGTGGGACTGGATATTGGTCCGAGGAAATAATGGAGAAATATAATTGAATTCATTGCAAATGGGTATATGATTAGAGACAAGATTTGAATGAAACGTAGATCACATGGGAAGGGGAATGTGGTTGAAAATTGGGACCCCAAAGGGATGAGGATACATATATCGTATAGTATAGTATCATATGATTAATTGTACAATAATAACTGAAAGGGAAAGAAAGAACGGTAAGCCATGTGCATCAGGCGGAAGGTGCACATGCCAAAGATAGAGAGCACACAGAGGCCAAATGTGTGACAGCGTTGCGCACGTTCCACTGTCACCACCACACCCAATTTCCAATGACCTTCACTATGTGCTCTTCAAGGTAGTAATTACTAATTAGGGGTTCGAAACCGGCCAAACGGCCTTTAAGGGCCTCTACTACGTGATTTAGTCCTTTGTTAGTTTGATTTGTCAAAAGAAAATATCACATTTAAGCCATTTTTTTTTTTTGCCAAATGGATTGAATAACCCAAATTCTAGGTATCACAACACATACACCCACACTTTGAGGTTTTATCAAACCTCATCCCAGTCTCAGCTGGGGTTCAAATTTGGTGCAGTTTGATTAAGAGGCAATATGATTGCTACTTAGTCTAGGCCTTCGCTGCGATTTAAGCCATTTCAAACGTTTAGATTTCGCCGAGACTGTGTTCCAATGACAAAATTGTTTGTCTCCAAAATTGACAAACTAGGCTTGAACTATGGTTGGACAAAAAAAAATCTTAAACTAGACCATTTTAAAAAAAATTAATATTAAATAAAAAAATCCAAACCAAATTAGTATGGTTTTTTGTAATTTGGTTTTTATTTTTAAACTATTTAAACAGTTTTAAATGATTCAGATCTAAAATAAAAATTCCCTAATCTGAATTTGAGACTGAGTCCACTTTTACAGTTCACCGTTCACACACACAGCCTCTTCTCTTTTCGCTTTCTTCTATCGTGTTGTATCTGTCGCTACTTCTCTGGTCGTTCTTTCACCGCTTTTGCTCTTGCTGCGGCCGCGTAAGCCTCTTAGGATCGTCGCCGCGCCGCCGCTCTGTTCTATCATCCACCTTTCCTCTTGGGGCACCAACACTCTGGATAAGTGTTGATAGCTTTGTGGCTTTAAAGATCGTGACTTGCAGAGAGTGAAGGAAGTAGGTAATGATGTTTGGACTTACTTTTATTGAGACTGAAAGCTTCTACCCTAATTATTACGATTGGTCTTGAAATTCATAAATTACGTGAAAATTAGGGGGTCTTTGGTTGTTTTGATATTGGTGCCCCTCTGATTGTAATGTGAAGGGCGTTGAGATGGAATCATGAAATACAACAAAATATAGAAATTTAAAGTTGTTTCTCTCTTTTTAAGTGGTGTTGTATTGATTTAAACATGCACCAAGAAGTTCAAACCTGAAAGATGTTTAAATTTATATGATATTTGCTAGTCTCCATCAAGAAAAACTATTAGCTTTCGATGGTACTTTTTTACTTTGGGGTGTTGAATGAAAATTTACAGCTCTTATAAGTTTTATTGATGGTTGGTGCAGTTTATAATGATAAATTGATAATTGATTGCTTACTAAACAAGAAAAAAATCAAAGTTAAAATCCTGTCACTTTGGCAAGGTCAAGTTTAAAGAAATTATTCATAATTTATTGTTGGAAAATCCTATCATTTATTGTTATTTTTGATGTGATGGACCGTGGTTCAAATGTTTGTAACGTGCTTTTGTTGTTGTCAATGGTAGAACCGTAGAAGTGATATATTTGTCAACTTTTCACCCATAAAAAATGCTCTGAAAATTCATGCTTTGTTGCAGTTCAATCTTATAGTTATATCCGTTGATGTATTTGTCAATAATCCAAAATAAGAATAATTAGATTCTTGGGAAATTTAAATTCATAATAATCCATTTTATTGATTGGTGTCCCACATCTTCAATAAAGTGTTATCATCGTCATATTTATCTTAGGTAATGGATTAAGTCATATGCTTGCTAATTCAATTTCTATTTTTGATTTGTTACCTATATGTAAAATTCAATTCACGTTCGTTTTTTTATTTTTAAATTCATGAATTATAAATTATTCTATTATTTATAGTGTATTGTTGTATTGTATTATTATTTGTTAGACTTTTCATGTTTATTTATCTAATTAAAATAAAAGAGTGAACATTAAAAAAAAAAAACAAGTTGGTGTTATTAATATTGTGTTATATTATATACAGAATAAGATGAGTACTAATATTGAGGCTATTCAACCATTTTTTTTATTATCAAATAGGAATAAAAATTGGTCAATTGTTTGGTATCAATTTAAAATAGAGAATGCTACCAGGAAAAATGCTAAATATAAATATTTTGGTAATTTAATACAATACGGGAATGAAACTAACTCAAAAGGTAGTCATTTGAAAAGATGCAAACGAAATTCTAACTGATTCAAACAAAAGAAGAAAAAACAATGACCATATTGAGTATAGATGAGCGTGGTGTTTCAAATTCACCTAATGCTCTCAAATTTGACCAAGAGACTTGAAGGGCACTTCTGGCAAAAATTTGTTGGGAAAGAGATACCATTTCGCTTTGTTGAGAGATTGAAATTCTGAAGTTTTGTGCATGTCCTATAAGTAAGGTTCAAAGTTTTTTCGCAGACTATATTAGCACGTGACATTAGAGATCTTTATACTGAAAAAAAAACGAAGTTGCAAGATTTTCTCTCAATAAATTGTGCTAGAGTATGTCTAACAACTGACACTTGGACTTTAATATAAAATTTTACTTATGAGATTGACAGTACACTTTGTGGATTTGTATTAGAAATTATGTAAAAAAATACTTAATTTTTTCCAGGTGATAAGCTATTCAAGAGAGGTCATGGGAGCAACAATTAAATATTGTTTAAATAAATGGAATTTGAATCGGATATTTAGTTGATAATACATCATCTAATGATAATGATATTGCAACTTACTATCTGAAGCAGCAATTAAGTTCTTGGAATAGCATTATTTTAAATGGTGAATTTATTTACATAAGGTGTTTTACACATATTCTACACTTAATTGTAAAAGAAGGGTAAAAAGAGATTAGTAAATCAGTCTTGAAGATTCGTAGTATAGATCTTTTTCATTTAAAGCTACTACGTTTTTAGAAAAAATTCAATATAAAGACTTATCTTGCATAGATGTTGAGACTAGGTAAAACTCTACCTTTTCAAATGTTAAAAGATAGCTTTGAAGCATCATAAAACATCTTAGTTACTTGTATTGAAAGACAACACATATACAAGAGAGTTGAGTGGAGGAAAAAGAAGAAGGTGTGCCTTCTGATTTAGATTTGGAGTATGATGAGTCAATTGTACCTTTTTTGCGAATGTTCAATGATGCCACTATACATATTTTTCCTTATATGTTACCGGTACTATGTATATGAAAGATGTATATGAAAGAAGTGTTTGCAATTAGACGATGTATTTATCATTCTTGTAATCATTCTGTTGATTTGAGTACTGTCCATGACAAAAAAGATGAGGGTTAAATATGAGAAGTACTTGGATAATCTTGATTTAGTGAATATGTTGTTATTGATTGTTGTCGTACTTAACTCAATGTAGAAGATTAAATAAGTTAATTATTTTTTGGATTACTTATTTGGAGAAGAAAAGGGGATCGAATTGAAGTAAAAATTGTCCAAGTGCATAAAGTTATTTAATCACCAATACCAAAGTTCCGAGGAAGCAAGTGAAACCGATATATAAGATATTCAAGCCAGCAACATTAATACCGATATTCATGGTACGAACTTTTTTCTGCAAGCAACTGATCGTAGAGCAAATACAAGATCTGAACTTGATAGATATTTACAAAAAGATTATGAGACGTACTCCCATAAATTCAATATCTTAAATTAATGGAATGTCAACTAACCCGATTTCTACGGCAACTTCGGAGCCTGCATTTAGTAATGGAGGGAGAGTCTTCAATCCATATTACAGTTCTTTAGCACCTAGAATAATGGAGGCCTTAGTGTGCACAGGCGATTGACTTAAAGAAGATTTTTTCTCGACTTTAGACGGTGATAATGGTAAAGTTCAACAAGTTGATTAAAATATATAATTTTATTCATATTTCTTCTCATTTTATTTTATTTTTATATTTTTTGTTATCTTGCTGTTTTAGAAGTTAAGTATTACTTATCAATTAAAAGTTAGATATCACTTAGAAAATAAAATTTGAACTAAGAAAAAGTTGCTTTTATAATTATTTTATTTTTTTGAAAGATATTTTTTTTCTAAGGACAATGATTGTTCTATAGCAACATCTATTAATCCTCTTGATGATGACTAGGTATGCATGGTATTCACATTTGTTTTGGAGAGATTTTTGGATGACATTTTTTGATATCTAGATTGGTTATTGTTATTAGATTTATAACGAATTAAATCATAGTTGTAATGAACTTACATAGTTTAAAAATATTTTAATATTAATTTTATCTTAAATTAAAATCGAATTTTTTATACAAAAATCTGATTTTAAAATTGGATTTTTTAAAAAAATCAAATTTAAAAGCGATTTTTAAGTAAAACCGGTTTTAAATTTTTAAATGATTTAAAAATTTAAAACCGATTTTACCCACAAATTGATTTTTTGTCCGAAAATTAAGAACCAGTTTTTAGAAATCTACTTTCCAAGTTATATTTTTTCTACCAAAAATTTAATTTTAAAATTAATGTTTTGCTGTAAAGTTTGAAATTCAATATTGTTTAAAGATAAAATTAATACTAAAGTCTTTTAAAATTATATAGGTTGATTATAAACTAGGATTTAATTCTTTATAAATCAAATGACAATAACTAATCAATATAATTAGGTAAAATATCAAAAAATGTTATTGAAAAACCTTCCCAAAACAAATGTGAATACTGTTACTAATCGTACCTAATCATCATCATCAATAGATGCCGCCATAGAACAAGCACCATCATTAGAAAAAAATATATCTAACAAAAAAATAAAATAATTATCAAAGTAACTTTTTCTTATATCAAACTTTATTTTCTAAATAATACTTAACGTTTAATTGATAACTAATACTTAATTAACTTCTAAAATAACATAACTAATACTTAATTAACTTCTAAAATAGCAACATGACAAAAACATAAAAATAAAATAAAAAGAGAAGAAATATAAATAAAATTATATACCTTGATCGACTTGTTGATGAACTTCACCATTATCACCCTCTAAAGTTGAGAAAAAATCTTCTTTAAGCCAATTGCCTGTGCACACTAAGTTTTCCAGCACTACTATAGTAGAAACAAGTATAGCTAATACCTCACAAGCCATATTTTCAAGAATTGAGATCGAGTTAACCTTCCATCAATTTAAGATATCAAATTTATGGGAGTATAGCTCACAATCATCTTATCAATATCTATCAAGTTGGGTCTTGTATTTGTTCTATGACCGGTTGTTTGCAGAAAAAAACCCATACCATGAACATGGGTATTAATGTTACTGATTTGAACATCTTAGTATCAGCGTTACTTGCTTCCTCAGAACTTTGTTATTGGTGATAAAATAAACTTTATGCACTTGGACATCTTTGACTTTAATTCGGTCCCTTTCTCTTCTCAAAAATTAATCGACATACTCAATCTTTTTTATTGGGTTAAATATGATAGCAATCAATAACAACATATTTACTGAATTAGGATTATTCCAATACTTCTCATTCTTAACAATCTTTTTTACCATTGACAAAGTACTCAAATGAACAGAATGATAACAATAGTAACAAATACATCATCCAATTGCAAACACTTCTTCGATATACATATCACTAGTAATGTATAAGGTATCAGAGATATGTATAATGACATCATTGAACCCTCGCAAAATTGGTACAATTGACTCACATTTATATGTGTTGTCTTTTGATAGAAGTAACTCGAATGCTTTGTGATGCTTCAAAGCTCTCTCTAACATTTTAAAGATAGAATTTCACCTAGTCTCAACATCCATGCAAGGCAAGTCTTCATACTGAATCTATTCTAGTTCAAAAAATTTTTGAAACCTAGCGGCCCTAGATGGAGAAGATTTGACATATTTTACTGCAATATGAATCCTCAGGACTGGTTCACCAATATCTTTCCTTCCTTTTACAATTAAGTTTGGAATATGTGCACAACACCTTATATGAATAAATTCACCTTTCAAAATAATGCTATTCTAAGAACTTAATCGCTGCCTCAGATATTTAATTGCAACATCATTAGATGATGCATTATCAAGTGTCACACTAAATACCTGATTCAAATTCCAATTATTTAAACAAGATTCAATTGTCGCTCACATCATCTCTCTTAAATGGCTTGTTACTTAGCAAAAATTAAATATTTTTTTATATAATTTCTAATCCAAATCCACAAAATGTGTAAAATTTTGAATTGAAGTCTAAGTATTGGTTGTTAGACATACTCTATCACAATTTGTAGAAAAAAAATCTTGTAACTTTTTTTTTTCAGCATAATGAGCTCTAATATCACATGCTAATGTAGTCTGCAAAAAAATTTTGAATCTTGCTTGTAGGACATGCACATCGGAATTTCAGACTCTCAACAAACCAAAATGGTATGTCCTCCACAACAAACATTTTCAAAAGTGTTGTTCGAGCCTCTTTTTGGTCAAATTTGAGAGCGAACTAGATAAATTTGAAACACCACACTCATTTATACTCAGTGTGATTGTCTTTTTGTTTCTTTTGTTCGAATCGGTTAGAATTTAACATATTCTTAAATGACTACCCATTAAGCTGGTTTCATTTCCATATTGTATTAAGTTACCATAATATTTGCATTTAGACTTTTTCTCGATAACATTCTCTATTTCAAAATGATCCCAAACAATTGACCAATTTTTACAAACATTTGACAATAGAAAAGATGGTTGAGTACTAGTGGACAATCATGGTGCCTCAATATTATTGTTATCAGTTGTTCATATCCTGACCCAATGGATAAAAGACAAGCCCAATAAAGAGAAAAGGTCCGACTCACAGAGGGGGGCCTCCAATCTATACCCGACCTCTTTAAGGAGGTCGAATACCGTGAAAAGAGCCCAGCTCTGCTTGTCCAAGCAAGTAACTGCCTCCGCGAATCTTTTCTACTATCTCTATCTTCTCTAAAAGATATGTCTCAACAACTCCCAAGATAAAGGAAACAATCATCCACCCATAAAGGTGGAACTACTCCAACAAAGGTGGTTAGCATTCTACTATAAATACACTGACATTCCTGAACTATAATTTACGTTCTAATCTAAAAAAAACCTGCCTAAAACCCTAGTTGACTTAAGCATTGGAGTCTCTTGCAGTTACCACCTCCACCTCCTCACGAGGAATTCAGACGGCGGCACCTCGACACCAAATAAGTCGAACACTGTCTCATAAGGGATCTAGACCTCACGTTCAGGCTCATATTAATATTTCAGAAGACCAGAGGACCCTCGGAACATCAGTCATCTTGTTATGCATATAATATAAGGCCAATATTAATAAAGCCAACTTATTTTTCTTTTTCAGTGTTAACTCTCTTTTAATTTAATTAGACAAATAAAGAAGAAAAGTCTAACAGGCAATAATACAATATAAAAATACACTATAGCTAATACGATACTTTATAATTCATGAATTTAGAAATAAAAAAACCAACCAGGAACGTGATCTAAATTTTACATATAAGTATCTAATCAAAAACTGAAATTGAATTAGCAAGCAATGACTTACCTAAGGTAATTGCTAGCAAGAGCAAATAGGACAAGGTGATAACACTATTTGAAATGTAAGACAACAATCAATAAAATTGATTATTATGGATTTAAATTGCACCATGAATCTATCTCCGGTACTCTTTGGATTTAAATTACACCATGAATCTCATTATCCTTATTATGGATTATTGACAAATACACCAATGGATATAAGATTGAACTGCAACAAAGCATGAATTTTCAGAGCATTTTCGAGGGGTGAAAAGTTGACAAATGTATAACTTCTACCACAGACAACACCAATAGGCACATTACAAACATTTGAATCAAAGTCCATCACATCGTAAATAACATTAAATGATAGGATTGTTTTGCGATAAATTATGAATAATTCCTTTAAACTTGGCCTTGCCAAAGTCAAAGGATTTTAACTTTGATTTTTTTTTTTTGTTTAGTAAGCAATCCGTTATCATTATAAAATACACCAACCATCAGTAAAACTTATAAGAGCTATAAATTTTCATTCAACACACCAAAGTAAAAAAACACCATGGAAAGCTAATAGTTTCCCTTCGTTTCCCGTGTTTTCTACAGGGACCCATTCCCCATCTCCCTATGTTCAACATTTATAATTTTATATGAAAATTATAGTAAAAATTTTAAAAACAAAAAATAAACTACAAAACATTATTACAAAGACACAAACATATTTTATCCAAGATTATAAGTCCAGAAATACAACATAGCAAATCATATTTCATAAAACATAATCAATCAGCAAAAACGGCAAAAACAAAGAGGGATAAACTATAAATCAGCAAAAACAACACATAATAGAGAAGATTATACAAAGAACACATAACAGATTATACAAATTAAGATTTTAAACTGCAATAAATCAGTAAAAAAGGCAAAAAACACAAAGGGATAAATTATAAACTTCAATAAATCAACAAAAAAACACATAACAGAGCATATTATTCAATATTCAGAAAACACAACTGATTATACAGAGGAGGAGTATGAAACCCTAACTATTTCATAATTATAAACCCTATATGTCTAATTGTTTCGGATACATAGAAGGAGAGAGAATCAAACCTGAAGTCAAGTGGATGGAGAGGAGGAAGAGGATTGGAAGAGGGGCAACCGGTGGCTGCTGCAATGTCAGCAGCGATGCTCTCCAGTAGACAACGAGCAGCGAAGAGAGGGCGGAGCAGTGGAATGCGACGGTGGAGAGGGGAGAATGGACGCGGCGACAGTGACGAGAATGGACGCAATCACGCAGACGCAGGAGTGGAGAGGGGAAGGACACCGTGCCTGAAAAGAGAGAACGACGCGGTGAAGCTGTGAGGGTGATGGCTTGGTAACGGTAAGCATTGAGCAGGAGGAGTGACCGGTGGCAATTGGCAAGGAGGGTTTGGTGCTATGGCTGTGACTATGGACACAGCTATGGGAGTTTTGAACTTTTCTGGAGAGTTGGGGTTTGGGGACGGTGCTAAGTGGAGTAGTAAGAGAGAAGGGAAGACATTCAATAAGGTAGGGTTAGGATTTTCAATAAGTGAAATTACTAAAAAGTTCCTATATTAGAAACAAATTAAGGGTATTTAAGTAAAACTCAAGAATTCGGAGAATTATCTGGGACGGGGTGGGGATCCCCACTGGAGTCCCCGCGCCTATCTTGGGAGGATTTTAGTCCCATCCCCATCCCCACTGGGAAAATTCCCCGCCTCCCCATTGGGCGCAGTCCCCACGGGGATCCCGCGCTTCGGAGAATTTTGATACCCTGCAAATACTATATAAATTTGAACATCTTTTAAGTCTGAATTTCTTGTTGCATATTTAAATCAATACAGTATCACTTAAAGAGAAAAGAAGAGCTTTAAATCTATGTTTTCTGCTCTATTCATGATTCCATCTCAATAACCTTCACATTACAACTAGCAATTAGGGGCACCAAAATCAAAACAAGCAAAGACCCCTAATTCCCACG
This sequence comes from Arachis ipaensis, assembly GCF_000816755.2. Classification (NCBI taxonomy): domain Eukaryota; kingdom Viridiplantae; phylum Streptophyta; class Magnoliopsida; order Fabales; family Fabaceae; genus Arachis; species Arachis ipaensis. Next base: position 105,298,540 of record NC_029792.2, on the reverse strand, counting down.
TAATTTATGAATTTCAAGACTAATCCTAATAATTAGGGTAGAAGCTTTCAATCCCAATAAACATAAGTCCAAACATCATTACCTACCTCATTCTCTCCCTCCAAGTCTCATTTTCCGAAGCCACAAAGCTATCAACACTTTTCTAGAGCGTTGGTACCCCAAGAGGAAAGGCGGATGGCGGAACAGAGCGGCGGTGCAGCGACGATCCAAAGAGAAAGAAGAAGAGGCTGTGTGTGTTAATGGTGAACTGCAAAACCAAACTCAATGTCAAATTCATATTAGAATTTTTTTTTTTATTTTGGATCTAAATTTGGATCTGGTTCTGGATCCAGATCTGAAACAGTTTAAATGGTTTGGATTAAAAAACTAAACTACAAAATCCATATAATTTGGTTGACTTCTTTTTATTTATTACTGGTTTTAAATTTGGATCTTTTTGCCCAGCCCTAACAGTGTTATGACCAAAAACAAAACCATTAAGTGTAAGTTAACATGTCAAGCCAAATTTGTAAAGCAATTTAGGCAGTCAATTAAACTAGCCCAATCAATAAGCATACATATAGAGTCAATAGAACTATCTCAAACATAATTTTCATTACATGGAAGAGAGGATCTTTCTTGTGGGAATATTTCCGAGGAACAAAAACTGGAAGTCGCAAATTCTCGTGGAAGAAAGAACCTAAACTCTAAGCACCTCATAGAAAAAATAAATAAATCGTGATTTCAATTCCAAAGACCAAATTGACATGTTTGATTACTAAACAAAGTAAATGCTAACACATTGACACTATGTCACTAACAAAGCTTCTACCTTGGCTCACTACAATCTAAATGGCAATCCACATGCTTCATGCCTCTGATTTCTGGTGCAGAAGCTGCGTAGTCCAGCGATGCAACGAAGCCAACTGAACAATAAAATATTCTCTTTATATTCTGCATTGCAGACTAGACAGTAATGAAAATTCAGTATCACAACACACGTTTCATTCGGTTTCTTGCAATGTCTCTTTGTTGGAGATGTGTGGAAGAGTTAAATCTGGCATCTCCTCAATGTCCTCTGCAGGCTAATAAAGTAGAAATGCAAGTAGTATGCTTATAGGCTAAAAACATAAATAAGCTAAAAATGGCAAGGATATCTAAGGCCACTAGCTTACCTGCCATAGTTCCAATAGCCGCCAAAACAAAAAATCAACTATCATAACCAGGAAAAACAGCTTGCCTGCCCACACTCCGCAATAAAGGTATCTGACAGAACATAGACTATCAGTTTCTACTAGAACTAGCCCCTTCATTCCTTAAGTATGCTTTGATATCCAATTGACATCAATCTTTGAATGGAAGAGAAAAATCCAGAAATAATAATCAGCTTCATGTTCTGTTTCTTAATTTAGTAATCCAAAAATTTGTCCGCATAGCAAGAATAAATATAATAGTGTAGATACTAAATGAAAAACCTAATGATTCCTTGCTTTGCCAGCTACCAACCCAACTAAACTATGTTAGAAGCAGAACAAGTAATTTTATCCTCAAGTAATCAACAAATCACATAAAAAGAATAAAAACCAGATTTCCCTTTACAACTTTAAAGTGAAAAGTATACAATACCATTACAATGAAATTCAACATATAATGTTAAGAATGTACCGTGAGAGCCGTTCAAGTAGATTTTGATTGGGGCACTTCAAAGCACGATCATATACAATTTCAGTCCTTTTGGCAACATCATGCCAGTTATAGAGTTCCCTCATCTACAAAAAGGAAAAAAGAAAAAAAATTAAAAAAGAACTAGTTTTTACCAATTGAATCAGGGACGTATCCCTCAAACAACAATCACCCGGTGGTGCATGACTTGTGGATCAACTTTTGGCAGCATTGATATTGCCCTTTCAATCGCAAGCACCATATCACCAGGATCAGGTTCTGCCAAAATGATCATGTCATCTGGTAAAACCTATACAGCAAAGAAGTGAATCCATATCAATCCTTGCAAGACAGCATTCCAAAATTGTGGAATTGGAAAGAAACAGATTTTTGTAAGAAAAATTAAACTAATCAAAGAATAAAGAGCATTTATTCTCATACTGAACAGGTAAAAGAAGGAAAGTTGCACCCACCTCGGGAACTCCTCCAACACGTGTGCTAACTGTTAACAATCCACAACTAGCAGCCTCTAATATGGCTATACAGAAAGCTTCAGTTAAGGAACTGAAATAATTCAAACATTATTAATGAATGACAATAGATATGGATTGTAAAATGACCTGAATGTTGAAGCTCTCAAAATGAAAATAACATAAGCTTCCAACATTGCTTGAATTCCAAAATTAGACAACATGGTGACATGTACAATTCTAATATCATCATTGGAAAGCTTAAAAAGAGGAAAATATAAGGAAGCAGAACCTGTTTAAGAAGATGTGTCCTGATATTAGAACAGATCGGACTTGTGCATGTGGCACGGCTCCCAACATTTCAACTCGATCTTGAAGAGAATGTTTTTCTCTCATCTCCTCCAACCGCACACGCTTAGGTCCATCACCTCCAACAATGAAACGAACCTACAATTCCAATTATCATCAGAAAGCAATGTGCAAACTCCTTGGGAATGCTGTGGCCTCTCAAGGTTCTATAGGTACTCACATATTTAACATCCCACTACAGCTTTGAAAAGCAGGATTTAGACTTTTACACAAAAGCAATATAACTTATACGGAGCAATAATAGGGCAAGAACCATAGAGAAATTGAACCAAACAAAAACATTGCAATTTGAAGTACCGCAGAGAAAGGTCAAACCATTCCCACAAGGGACCTTAGCATGGAATTACACTCAAAATATGTCATCCAAGAAAAACCAAAAATTTTTTTCCTTTTTTTTTCTATCATCTACTCACATTGGGATGTAGACGGCATACATCTGGAATGACTTCAACAAGCAAATCTGCTCCCTTGCGATAAACCAACCGGCTAATAACAACAATAACAATCTCCGAGCGGCTCGGCTGCACCACCGCTGGCTTGAACATTGCAGTGTCCACAGCATTAGGTATAACAAAAACCTTCTCCGGGGGCAGCCCCGACCGCAACACTGTATTCTCCTTGCTCGTATGCGAAACACATATGGCCTGACTCACATCAGCCAATGTAAACTGCAAGACCTTGTTCATATGTATGCTTCCAGCATCCGAAAATCCATAGAGAGAATGATCCGTGAATACAACCCTGTACCCCATGGTTCTAGAATGCATGAGAGCTTCATGACAGAGAGTGGAAAATGCTTGATGTCCATGGACAATAGTGATTCTTTCTCGAATGAGAATGGTTCTAATAATGGGGAGTGAGGGAAATAGGGTTGGGAATGAGTTCTGCATAACAAAAGGCCTCCACGGAACATAGTAAACTTTCAAACCACCAGTCATGTATCTAACCCCAGATCGGTTTTCATATGCATGAGTTACAACCACTACCTGAATTCGATAATACTCGTATCATATATTTTTCTTTTAATTCATACAAATTACGAAAAAGAAATTAACAGCATAAGCAGTAGATCATTAACTAACAAATTGATTGAATTACAGAGAATGTGATTATGACCTTGTGGCCTAGCTTGAGTAAGCACTGAGAGAGATAATAGATGTGGTTCTCGACGCCACCAAAGTTGGGATAGAAAAAATCAGAGACCATCATGATTCTGTGCTTTTTTCTATCCATTGATTAACCTGCTAGGCCAGTCTTGACACTCGTTCGTTGGGATTATTGGAGAAGATGCCTGAGACTAAAATTTGATTGGGAGAATTAGAGAAACAAAACACACGTGAAGAGAAGATGAATAAGAAATAAGATTGTGAGTGAAGTGTCTCCCTGACCCAACCCAATCATAGAGTTTTTCATCCAATGGGGGATATAATTTATTTCATTTGGGCCTTGCTAGCGAATAAACACACGAGCCACCAGACCTGACACGGCGATCCATCTCTCTAGCGAATCTCGCCGGGAACAGCGCCTTGTCGAGCCTTGCGGAGAACGCAAAGTCGAACGCACCGTCGATGAACGGCGGGTTGTGAGGGTCAGCGCGCTGGACGAACGGCGGCGAACTAGTGGCTGGCGCCGGCGGAGACGCAGGGAACCTTGGAAGAGAGGAGAAGCAGCAGTTGGAGGCAGAGGAAGAAGGTGAGGCTGCTGAGGTCTAGGGTGAAAAATGAGGGTGTTTAACTTAATCTCCTCTCCTACTTGTATATTTGCTGTGGAACTTTCATCCAGGTGTCAACCTCACAAATTTTACTATTTTAGGAATAAAAAAAAAAGAAGGAATTAAAAAGGTAAACCACCGGGATCTTTTCCTCTCTCTG
>NC_029792.2:105286899-105294158 GCF_000816755.2 Arachis ipaensis | reverse complement strand
CCTCTCTGGTCTGCTTCGTCGCACTTCATGTCGCGCCGGCTTTCCAAAAATGGCGAACACTTTCCATTTGTTAGATGACGACGCCGAGGACCCTTCACAGAAAATCGCCGCGGCGGCACCGGCGTCTCCACCCGAGAAGGGTTCAGCTGCGGCGGCTCAGCAGCAGAAGCAGCAAACTCAGTTGCCTTCTCAGGCTGGCGAGCATTCATGAAAATTGAATTTTGAAATTTGAAACTCAGCGGGGATTTTCCCAAAAGAATAGCTACATTGGATCCAGCAGCTACATTGGAAAGAGGGGAGAGTAAAAAAATGGAAGAAGAAAAGTAGTAGAGGGAGGAAGCAGAGAACGCGGGGGAGGAGGGAGCTCCTCTGCTGCCACAAGCGCCTGCTATTCGCCATGGTCACCGCCGGATAGAAAACCCTAAAGAGTTAAGTATTTTATCTTCACACCAGTGGATTTTAGAATTTACTTATCACATTTATTTCTTCAATTTTTATTTTTGAACTGTTTTGACCACTTCAAGAATGTTGGAATGCTTTTTCTCGGTGCCATCTCTGCTGCCGTCTTCATCTGGATACTCTATATTGGAAAAGGTTACTATTCTGAATTCCTGTCTATTGATTATAGTGTTGGATTGTGATTACAGCTGTTTTTATCTCTTGATTTACTTTTAGCACTATGTAGGGGAATGAAATAATGAACACCTAAATTTTTTAAATGGGTTTATGATGATTTGCGTTACATCCCTGATAGGTGTTGTTATTTTCGAATGGTTTCATAGTTGTCTATTTTATTTTCTTCTAACATTAATCCTCATGGTTTTTCTCATGAATTGGAAAACGGATTCAAGGCCTGTTTGCTGTGATATCAGTCTTTAATAAATTAATCTTCTCTTAGATATGAGTGTTCCATCTACTATAGTACTATGTAAGGCTCTGAATTGATATATATATAGTGAAAATGAAATTGTGATTGAATCAGAGTAAAAGAGCTTTGGTTCTGAGAATGTTGAATGTTATTACCGGAGGAGGAACCAATGGAAAAGTGTAGGAAAAAATCATTTGTATATATTCAGTTTCAAAGAATAGCTTGAGTAATATTGAATCTTTCCCCATTTCAAATCCAAGATTTGAATCTCTCTCTTGCTCTCATTCCTCATTTTGCTCTGCAGCTCTGAAGAAGTAGCTTCAAATTTTTTGGATTCATTTGGTGTTTATTTTCATTTGCTCCCCGTATTGGCACCGTCTACCTCTACCGCCTCAGATGATTTCCTCTCTGTCGAATACAAGAACTACAACAGCAACGCCAAAGTACAAGAACTACCAGCATAGGGTAGCCTGGTCCGACTCGCAGAAAGTACTAACCTTAACCTTACACAGTTCGCACTTCTTCATCATATCTACCTTCTCTGTTTTGAACCGTGTTCATCATGCCTCAACCTCAAAGAAGATACATTCAGGTGAGTTTTTTTCACTATTTTTCTTTTAAAAGCTTATATAATTGTTTACATCTACCAAATACTCTGTTATAAGGCTCTGAAATGGCAAATATATAGTGAAACACTACGTATTCTTTGCAATTGTGATTGAATCAGAGTAAAAGAGTTTTGATTTTGGTCAAAATTACCTATCTTTACTAACCCATGTTCCCACCGAAACAGATAAGAAGAAAGCTAGGGGCCTTCCACGAAATGGAAGCCAAGGTTGACAAAGAGATGGACGGTGTTTAAGGTTTTTATTTTCCCCTAAAATCAGATTTTCATTTATTTAAGTTGATTTGTTTCATCGTATCTGTTAATTTTTATTGAAGATGGAAACCTGACTTTTACCCTTCAGGAGGCAAATTGAGACAGTTAATTTCTTTTCTCAATATTTCTTTTCTATATGTGAAATCACTTGATATGTTGTGGTATGTAATTCTAAAGGTGTAAACTAGACAAAATTTAAATGGAAAAATATAAGCTGATTGTTGATAAGCTGTGATCTGTGGTTGGAAAGTGTGATGGAATTGACTGAGATTATAGTGTTGTGGTAACATGTCGGTAGATGAAGAGATTATGCAGAGTTCCTAACTAATGCTATTTCTACGTATTTTTAAAATTAAATATATTTTCTCATATCTAATTAATGAGCTTTGTTTTTTATAATTGCAGCTGGATTATTAGTATCAAGAAATTAAATATATTCTCATATCTAATTAATGAGCAACATTGTGCGTTGGATTGGACTGACAATAGCTTAGTGGTTAGTAGAATCACTACTTTTCTTGACAAATGATATTTGAGAAGAGAAAAAATCTCATTGATCTTGAGACAGATATGAGGAAGAATAATTTTACTAACTTATATGTTTAGTTGTAGATAATTACCAGCTAATTGAATTTAGCAAACAGCTTTCTTTTAACATAGTAATTCACAGAAATGTGTATTCAAGCTGTGTGTGTTGTCACTGTATGTCCTTCAAGATGTTATTTTACAGTTATAAGTTGGGTTTACCCATGACTCTTCACTAAACAAAGCTCAAAGCTGCAAGAATGCACATTTATGTCAGAAAAGGCAGTCAAATTATCAGCATAGCAAAGATGCGCGCCCTGGGAGAGGAACGAGAAATACCCAGGTAGGAATACAACAATCTTTCTATAAATCTTGGATTATGAATTTATGAAAAGTAAATTATATGATAGAATCTAGCATACGGAGTACATCATTTTCTGTAAGATACATTGACTATGTGGCTAATTTACAAGCATGGAGGATAAAACTTTTGAAACATAAAATTAAAATTAAATATCAAAATACATGGACCACTGCAATTGCAAAAATACATAGACCACTAAGTTGAACATTAGAATTTACTACCAAATTGTGAATATTTTGAGCTTTTTTTTTTTTTCATTTGTTTTAGACACTATCTTTTTGGCTTTTGAGATGATGCATGATGATAGGATACTATTTAGCATTTTTGAAGAAATGAATTTATATATAGAGAATATGATTTTATATGAAGAAATCTTAGACTATAAGACATGGTATTAACTAGCCTTTTAATTACATATATCTTACATTAGGATTGATTTACTTCTCTCCTTTTCTTTTCCCGTTCTCTTTTTTGTACTTCTTTGGACATCTGTTTGATTCTACAAAGCGATATCAATGCAAGTTTATAGATAGCTATATTAATCTGTAAAAATTAATTCAAAGCATCCAAACAATAGGAAAAATAAAAATGGTTAATATTCAAAATGATGCCTAAAGAGATCATGTATATGTTAATGAAGCTTTTCAAAAACTGTCTAAATTTAATTTACCAAATATATTAACGTAAGTCAAGTTTGTCTTTTAATTAACTTTTTATTAATACAAGTATTTTTTATTAAATTGAAAGTTAAAATTTTCAAAAATCCAATTAAATTATATATATAGTTTTTGTATAGCTGTAAGGTTAGTGATATGTAATGATATGGCAGCAGATGGGAGAATACACATATACGAGGGGAAGAAAAAATTGCTTGGTGCAATTTCCTTCTATGCAGTTTAATAACAAATTGTGCTCTGTAATCGTGTATTTCAATATTAAAAACAAAATAAAACTGATTAAATGGATTGCCAACGAAGTCTTCTTTGTATCCTCTGTTGTGTGTGTGATCGTAGTAATGCTACCGAATGTAGTAGGCCGATGCTGCTGTTAGAAGAGTGTCTGGTGAAGGAAAGATGGTGGCAAGTGGAAGATAGAGTGGTTCAGAAGAAGAGGAGAGGAAGGAGGAGCCAGTTGAGGGTGAGAACATGATCAAGCACCAAATGAAGACTGCTTTATAGTTGGAAGTTCTGTAGAAAACTTATGCTGGTAAGTGAAAGTATTTTAGCCATTTTTGAACAGTATTGTAATATTCCTTTTCTTTTGTTGGTTTTTTTCCACTGTTTTAGTGGGTTGTGAAGTTAATTTTTTGTTGAAACATGACACTGTTGTAGTGTTGTGCATTTCTTTGGTTCGGGGAGGCTTACCTTTCAGAGTTGTACATGCAAGTGCTCAATATTCATGGTAGGTAGATTTAGCATCTTAAAACAAATATTCCTATATCAGCAATTCCACTCATCTATTTAATTATTTTTTACAGATTTTTTAAAATAAAAAAAACTAAGATAACATTCTTAGCACACTTATATGTCCATATAGGACCAATGTACACAGAATTTTTTGTTGTTATTTTTCAGCACATCTGAAATTGTGCAATTCAGATTGAAAAAGTATTAATTGAAATTGTCTTAAATAAACAGTAATTTTCTATTATTAGAAAGTTAAAAAGTTAAACAAGCTTAGGCATTTCTGATGAATCTTCAATTGACTTTATTTATTTATTTTCTCGGTTTAAATACCTAAATGTTGTAGTATGAACTGTGTGATACTGTGGTCAATCAAAGAAGGGGAGGACCTTCATTGTTTTAAATACAAAATAAGGAGCAGCATTATAAAAAAGGTGAATAGGATGGACGAAATCCAAATAAACAAATAGGTTAACTAAAATTAATAAAGACTCTTACTGAATGGAAAGAAGTCAACAAATAAATCCGTGTGGGCAAAAAAACCTTTTTAAATTCGGCTGAAAACTTTTGCTACCTCTTTTTAAATTCGGAACTTCAACTAAGAAACAGATTCAATTCGTTGACTTACTATAGTCGTGTAAGTGATGTTGTGAAAATACTTTAGTGACGGTAACATCATTATTCCTTTTGCTTGATTCTTTAGGTTACACTTAGTAAGGATGAAAGTTATTACTTTATAAATGAGAATTGAAACTTAATTTGTAAACAGGACACTTGGTTGCTGACAAATGAATTTATGCCGGTATAGAAATTATCAAATGATCAATCGTAGTATAGTCTAAATAGGTTGTAATGGGGTTAGGGTCAAGGTAGGGTCGTATATGGCTAGTGGACTTAGGATTTGAATCTTTGATTAACTTGAGCTTTTCCCACCTAACCTATATAATGACCTATACAATTAAGTGCTAACCTAACTACCCATTCCTCACTTTTCCACATACTCATGCATTTTCTTTTCGTTTCACTATACTTATGCATTGATTCCTCTTGAGCTTCACGTTGGGGCTTTTTGTCCCCTTTTCATTATTTTTCCTCTTTCTCTTTTTTTTTTCTTTCTTTTTCTATTTTTTTTCTTTTCCATATTGTTTTTTTTTCTTTTTTTTTTCTTTTGTTCTTTTGTTTTTCTCATTTTTTTTTCTATATACAAGAGCGTCAATGCATAAGGTTTTACATTTGATCAATACATGAGTATGTACCCAATTCCCAATATTTTCAATAATAATACAAAATACCCTCTTATTCACCCAATGTCCCAAGGTTCCCACACTTGAATGATACTCACACACACTAGCCTAAGCCAATCAAAGATCCAAATAAGGACTTTTATTGTTTTCCGCTTTAAGACTTGTAATGTGCTAAATTAAGAACAAAGTGGGTTAATCATAGGCTCAAATTTGGCTAACAAAGGAAGATAGAAGGTAAGGCCATTTGGGTGAGTGAGCTAACGAAGTGATGGCCTCAATCATGTAAATGCATGAATACACCAAATAATGGACATAAAGAATCAAACAAATCAAAGATCACAGTCATAGAGAGAGAATAATGCACACAAGAAGGAAAAATAAGTGGTTATAAGATGTAACCACACCATTAGGCTCAAATCTCACAAGCTTGTGTTCTTAACTTCAAACCCATGTTCCAAAATATAATTCTTCATGCAACTTTGGCATCCAAGCATTTAAAATTTGCAATGCCATGGTCGCCCCAAAGTGTTGGTTTCCTGAGAGAGAGTTTCATTGTTCCAACCAAGCAAACTTATCATGCGAATGGTGCCAACTAAAACCTAATCATGCAACCTATCCTAATTTATTCAGATTTATTCAGATGTTACCTACGGAGATCGGTCGGCCGACCTCCCCACACTTAAAACTTAGCACGGTCCTCCGTGCTAGAGGTTAGGCGCACGGGGTGGTTGAGCTCCGAGTGTGTCACATCTCCAATGCCATTGCTATCTCCGCTTGAAGTCGCGGTGGAGGTGGAGATATCGGGTTCCTCCATAGGCGGGGTGATTATGCTTAGAAGCCTCTTCACATGAGCATAGCGGCGTTGGTTACGCCTCTCATAGCGGTCTAATTTGTTGTGAAGGTCTTCAAGGCGTTGGGCGGCCGATTTTTGTGATGTAGATGAAGTGGTAGCGTGGCCAATTGGTGTGGGCATTTCAATGTCCTTGGTGGCTTCCGGAGGCTTAAGGCATCTCTTGGTCGGAATGATATCACCATTGACCGGTATTGAGGTTCGCCTATCTTTAGTCTCCCGGTTGACGCCGGCTTTCGCAACTAATGCCGTCACTAAAGCGGGGAATGGTAGATTTCCCTTGGCATGAATGCGCCCCATGGATTGGCGGATGGCATGCGGAACGTCGACCGGTTTCTCGGTCAAGATGCACCATATCAATAAGGCAAGCTCGGCGGTGATGGATGACCCATGTGTGCTTGGGAGCACGTAGTGAGCTAGAATTTGGGCCCATGCCGTGGCTTCTTGAGTGAGGTGGCGGACATCTAAACCCTTGGGTCTTCGCTTTATGGTCCCCCGAATCCAATATGCGTCGGGTAAAGCAATGATGCGGAGGATCGCACTCCAATCGAATGCGCGGTCAACGCATGTAGCCAAGACTTCTTGGTAGGCGTCATATGCATCCGTTGACGGTTCAATCCCAAGGACTTCTCGGATGGTTTCCACGGTGACCGACACTTGTTTTCGGCGCACAAATATTGATGTGAGATGAGGTGAGTGGAAGTTGGAGTAGAATTCCACCACCCATGAGAGATTGGCCTCCATTGGTTGCCTCAAGAGGAATCTCCAATGCCTCCGGTCAATGTGTGGCATCACAATCGGACTTAGGTGAGCCGGTAAGACCAGGAGGGGTTCCGGATGGTAATTCCTTTCAATCATTCTGGAGTAAACAAGTTCGCAGTAACGGTTGGGAAACTTGTTTGAATCCTTAGGAGGGTTGTCCTTCTCTAGAATGTCAACGGGGCCCTTGGTCTTCTTCAGGAGGGGCTTGGCGCACTCTATTGGAAGCGCTTTATTGGAAACTGGCTTCTTGGGGCCTTTCCCTTTGTCCTTTTTGATGACCATCCTGTGGAAGCAAGAAAGGGAAAATATCAAACTCAAAGAAGTGGAGGTACATGAGCTCTATGTAATGAAAGTTATGCCATA
>NC_029792.2:105286260-105286838 GCF_000816755.2 Arachis ipaensis | reverse complement strand
CCTTCAAGTAGTATGTGATTATGTGAAAATGAGAGCAATGTAACATTCCACAATCCATTATTAACGATTATAATGCATATTCATTGCAAGAAAAGTAAGTAACACCATTCATCTATTCATGTAAGTGAGTTTGGGACCTAAGTGCTCATGAAGAACAAAGAAGAAAGAAGGAAGTAACTAGAGAAAGGAGGAAGAGAGAAGAAAAAAGAAGAAAGAAGCTACCTAAAAGATGGTGCAACTAAATGAATGAGAACTACAAGAGATTAATGGACTAAGAGGGAGCCTAGTATAATACCTTGTGAGCTGGAGAAGGATATGGGAGAAGAAGAGCAGTGAAATGAGAATGAAGGGGTGAGTGTGCCCCCTTTTTGTTTAAAGAAGGTGTCGATCACCGGCGCGTGCGCGCGCGGTGCGCGCTCGCGCAGGGAGCGAGGTGGACTAGGGGCGCGCGTGCGCACAGTGCGCGTGCGCGTCCATGCGCTTGGGCTGGTGGCACAGGGGAGGCACAGGAGTGGCATAACTCTCTGGACGAAGTACCAGAGATGGCTTCAGTGCTTGTTGGCGCGCGCGCGTACAGT
>NC_029792.2:105278653-105286217 GCF_000816755.2 Arachis ipaensis | reverse complement strand
GGCTTAGTGTAGGCTTGAGAGTGGCTTAACTCTCTGTGGGATGTACTAGGGGGGTCAGCAAGGCAATCGGCGCGGACGCGCACAGTGCGCTTGCGCGTCGATTGGTAGATTTTGCTCATGTGCGCGGACGCGCCATGTGCGCGCATGCGCAGAGGGGTGGTTTTTTTTTTTTTTCTAATTTTGCAAATGTTTACACCACTTTTGACATTTCAAAACCCCCCCCCCCATACAGCCACTTAAGCACTATAGCAGGGCATTTTACTTGGTAAACTATCAAGGAAGTCAACAAATGAAGGGGAGTTTTCATTAAAATCTAGCTAACAAACATGAAGTCAAGTGTCTATGTACAAATCTCAAAGGAAGATCTTACCATGGTGGGGTGTCTCCCACCTAGCACTTTTGTTTAACGTCCTTAAGTTGGACTTTCAGTAGCTTATAGTGTTTATTCAAGAGTCGCATCCCTCAAGAGGAACACTTCAATTTCCTTGGCGTTCTTTCTTTGCTCACCATGATACAATTTGAGACGGTGCCCGTTTACCTTGAAGATGTTCGGGCTTGATGGGTGGCGCAAGTGGTAGACTCCATAAGGTTCTACTTTCTCCACTTGGTAGGGCCCATCCCACCTTGATCTAAGTTTTCCGGGTAGTAATCGCAACCTTGAATTGTAGAGAAGGACTAGGTCACCGGGTCCAAATTCTCTTCTCCTAATGTTCTTGTCATGGATGGCTTTCAACTTTTCCTTATAAAGTCTAGAGTTGTCGTAAGCTTCCAATCTCAAACATTCTAGTTCTGCCAATTGAAGTTTTCTCTCTACTCCAGCCCCACCCAAGCTCATATTACACTCCTTTACGGCCCAATAAGCTTTGTGTTCAATCTCCACCAGTAAGTGACATGCTTTACCATATACAAGCCGGAAGGGGCTCATGCCAATGGGTGTCTTGTAAGCCGTTCGATAGGCCCACAGTGCATCGGAGAGTTTAATGCTCCAATCTTTCCTATTCGGCTTTACAATCCTTTCTAACACATGCTTGATTTCCCGGTTAGAGACTTCGGCTTGGCCGTTTGTCTGAGGGTGGTAAGCCATGGCGACTTTGTGGATGATGCCATATTTTCTCATGAGGCCGTCTATTCTTTTGTTGCAAAAGTGGGATCCTTGGTCACTTATGATTGCTCTTGGGGCGCCAAAGCGACAAATGATATTGTTCCTCGCAAAAGAATACACAACATTAGCATCATCCGTTCGGGTGGGGATTGCCTCCACCCATTTTGACACATAATCGACGGCTAACAAGATGTAGAGAAAGCCATTGGAATTTGGAAATGGTCCCATGAAGTCGATTCCCCATACATCAAAGATTTCGCAAAAAAGCATATTTTGTTGGGGAATTTCGTCCTTCTTGGAAATATCTCCAAACCTAATACATTGGGGACAAGATTTGCAATAGAGAGAAGCATCTTTGAGGAGAGTTGGCCACCAAAATCCGCAATCAAGGATTTTTCTTGCCGTTCTTTGGGGCCCGTAGTGACCACCTCCTTCGGAAGCATGGCAAGCGCCCAAGATTGCTTGGAATTCGGTTTGAGGTATGCACCGTCGCATTATTTGGTCCGCTCCACACCTCCACAAATAGGGATCATCCCAAATATAGTATTTGGATTCGCTTTTCAGCTTATCCTTTTTGTTTTTGTCGAGATTGGGAGGGAAAGTGTGTGAAACTAAATAGTTTGCTATTGGGGCATACCAAGGAACCACTTCCGAGATTGCATGCAAAGCGTCTAAAGGGAAGGAATCATTGATAGGAGTGGTGTCGCCTTTTGTGTGTTCGAGGCGACTTAAATGGTCCGCCACTAGGTTTTGGGAACCGCTCCTATCTTTGATTTCCAAGTCAAATTCTTGTAATAAGAGCACCCAACGAATTAATCTCGGTTTTGATTCCTTTTTTGCCAACAAGTACTTTAGTGCCGCGTGATCCGAGTACACTACTACCTTGGAACCAAGAAGATAGGCTCGGAACTTGTCCAAAGCAAAAACAATAGCTAGGAGTTCCTTTTCGGTAGTAGTGTAGTTGGATTGGGCTCCGTCTAATGTTTTGGAAGCATAAGCTATGACATAGGGAATCTTACCCTCGCGTTGTGTTAACGCGGCTCCTATCGCATAATTCGAAGCATCACACATGATTTCAAAGGGTTGAGTCCAATTGGGTCCTCGTACAATAGGGGCTTGTGTCAATGCTACCTTGAGTTTGTCATATGCTTCCATACATTCCTTGCTCATCTCAAATTCGGTGTCTTTTTGTAGTAATCGGGAGAGAGGTAAGGCTACCTTGCTAAAGTCTTTGATGAATCTCCGGTAGAATCCTGCATGTCCAAGGAAAGAACGGACTTCCCTCTCGGAGGAGGGGTAAGGTAAACTGGATATGACATTTATCTTTGCCGGATCTACGGAGATGCCTTCCTTTGATACTATGTGTCCCAAAACAATGCCTTGTTTGACCATGAAATGACATTTTTCAAAATTTAAGACAAGGTTTGTTTTGGTGCATCTTTCTAATACTTTTTCAAGGTTATCTAAGCAATGCTCAAATGACTCACCATACACGCTAAAATCATCCATGAAAACTTCCATCGATTGCTCTAGAAAATCCGCAAATAAGCTCATCATGCATCTTTGAAACGTTGCCAGTGCATTGCATAGGCCAAATGGCATACGCTTGTAAGCATACGTTCCGAAGGGGCAAGTAAATGTGGTTTTTTCTTGGTCTTCTAGAGCAATATGAATTTGGAAGTATCCGGAGTAGCCATCAAGAAAACAATAGTATGATTTACCGGCTAACCGATCAAGCATTTGATCGATAAACGGTAGTGGAAAGTGATCTTTTCTTGTGGTCGCATTCAATCTTCGGTAGTCTATGCATACTCTCCAAGAATTCTGCACTCTTGTTGCTATAAGTTCACCACTTTCGTTTTTGATTGTTGTCACTCCGGACTTCTTTGGCACTACTTGGACCGGGCTTACCCATTCACTATCCGAGATAGGATAGATGATGTCCGCTTCAAGTAGCTTAGTGACTTCTTTCTTCACCACCTCAAGAATAGTTGGGTTAAGTCTCCTTTGAGGTTGTCGGACCGGTCTTGCTCCTTCTTCAAGAAATATGCGGTGCTCGCATACTTGGGGGCTTATTCCCACTAGATCCGCCAAGCTCCACCCAATTGCCCTTTTGTTTTTCCTCAATACATTAAGCAATTTTTCTTCTTGTTGAGGAGTTAATTCTTGTGCAATTATCACGGGTAGCTTTTGGGCTTCATCAAGGTATGAATACCTTAAGTGAGGTGGTAGTGGCTTCAATTCCATCCTCTTGTCATTCCTTGAAGTTTGAGTTTCCGGATGGTTTGTATGATGTGTGGTATTTAGTTCGCTTGACTTTTCATTTGCTTCGTCGACCATGCACTTCTCATCTAGTCTTGCAAGATGCACTTCGGCTACTATGTTGTCGATTGGGTCACACCGAAATAGAGAGTGGTTCTCCGGTGGATGCTTCATTGCTTCCTCTAAGCTAAAGCTTACAATTCTTCCATCTATTTCAAATGAGTAGTTCCCCGAGTAAGCATCAAGCTTAAATCTAGAAGTCCTCAAGAATGGCCTTCCAAGTAGGATAGATGATGCTCTTTCGGTTTCGCCTGACGGCATTTCAAGGACATAGAAGTCAATTGACTTCCTTGGTTGTAGCTTCCTCCTTGATAAGGGTGTCCTTGGTTAGGATTACCTCCTTGGTAGTACCCTTGATTAGGGCGGTCATAGAAATTATGGGTAGCCACCAAAGTGTTATCTTCTTGAAGGCTTGGGCACTCATCCGTGTGGTGAGAGTAGCAAGAGCAAATGCCACACACTCTTTGAGGGACCAATTGTTGGTTGTGTTGTTGAGGTGGTGGAGGATGTTGTTGATATGATTGAGGTTGTTGTGGTTGTTGTTGGTTCAATTGGAGTTGCCTCAAAACGGATGTCATCTCATTCAAGGATTGAGTTAGAGCAGTGGCTTCACTACTAGTTGATACCTCGTTCACGGTCCTTGGACGGTTGACTCTTCGCCTCATATGTTGATTGGATTCGGCTAAGTCAATAATAAGTTGCCATGCCTCCTCCGCGGTTTTATATTTGGACAAAGAACCATTGCTAGAAGTGTCCAAGAGGGTTCTATCTTGCTCTCGCATCCCTTGACATATGTATCCAAGCAATACTTGAGTGTCGATCATGTGATTGGGGCATGCATCTAATAGTTTGCGAAACCGTTCCCAATACTCATAGAGTGGTTCCGTCTCACCTTGCACAATACAAGACATTTCCTTCCTTAGCCTATCCATCTTTTCCGGGGGCAAGAATTTATCCAAGAACCCCCTTCTAAGTAGGTCCCAATCGGAGGTAACTTCACTAGAGAGAGTGTAGAACCATTCTTTGGCCTTGTCTTCAAGAGAGAAAGGGAAAGCAAACAACCATATAGCAACTTCATCGGACCCTTCCCGTCTAGTAGTCGAGCATATGCGATGGAAGTCCTTGAGATGTCGAATAGGGTCTTGTGTGGGAAGCCCGTGAAACTTGGGTAGGAGGTTGATCAAAGCGGTCTTCAATTCAAAGTTCGCATTCAAATTGGGGTGAGTTACATGAAGGAGTTGAAGGACATAATCCGGTGCACCCGCTTCCTTGATGGTAACTCTCCTTGGAGCGTCCATGGTATTAGTACCTAAAACAAAAGAAGAATTGTTAGTGAGATTGATGGGAGTATGACTAATGCCTTCTTTGAGTGACGGTTCAATGTTCACTTCTAGTAAGGTGGTTGAGGTGGTGAAAACCTCTTCCCCTTTTCCAAATCTTAGCCGCCTCCGAGCTTGTCTAATATGAAACAAAGTTCGTTCTATTTCCGGATCATAAGGGGCTAAGCTCGGATTCGGTTGTGAACGCGTCATGCAATGAAGGGGAAATGGAATTCATTGTAACGATGAGGGGTTAGTCAATTGAGTAGTTCACAATGAAGTGCAACTATGTACATATATACACGCTTAATCCAAAACAATAACATGGCACACTAAGCAAAATCCCCGGCAACGGCGCCATTTTGACAAATGAATTTATGCCGGTATAGAAATTATCAAATGATCAATCGTAGTATAGTCTAAACCGACGCAAAATCCTTTATCAAACAAATCTACAATCTATATACGAGAGTACTAGTCTCCCGAGTCGTTCTCTCTTCCTTCTCTCTTTCGGTCCATTCCTACTCTATATCCTGAAACCACTTAACACACAAGTCACGGCATCGAATGGCATCAAGAGAAGATTAGAAATGTATCCATTTTAGTGCGAAATAAGCATGTTTTCATTCATGAGGCGAAACTAGGAAAGGAATGCAAAATCTTATATTTTCATATAGAAAGTGTGTGGAATCATTGATAAAACCCCTGAAATCATCACAAGATAAATCCTCAAATTGGGGTTTGTCAGTTGCCTATCTTTTTCAACCTTTTTTTCTGAAATATCTGTAAAAGCTACTTGGATCCTTTTTTTTTCATTTCTTGAATATCTTGGTGAATAAGTGCATTGGTTTAGCTGCTGCTTCTATCTTTTTGATCTGTCAACTGAAGTATATCCACCTACTGGAGGAGGGGTTGAGAGTGTTTATATGTGGTACCCGTACTTTGTTATTTATTTTGTTTATTCGTGTCCATCTATATCTTAGGGATAATCATCTCCTTTTCCTTTCTGTTTCACGACTTATAAGGATTATACCATGCTTCAACTTCTGAAAAATTTGAGATTCGAGATTATTGATGCTGATATTCTGGACAAACAATGAAGTGAAAAAAAGCAAACAGAACTTCACAAATACAGAGTTTCAAGGTAATCAACCAAATATTTATCAGTGATAAGTTATCAATCTTTTATCATGAGTACATTGTAAGCTGGCTCCCAGAATCTTTTTAATTAAAGATTAATCTTTAAAAATTGTGTGGGTAAAGGGAAGGAGGTCATAACAGTTCATTTGATATGTTTTTTATAGTACTCCCATATCACATCAGATTGAAAGTGTCTACAACAAAAAAATTTTGCAGCAAGTAATATCAAAATCAGTTTCTATAATTCTTTAGTTAGTATCTAAGATCATAATTCACTTTTTTTTTATTTTTGACATTTTTATTGTTGATCCAATTTGGTATATTTAATTATATCTTACAAATGTGATATTTATTAAGTTCTGTATTAGTGGATTTTGTCTTTGATTTATTTTGTTTATTTACTTTTTTTTAGGGGTAACCAGGCTTCAAACATGACGCTATTCTTCTTTGGGAGCAAAATTATAATTATCTATTAAAAAAACTATTGAACATATAAATAGCAAGCGAAGGATTTAAGTTTTTCATTCTATTGATCTGTAAAAGGACATATCTTTTGTTATGATAGATGCATGATAAAAGTCCTTAAATTATTGAGTTTCATTTTAAATATTTTTATATTCCTATTTTTCATATTTGGATGGAAGGTAACAAAAATAATATTTATTGAATGTCTCTAAGATATTGAAATGGTAAAAAAACTAATTCGTTAATTTTATAAGATTTATATATGCTTTCTTACTTTTATTTATAAATAACAATATGAATTAACGAATTTCGGTAGTCGTTTGTTAAAGATTATGAAAAAAATTATATTATATTATAGTCTATATTAATTGCAAGGACAATTGGCCAATAGTTGATTTTAAAAAATTTTACTATACCAATTTTTCAAGCATAGAATTTTAGATGTATAAGTTTTTTTTGCAATGGTATACTGGTAAGTTTAGATAAAACAAGTTCATTCAGTTATATGTCTTAAGAATTTAAGAAGAGGTGAAAGTTTAACATAAATGATCTTTTGCTTCTAGAAATAAAGGAGAAAGAAAACTAAAAAACATTGACACATCAAATAAAGAAAAAAATAAAAGAGAAATAAAAAATAAAAAAACTAAAAAGAATACGAAAAGTGAAAAATTTGAACAAAGTATATATTTTTTTTTGTTCACTTTTATATTATTGTCAATAAAAAAGTTATTTTTTAGCCATGCTAAAAACATTCATTGATAATACTTTAATATAATTTAAATTCTATAAGATAGTTAGCTCATAAAAATTATATCCTTTGAAAGTTTGTGTGTGTAAATTGGTTAAAGTTGGTATCATGCATGATTATGTTTGTGAAACATTAATCATAAATGACGGTAAATTCTCTCATTTATATTTTTCTGTTATTGGATAAAAATTATAAATAATTTGTTCATTAACTTTTTTACGTCTATTTGTTATTAGGAGCAGAAAAGATGTAAGTTAAAAAATATTTATCAAATTAAACATCAATATAATAAAAAAAATTGAGAAAAAATGCTTTTGTATACTATTCTTTCAATAAATATATATGTTAATGTTTTTATATACAAACTATACATAAATATAGGAAAGTAAATTAAGTACAAAATTTGTGTGTAATACAAACTATACATTAAAAGGGTCTAATAATATAATTAAACGTTATTTATATTAG
>NC_029792.2:105275464-105278585 GCF_000816755.2 Arachis ipaensis | reverse complement strand
ATATTTGGTCTGGGCGTAGCCCGGATTTTACACTAGTATATATTTAAGGTCAGGTTTGTGAGTCAAAGCAAGCCCGATTTCAGCCGGCCATAAACACCCTAATGAGAAAAACAGCCCTTTTAAAACCCTAAATCGTGAAACCTTCTTCTTCCTATATAACTGCAACTGCTACGATTCTCTCAAGAGACCAACTCACCTCCCCAACAATGGCCACTTCCGCCGCAACAACCGCCGCAGTGTCGCGCCAGCTCTCGCAGAAGGAGCAAGACATCCAAATGATGCTCGCAGCCGAGGTTCATCTCGGAACCAAAAACTGCGACTTCCAGATGGAACGCTACGTTTTCAAGCGCCGCAATGATGGTAACCCACGCTTCTTTTGATATTTTCTTTGGGGTTATACGACTAGTTTAGTTCTTGAAATCTAATGAAGAACACATATTTGTGTAGTTTCTTTCGGGTCTAGATACTCCTTGCTCTTCAATGGGTTTAGCATTGTTTCTTCTATTTATCTTTTCGTGTGTAGGGTTCTTTTTTTGGGAGACATTTTTATTAGTTTGTTATAGACTAGTGTTTGTCAATTGTTCTCGATTTGGTTTGTGCTATTGATTGAAAGGGTCAATTTAATTATTAATAAGGATTTTGACATGAATATGTGTACTTGCATTACCACATTGTTTCCAAAACAGCTTATTATCATAATTTTACCAATGAGTTTCTGATGAAAAAGCAACTTCTGTCCCAAAATTTATGAAACATATACATGCCTTTAATCTTTCCGATGCTTCCCTTTGCAGTAGGAAAATATTTTTATGGCTTGGTTGATTTTTCGTATTCCTTGTCCCCAGGTATTTACATAATTAACCTTGGCAAGACATGGGAGAAGCTCCAACTTGCTGCTAGGATTATTGTTGCCATCGAGAACCCGCAGGATATCATTGTTCAGTCTGCTAGGCCATATGGTCAGAGGGCAGTCTTGAAATTTGCCCAATACACGGGTGCGAATGCAATTGCTGGAAGGCACACTCCTGGAACATTCACTAATCAGATGCAGACATCCTATAACGAGCCTCGCCTACTCATTCTGACTGATCCAAGGACTGATCATCAGGTGCCACTTTTTTTAGACGTTTGAAACTTATTTTATTCACTTGTGTTGAGTGTAGTGGTGTATGTTGTTTCACAATTAACTGTCAATATGTTTTTATGGGAGTTTGAAATTCTGTTATTAGTTTATCTCATTTTGAGTTTGCTTTTCTATTTTTTTTTAAAAATATGTGCAGCCCATTAAGGAAGGTGCTCTTGGAAATATTTGTGCGACACGGATTCTACAATGCGCTATTTTGATGTTGGCACTCCTGCCAATAACAAGGGGAAGCACAGTATTGGTTGTCTGTTTTGGTTATTAGCAAGGATGGTTCTGCAGATGAGGGGTACTATTCGTCCAGGGCTTAAGTGGGATGTGATGGTAAACTAATTTTTGCTCTTACCGGGTTGAACTATTGTTATTTTGTAGCTCTTTTAGATTTATTGTGTTTCACAATGTTTGCATTGCAAATGTCTCATCTCGTATGCACTTATTTAGAACAATCTTTCTTGCAGTACATACAGGTGTAAAAAATTTGGGTAATTCACATGATAAAATAGTTTGGGGTTCAAAATTATGCAGATGTCCTAAACCAATTTTGTTACACGCCTGTCCTAAACACCTTTATGTAATTTACTACTCAGCATGCTAAATCGAATTCATCTAATTCGATTTATTGTTGGAGAAGCGTGTAATATGTAAATCGAATTAATCTTATTTGTCTTACCACTATTCGATCTACTATGTATATGTTGTATAGTGGTAAATCAAATCAGATTAATTCGATTTACATATTACATTTCGATTTACATAAAGGTGTTTAGGACAGACGTGTAGCGAAAATTGGTTTAGAACATCTGCGTAATTTTGAACCCCAAACTTTTTATTCATCTGAATTACCCAAAAAATTTTATATTTTATCAAAAGATCGTTGTCTTATTATGTTGTTTCCTTTGAACCTTAGCTAAATTATGTCAACTTTTCATGTGTAGGTGGATTTATTCTTCTATAGAGAACCTGAAGAGGCCAAGCAACAAGAGGAAGAGGAATTACCAGCTGCCCCAGAATATGCCATTCAAGATTTTGGTGCTGCTGGCATTGCCGGCTTCCCTGCAGCTGATGGGGAATGGGGGGCTGTTACAGCTGAACAATCCTGGACTGAACCAGTTCCTCAACAACCCATTGCAGCTGCTCCTGCTAACTGGGCCCCAGACGCTGGTAAGAATAATTGTTTCCACTCTGGATCTGTTAGTCACACACTTAAGTTCAATTTTATCTATTGAAATTTTCTATCTATCAAGTCTTTCTATTTGTTCTCCCATTAGTCTGTTAAATTTGATGCAACATAATTGTTGTATTTGCTTCTAATATGTTCTAGTCAAATAATTCTGGGCTGTTGTTGTGTTGAATCGTTCTCCCTCAATAGTCAATATGCAAGAAAATCGGTACACCTTAACGTAGTTCTGTCGGAAACTGTGATGGCAATATATTTGACCCAAGTTCTTTTGTATCCGCAGCTGCAGGTGATTGGGAGCCAGTTCCAGCTCCACAGGCTTCCGTTCCTACACCCGGAGGTGTTGCCCCCACTGGCTGGGAATAAGCACTCTTAAGATTTAAGCAGAACTCGTCAAAACTGTTCTGAAGAATTTTCTCTTCCTTTAGTGATGTATATTGACACGATTTTTAACAAAACTGTTATTTTAGAGTAAAATTTTGTTTTATGTTCTGGTTGATCCTTCAAAGATACTCAATATATTGAGAAAATTAGTGATCAATATCCGACATTCTTCGTTCTAATCAACATTACCTTTAAAGTAGCATGGACATAATTTAGAATACTGTTTAAAACAGCGCTCTCTGATATTGCATTGATGATCAATTTTCTTTGCTGAAGTATTTCTTGTATTTCTTTAGGGTGTCTTTGGAAATTCAAAGAATTGGAAATAATTTAATTTGTAAATCAATATAAGAATTGATTTGATTTTTAAATATATGAAATCTACAATATAATTAAGATCAAGTTTGAGGCAGCAGTTT
>NC_029792.2:105271365-105275160 GCF_000816755.2 Arachis ipaensis | reverse complement strand
GGGTGTTTATTAGTGGTGATGAAAAAGTATGGGATAAATAAAAATTAAATTATTATATAAATATTTAAATCAACTTAATTTTTATTTTTAATTCATTTTATTTTGAACCATATGAAACTGATTTTAAAAATAGTTTCAAATACACTTTTAAGAAATGTACACTAACGAGCCAAAATTGATATGCTTGTATTATTGGCAAGTGCACCAAATCGCATTAAGTAATACTACGGTGAGTAGATATCGTTTATACGAGAATTAACGGATTAAAGCATGCAACGTCTAATTAAATTTTTAATTAGATCAATCAAACATTAACAAGAGGGTTGTGGATCTTGAGTTAGAAGCAAGAACAATGAAAAAGAAAATTGAGAGAGAACTGAGAGAAGGTCTAGAGAATTAGGAAGTAATCAAGGATAGAGAATGTTAAAAGTTTGGGAGATGTTATATTCTTAGAAAAAGCAATGCTTGTGTTTTCTTACTTTGACTCAAGCAAAATCTTTTTACAGCAAATTATTTATAATCAAATTCTAATTCCTTGACAATTTAATTTTTCTTAATTTAATTAATCGCCAATTTCTTGGTCAATTAATTAAGAAAAGAGGTGAAGAACGGTTTCGATTTAAAGCCACACAATTTTCAAAATACTATTCTTAGTCAAGTTAAAAATCATGAGAAAGAGTTTAGAGCTAATTCCAATATTAAATTTTCTAAAGTAATAACGGAATCCAAGACAGAATTATAATATTTTCTAATACTTCTAACCATTAAAAATGAAGAACGAAACTCAATATTGAAAAACTAGAAAAATATGAATCAAAATAAAAAAGACACTCGCATTACTAATCTATAAAAATAAAATAGAGCTCATACCCTTTAACAAGAGAGGTTTAGTTATTCATGGTAGAGAAAAAAACAACTAAAACTAAAGGAGATGTTCGATCAAAGATGGTGTCTATTTTGTGAATCTTGTTTACTTATTTATATCTAACTTCCTAACTAACTAAAACTTAAAAACTAATCTTATCTTTTAAAGAGAAAGATAACTTATTTAAATTCAAATCAAATCTAATCTAAATCCTAACAACCAAATCCTATCTTTCTAAAAGAGGTTGTTGCTAACTAATCATTTAAATCTTGAATCTTGACTTGAAGTGAAGCTTCTTAGGAGTTAGTTAGGCATTTGGCGCTAGACTTGGTGTACTTAGCACTGGGCTTTGAAGCACTTTGAATTGCTGGGAGTGAAAAGTGCACCTGGAGTTGGGTGCCCAATACTTAGAATTTTGGTGGAGCTGGGCGCCAGCCCACTTGTACTTTCTCCCAGGCACGAAGGTACTGGGCTTGGGGGTGTGGGAGCCGGGCACCAATCCTTGGAGCTAGGCTCCTGATTTGGGTGCCTAGCTTGGTGTTTTAGGCATTGGGCTCAGCCTCTTTGAGCCTCGCGCCACCAAACTTATTTTCTTGTTGATTTCATCTTGATTTGCTTAATTATATCCTGAAAACACAGTTATTCTAACACAACTCCAAACATATAACTAGTTATCAAAATTTCATTAAAAACATAAGAATTTTGATTAAAAACTAAGAAACTAATGAAAAAGAAGCATAAAAACTACTTAAAATAACTAGTTATCACAACACCAAACTTAAAACTTTACTTGTCCTCAAGCAAAAAAAGATAAACGGAGTTTAACTTAATGAAAAAGAATTGAAGAGTTCTTGAATTCAAGCCCACATCATAAGTGAGTTTTTGATGATCTCCCTGATTATAAATGGACTTTTCTTATCTTAATGAGTCTTGTATATTTAGGAATCAAGAATATTTGAAAAACTAAACTTCGGATTGTATTATGAAAATCCTTTTAGGATTATGTGATCCTTGAAGTAGTTTTCTTGCAATTTTAATCGGGAAGCGATGTTTGAAGTTCTTGACTTTAAGTGTTTTATCTTAAGGTAGCTCTTAGCAGGTTTTCAATTGATAATATGGACTAGTTAGCTCAAGTTATCGGGTGATAAAGCACCCCTCGAATCTAATTACTCAAACCTCTTCTTGACACAATCACACCACTAGCACATAATTAAAAATTTGTTTATCTAGACATAGATGTCCAAAGCTTCCTTGGACTCTAAATAGTTTGTTTCAAAGCAACTCTTTAATGCGGGCTTTCAATTGATAATCCCGAGCCAATTAGCCCAAGTCATCGGGTGATGAAGCACCCCTCGGATTTAATTTTCCAAGTCTCTCCTTGAAATATAAATATCACAGGAATATAACTGGGTTCTAGTCATTAGTGCTCAGAGCCTTATTGCTTTTGAATATTTATAATTTTTCCAACTTTTTCTCTCTTTCTTTGTTTCTCTCTCTTTTTTCTTTTTGTTTCAAGGATTTTGGATTTTTGGAATCTCATAATATGTCTCTAGAACTTTATTTTGAAGATTCTGTCTCCCTTTTCTTCAAGACCATTCAAATATTTCAATCCATGGAATATAATCATGCTATTATGGACCACCACATTTCAATGAAACTTCTTTGTTAATTATTAAATTTCTTTTATTAAGAACCACCCTCTTTACATCACTGGAGTACCTAAGAACAAGTACAAGTGATAAGCACAAAAAGAGAAAAAAAAAAAAAAGAAACAGAAACATAATGCAAAGAAAGAAAAGGAAAACAAAGGAAACAAAGATAAAGTAAAAGAAACAGAAAACGAAAGAAGAAAAACTAACTACCACACACAAATAAAACTACCAATTTCATCATACATCATCATCTTCATTCTCGGTCTCGACCGCTTTCTCCAGAGTTCTTGGTCGCCATCTTCTTAGTCTTACACTTGTCTCCTTCCATGGCCTCTGAGCTTCCTCTTCTCTTCTACTTCGTGTCTACTCTTGATGTAGATGTTCAAAAGGGAAAACTTGCTGTGGGTGTGAGTGCTGGACGGCAGCATAGAGATATCCTGTTCTATCTATAATGTCCAACCAGAATTGTTAGAATCCTCGATAAAACACCTCCACGTCAATCCCATGGGTTTGGGGTTCATTGGGCCCAACTTGAGGCTTAGGTGCAGGAGGAGGAGGTTGCTGCTATGGTTCTTCTTATTACCCCTCAACATGGTATCTTCTTGCTCTTCTTTCCATTACGGCCACGGTGATAGGCCTTGGAAGTTTGATAAGAATGTCTTGCTCAATGCACATCCCAACAACCTCACAAATACGGTGGATGAGGTCCGGAAATTCGAGCCTTGACCTTGAGTCGCAGCTTTGTGCCATAGTTCGGATGTAAGGGGGAATGAGGTTCTCCACTCTAATTTCTTTCCCAATTATGATCGAGTAGATAATGACAGCTCGGTCCACTGTCACCTCAGAGTTGTTAGAGGTAGGGACAAGTGAGTGTTGGATAAAATCCAGCCATCCCTTGGCGATAGGGATGAGGTCCGACCTCTTCAATTGGTTTGGCAGTCTCCTTGCATCAAATTTTCATTGTGTTCTAGAGACACAAATATCATTGAGCATATCTTGCTCTCTTCTGTTGTTCATCATCCTCAAGGTATATTCACAGCAGTTTGGATCGACTGAGCAAGATGGATGAGAAAAGCGAAGAACCCTTCGGATACTCTGAGGCCCATAATCAATGGGTTGGTCTCGAACATAGCTCTTATAGGCCGGTTCCTCACCTTGAGCCTCCTTTTCGTGGCTCAACCAAGCATTAGCATAAAATTCATAGACCAAGGTAAAGCCCATGTTCTTGGTGGATTTGCTAAGACTATCTATTTATGGCGGAAGATCTCAGCTTGAATT
>NC_029792.2:105265065-105271357 GCF_000816755.2 Arachis ipaensis | reverse complement strand
TTTTAAATCAAATCTCACGTGGGAGATTATGGACTTGTGCTTCACCCACGTTCTATATTGGTTCTCATGAAACTGTATATTTTCTTCCCTTTTTTTTTCTTAAACAAAAATATTTTTGAGTTTTGTTTACAGTTAGAAAAGTATATGGCACAACTACAACACCAAACTTAAAGTTTGGCCATATGAAGAGAATGAAATATAAATGAAAAAAGAAGAAAATGCTAAGTATATTTGTTCTGTGTGATGAACGGATACATGCATGTGAATTTGTAATGGAATGGAGTATGCATTGTGTGGTTATGAAGCCTCGGTAAAGTGTGTGGTATGAAAGTGTGCAGAAAGAATAAGCATACAACAAAAACTAAATGCCAATGTCCTAACTATTGAAAGTTGAAAATATAGAGGTACAGAGGCAACATGCTCAGCTTTCAATGCATGTGAATGAACATAATTAATCTTGAAGTGATATATCATGCATACTTGATAATAAATTCTTTGGAAAAAATAATTTATTGTGGCAGTGAATAAAACAAAGAAACAGTAACTATGTATGTGATGAATTTTTAAAGAAAATTTTTACAAAAAAATTTAAAGAAAAAATGTTAAAGAAAATATTTTTCAGAGGATGCATGTTTCAGGTATGCTTGGTGCTGGGCACCAAGCCTCGGAGTTGGGTGTTGCCCTCCAAGAAAACAATGGGGGTGCTGAGCTTGAGGAGTGGGCGTAGGGCACCACTCCAATTTTGTGCCGTTGGGAGCCCTCCTTTGCTTTGGGCGCTAGGCTTCCATAAGTGGAGCTGGGCACCACCCTCTTCACCCTTTGAAGGAGTCTGACTTCCTCTTTGAGCGCTGGGCTTCACACTTATCCTTCTTTTTCTTTCTTTTTTTTTTTGAAAAACAATGTAAACCAAAAAGAAAAAGGTGATAGAAAATTGCAAAAGAACAAAGAAGAAGAGAAAGAAGAAGAATGCAACTATGAAATGCTTAAATGAAAAAGAAATGCAAAATACACTAACCGTGGTTGGGCCTCTCAACAAACACTCTTTTAACGTCACTAGTTTGACATTAAATCTTTTAGGTTGGGAGTTGGATTACTTTATGGCATCTTTCTCTAATGCCATCCTCCATTAGTTGTGCATTCTTTAGCACTTCTTCCTCATCTGTTTCAGAATCTATGAGTTGAAGAGGGTTTTTAAGAGCTCCTCTGTCTACAATCTCTTGAACTAGCGAGTCAATTATGTCAATCCTCATGCAACTCTCGGATTCACTAGGGTGTTTCATGGCTTTGAAAACATTAAAAACCACTTGTTTATTATGCACCCTTAGTGTTAGCTCATCCTTTTGAACTTTCATGAGTGCTCGTCCGGTAGCTAAGAATGGTCTTCATGTTTTCTCCTATCAAGGATCACAAATTTAGCTGGAAAAATGAACTTTCTGACTTTGACCAATGTGTTTTTCACTATCCCATGTGAAAACTTCATTAGTCGATCGGCTAGTTGCAATGAGATCCTTGTGGGTTTCACTTCTTCAATATATAATCTCTTCATCATGGAAAGGGACATCAAATTGATGCTAGCTCTTAGATCAGAAAGAGCATTACCAATAGTGACGTCCCTAATAGTGCAAGGAATTTGGAAACTACTGTGATCTTTTAACTTCTGTGGTAGTTTCCTTTGAATAATGACACTACGCTCTTTAGTGAGAATTATTTTTTCATCTTTCTTGAAAATTCTCTTCTTGGATAACAGCTCCTTCATGAATTTGGCATAAAGTGGCATTTGTTCTAGGAATTTAGCGAAAGAGATGTTGATTTGTAACTTTTTGAAGATCTTTATGAACTTAGAAAAGTTCTTTTCTTGATTTTGCTTCTGTAGCTTTGAGGATATAGAATCCTTGATTCATGACCTTTTGCCTTTTTCTTCTTGGCCTCTATTGGTGTAAGAGCTTTTTCTTCCTCTAGGTTCTCCTCCTTTATCTCTTTTGGAGGTTCTTCAGTTTTTTTCTCATCCTCCTTGAGAAGCTCCTTGTTGATCTCTCTTCTACTCCGTAAAAAATGACCTTGCATTCATCTCTAAGATTTAGGATTGTGTCAATAGGGAAGGAATTTGGAGGCTTCTTGCCAATTGCTTAAGAATTTGCTCCACTTGCACCTCTAGGTTTCTAATTGAAGCTTCTTGATTTTTACAGTTGGCTCTTATTTCTTGCAAGAAGCTTTGTGCTTGTTGCATGAAGGAGGCAATGAATTGGGAAAGCTTTTTGATGAGCAGATAATTTATACGCTTTTTGGCATTATTTTTACATAGTTTTCAGTATGATTTGATTAGTTTTTAGTATATTTTTATTAGTTTTTAAATAAAAATCATATTTCTAGACTTTACTATGAGTTTGTGTGTTTTTCTGTGATTTCAGGTAATTTCTAGCTGAAATTGAGGGACTTGAGCAAAAATCAGATTCAGAGGTTGAAGAAGGACTGCAGATGCTGTTGGATTCTGACCTCCCTGCACTCAAAATAGATTTTCTGGAGATACACAAGTCCAAATGGCACGCTCTCAATTGCGGTGGAAAGTAGACATCCAGGGCTTTCCAGAAATATATAATAGGTTGATACTTTGCCCGAGTTTAGATGATGCAAACTGGCATTCAACTCCAGCTCTCTGCCTTATTCTGGAGTCAAACGCCAGAAATAGGTTGCAAAGCAGAGTTAAACGCCAGAAACAGGTTACAAACTGGCGTTCAACTCCAAGGAAGACCTATACACATGAAAGCTTCAATGCTCAGCCCAAGCACACACCAAGTGGGCCCGGAAGTGGATTTCTGCATCATTTACTCATTTCTGTAACCCTAGTAACTAGTTTAGTATAAATAGGACTTTTTACTACCATCTTTGGATTATCTTTTGATCATGTTTTGATGATTGAACCCTCTTTGAGAGGCTGGCCATTCGACCATGCTTGGACCATTATCACTTATGTATTTTCAACGGTAGAGTTTCTACACACCATAGATTAAGGTGTGGAGCTCTGCTGTTCCTCATGAATTAATGCAAAGTACTATTATTTTTCTATTCAATTCAAGCCTATTTCTTCTCTAAGATATTCATTCGCACACAAGAACATGATAAATGTGATGATTATGTGATGCTCATCATCATTCTCACTTATGAACGCGTGCCTGACAAACACTTCCATTCTACATGCAAACAAGCTTGAATGCATATCTCTTAGCCTCCTGATCTACGATCAGAGTCTTCGTGGTATAGGCTAGAATTATTGGCGGCCATTCTTGAGGTTTGGAAAGTCTAAATCTTGTCTGTGGTATTTCGAGTAGGATCCGGGAAGGGATGGCTGTGACGAGCTTCAAACTCGCGAGTGCTGGGCGTAGTGACAGACGCAAAAGGATTACTGAATCCTATTCCAGTATGATCGAGAACCGACAGATGAATAGCCGTGCGGTGACAGCGCATCTTGGACCATTTTCACTGAGAGGATGGGAAGTAGCCATTGATAACGGTAATGCCCTACACAAAGCTTGCCATAGAAAGGAGTATGAATGATTGGATGAAGACAGCAGGAAAGCAGAGGTTCAGGAGGAACGAAAGCATCTCTATACGCTTATTTGAAATTCTCACCAAGGAATTACATAAGTATCTCTATCCTAGTTTACGTTGTATTTATCTTTTAAGTATTAAAACTCCATAACCATTTGAATCCGCCTGACTGAGATTTACAAGGTGACCATAGCTTGCTTCAAGCCGACAATCTCTGTGGGATCGACCCTTACTCACGTAAGGTTTATTACTTGGACGACCAAGTGCACTTGCTGGTTAGTTGTGCAAAGTTGTGACAAAGTGTGTGAATTACGTTCTGTGCACCAAGTTTTTGGCGCCGTTGCCGGGGATCACAATTTCGTGCACCAAGTTTTTGGCGCCGTTGCCGGGGATTGTTCGAGTTTGGACAACTGACAGTTCATCTTGTTGCTCAGATTAGGTAATTTTATTTTATTTTTAAGATTTTTTATTTCTTATTTTCGAAAATAATATAAAAATTTTTTTTTTCAAAAAAAATTATTTTATGTTCTTCAGAATTTTTAAGAAGGAATTCTAGAGTTTCATGAAACATGTTGAAGCCTGGCTGGCTGTAAAGCCATATCTAATTCTTTTGGACCGAGACTTCCACTCATCAGCACAGAAGCAAGTTGAATGAAGTATCAGCTGTTGTATGTCTGATTTGTATCTGCTAAAGCTTAGCTAGCCATTGGCCATGTCTAGTGTTTTGGACCGGAGCTTTCATTGAAAGCTTGGCTGGCTAGTAAGCCATGTCTAATTCATGGACTGGAGCTTTAGACTAACATTGCAAGATCCCTGGAATTCCTATTAAAAATTTTGAAATCCTTATTTTGCTTTTTTCCAAATAATTTTCGAAAAAATACAAAAAATTTTAATAAAATCATAAAATCAAAAATAATTTGATGTTTCTTGTTTAAGTCTTGTATCAGTTTTTAAGTTTAGTGTCAATTGCATGTTTATCTCTTTCTTGCATTTTTCGAAAATTCATGCATTGCATTCTTCATGATCTTCAAGTTGTTCTTGGTAAGTCTTCTTGTTTGATCTTTAAAATTTCTTGTTTGGTGTCTTTTCTTGTTTTTCATTTGCATTCTCAATTTGTTAGTGTCTAAAGTTTGAAAATTTTTAAGTTTGGTGTCTTGTATGTTTTTCTTTTTCAAAAAAATTTTCAAAAATAAGTTCTTGGTGTTCATCTTGACATTTAAAGTGTTCTTGCATGCATCATGTGTTTTGATTCATAATTTTCATGTTTTGAGTCTTTTGGTTATTTTTCTCTTTCTTCATTAAAAATTCAAAAATAAAAAATATATCTTTCCTTGTTTTACTCATAAATTTCAATTTCAAAATTCTATCTTTTCAAATCTTTTTCAAAAATTAAATATTTTTAATTTATTTTTATATATTTTCGAAATTTTTTTAAAAAAATTGATTTTTAAAATATTTTTCCTATTCTTACTTCATATTTTCGAAAATCTTACTAACATTTAATTTTTAGATTCAAAAATTTCAAGTTGTTACTTGCCTATTAAGAAAGGTTCAATCTTTAAATTTTAAAATCATATCTTTTTGTTTCTTGTTAGTCAAGTAATCAACTTTAATTTTCAAAATCATATCTTTTTAATTTTCAATCATATATTTTTGATTGCTAATTTCAAAATCTTTTTCAAAATCAAATCTTTTTAATTTTTTCTTCAATCATATCTTTTTTTTAATAAATCGCAATCATATCTTCTCAATCAAATATTTTTCAAAATAATTTCAATCATTTCAATCATACCTTTTTCAAAAATCAAATTTCAAAATCCTTTCTAACTTCTTATCTTTTCAAAAATTGATTTTCAAATCTTTTTCAATTAACTACTAGACTTTTTGTTTGATTTTAAAAGTTTTCTATTTCAATCATATCTTTTTCAAAACTCCTAACTACTTTTCTCTCTCCAATTTTCGAAAATCACTAATTTTTTTTTCAAAATTCGTTTTAATTAACTAATTGTTTTAAATTTCAATTTTATTTTATTTCTTTTTATATTTTCGAATTCTAATTAATTAATTTAATAAAAACAAAAATATTTTTCTTTTATTTTAATTTGAAATTCAAATTCTTCATCGCTCTCTTCTCCATTCTACTCTCCTATTCTTCTCCTCTTCTACTCACATAAAGGAATCTCTATACTGTGACATAGAGGATTCCTCTTCTTTTCTGTTCTCTTCTTTTTCATATGAGCAGGAACAAGGATAAGAACATTCTTGTTGAAGCTGATCCTGAACCTGAAAGGACTCTGAAGAGGAAGCTAAGAGAAGCTAAAACACAACACTCTGAAGAGGACTTTACTAAAATTTTCGAAAAAGAAGTTGAGATGGCCGAAACCAATAACAATGGTGGAGGTGCAAGGAAGATGCTTGGTGACTTTACTGCACCAAATTCCAACTTACATGGAAGAAGCATCTCAATCCCTGCCATTGGAGCAAACAAATTTGAGCTAAAGCCTCAATTAGTTTCTCTGATGTAACAGAATTGCAAGTTTCATGGATTTTCATCAGAAAATCCTTTTCAATTCATAACTGAATTCTTGCAGATCTGTGATACTGTTAAGACCAATGGGGTTGATCCCGACGTCTACAGGCTTATGCTTTTTCCATTTGCTGTAAGAGACAGAGCTAGAATATGGTTGGACTCTCAACCTAAAGATAGCCTGAACTCTTGGGATAAGCTGGTCACAGCTTTCTTAGC
>NC_029792.2:105253830-105264995 GCF_000816755.2 Arachis ipaensis | reverse complement strand
TCAATATGATTTCTCAGAGTCTGAATGGATTGCAAGCTGCATCCAACAGTACTCAAGAGGCATCTTCTGAAGAAGAAGCTTATGGTCTTGAGAACCCTGCAATAGCAGAGGTGAATTACATGGGGGAACCCTATGGAAATACCTATAATCCCTCATGGAGAAATCATCCAAATTTCTCATGGAAGGATCAACAAAAGCCTCAACAAGGCTTTAATAATGGTGGAAGAAACAGGTTTAGCAATAGCAAGCCTTTTCCATCATCCACTCAGCAACAGACAGATAATTCTAGCAGAATACATCTAGCTTAGCAAATATAGTCTCTGATCTATCTAAGGCCACTCTAAGTTTCATGAATGAAATAAGGTCCTCCATTAGAAATTTGGAGACACAAGTGGGCCAGCTGAGTAAAAGAGTCACTGAAACTCCTCCTAGTACTCTCCCAAGCAATATAGAAGAAAATCCAAAAAGAGAGTGCAAGGCCATTACCTTGCTTGGTGTGGCCGAACCCAAAGAGGAGAAGGAGGACGTGAATCCTAGTGAGGAAGACCTCCTGGGACGTTCACTGACCAATAAGGAGTTTTCCTTTGAGAAACCAAAGGAATCTGAGGCTCATCTAGAGACCATAGAGATTCCATTGAACCTCTTTTTACCATTCATGAGCTCTGATGACTATTCATCTTCTGAAGAAGATGAAGATATTACTGAAGAGCAAGTTGCTCAATATTTAGGAGCAATCATGAAGCTGAATGCCAAACTATTTGGTAATGAGACTTGGGAGGATGAACCTCCATTGCTCATCAAGGAACTAAATGCCTTGGTTCAGCAAACTCTACCTCAAAAGAAACAGGACCCTGGTAAATTCCTAATTCCCTGTAACATAGGCACCATGACCTTTGAGAAGGCTCTGTGTGACCTGGGGTCAGGCATTAACCTTATGCCACTCTCTGTAATGGAGAAACTTGGGATCTATGAGGTGCAAGCTGCCAGAATCTCATTAGAGATGGCAGACAACTCAAGAAAACAGGCTTATGGACTAGTAGAGGACGTGTTAGTAAAGGTTGAAGGATTTTACATCCCTGCTGATTTCATAATCCTAGACACTGGGAAGGATGAGAATGAATCCATCATCCTTGGAAGATCCTTCTTAGCCACAGCAAGAGTTGTGATTGATGTGGACAGAGGAGAGTTGGTCCTTCAACTGAATGAGGACAACCTTGATTTTAAAACTCAAGGATCTCCTTCTGTAATTGGTATGCGAAATTGTTACTCAGGTTGTGAATTGTTGTTCGAAATTGATTCCCTGGCAATGGCACCAAAAACGGATGCACAGAACCATGGTCTAAACATATCTTCACAACTTCGCATAACTAACTAGCAAGTGCACTGGGTCGTCCAAGTAATACCTTACGTGAGTAAGGGTCGAATCCCACGGAGATTGTTGGTATGAAGCAAGCTATGGTCACCTTGTAAATCTCAGTCAGGCGGATATAAAATAGTGATATAGTTTTCGAAATTAATACTAAAATAAGGATAGAAATACTTATGTAAATCATTGGTGAGAATTTCAGATAAGCGTATGGAGATGCAATCATTCCTCTGAACCTCTGCTTTCCTGCTGTCTTCATCCAATCAGTCTTACTCCTTTCCATGGCTAGCTTTATGCAAGGGCATCACTGTTGTCAGTGGCTACATCCCCTCCTCTTGTGAAAATGGTCCAAGATGCCCTGTCACGGCACGGCTAATCATCTGGAGGCATCAGGCTTTTTGCTCTTGCCTCTTGGTTTTAAGAGCTTTTGGCTTTTTCTGCTTGCTTTTTCTATTTTTTTTTCGCCTATTATTTTTTTTTTCTGCAAGCTTTGTTCTTTGCTGCTTTTTCTTGCTTCAAGAATCATTTTTATGATTTTTCAGATTATCAAATAACATGTTTCCTAGTTATCATTCTTTCAAGAGCCAACATATTTAACATTTTTAAACAACAACTTCAAAAGACATATGTAATGTTCAAGCATTCATTCAGAATAGGGTGGGTTTGGGTGGGAAATTGATTTTGAATTTTGAAGGTAGGTGGAGTTTATGAGGTAGGTTTATGGGGAAGAGTAGATGGATATGAGTGGTGAAGAGGTGATGGGGAAGAGAGATTGAGGTGATTGGTGAAGGGTTTTGGGGAAGAGTGTTTATGGGATTGTGTGAAAGATGGGTGAGAAGAAGTGAGTGGAGGTAGGTGGGGATCCTATGGGGTCCACAGATCCTGAGGTGATCCTGTGGGGTCCACAGATCCTGAGGTGTTCAAGGATTTACAACCTTGCACCAAATTAGGCATGTAAAATGCCCTTGCACACAACTCTGGGCGTTCAGCGCCAGGTTGGTGCTTGTTCTGGGCGTTGAACGCCCATTTTTAGCCTATTTCTGGCGTTGAACGCCAGAACCATGCTTGTTCTGGGCGTTCAGCGCCAGAACCATGCTCTGTTCTGGCGTTGAACGCCCAAAACATGCTTCTTACTGGCGTTTAAAGGCCAGTAAGGTCTTCCTCCAGGGTGTGATTTTTCTTCTGCTGTTTTGGATTCCGTTTTCAATTTTTTTTATTTATTTTGTGACTCCACATGATCATGAACCTATAAAGACATATAACTAAGAAAAATATAATTAGATAAACATTGGGTTGCCTCCCAACAAGCGCTTCTTTAATGTCAATAGCTTGACAGTGGGCTCTCATGGAGCCTCATAGATGTGCAGAGCTTTGTTGAAACCTCCCAACACCAAACTTAGAGTTTGGATATGGGGGTTTGACACCAAACTTAGAGTTTGGTTGTGGCCTCCCAACACCAAACTTAGAGTTTGACTGTGGGGGCTTTGTTTGACTCTGCTTTCTCTATTATAGAGAGGGGCATGAGGTTTATCCCTGAACCAAGGTCACACAGAGCCTTAAAGATCATGGTGCCTATGGTAAAAGATACTCTTCCAAACGGTTCGGTCAGACCACCTCACCGGTTTTGACCGGTTCGCACCGGTTTTGACCGGTTCGTACCGGTTCACACCGAGTTTGACCGGTTCAATTCTTTGTACGGTTCAAACACTGGACCGGACCGGTATAGGGTCCGGTTCACCGGTTTTCCGGTCGAACCGGCCGGTCCGGTCCGGTTTTTACAACTATGCTTCAGAGTCCTTTGGTTCCTCAGAGGGAAGCTCCTTATTGATCACTGGACGTCCCAGGAGGTCTTCCTCCTTGGGATTCACGTCCTCTCCTTTCCTTACAGGTTTGGCCATGGTGCTTATGTCAATGGCCTTGCACTCTCCTTTTGGATTCTCTTCTGTATTGCTTGGGAGAGTACTAGGAGGGATTTCAGTGATCCTTTTACTCAGCTGGCCCACTTGTGCTTCCAAATTTCTAATGGAAGATCTTGTTTCATTCATGAAACTTACAGTGGCCTTGGATATATCAGAGACTAAGTTTGCTAAATTAGAGGTATTTTGTTCAGAGTTCTCTGTCTATTGCTGAGTGGATGATGGAAAAGGTTTATTATTGTTAAACCTATTTCTTCCACCATTATTAAAGCCTTGTTGAGGCCTTTGATCCTTCTATGAGAGATTTGGATGATTTCTCCATGATGGATTATAGGTGTTTCCATATGGTTCACCCATGTAATTTACCTCTGCTATTGCAGGATTCTCAGGATCATAAGCTTTTTCTTCATAAGAAGCCTCTTGAGTACTGTTGGATGCAGCTTGCATTCCATTCAGACTCTGAGAAATCATATTGACTTGCTGAGTCAATATTTTGTTCTGAGCCAATATGGCATTCATAGTATCAACTTCAAGAACTCCCTTCTTCTGAGGCGTCCCATTACTCACAGGATTCCTTTCAGAAGTGTACATGAACTGGTTATTAGCAACCATGTCAATGAGTTCTTAAGCTTCTGCAGGCGTTTTCTTTAGGTGAATGGATCCACCTGCAGAAGTATCCAATGACATCTTTGATAGCTCAGATAAACCATCATAGAATATATCCAAGATGGTCCATTCTGAAAGCATGTCAGAAGGACACTTTTTGGTCAGCTGTTTGTATCTTTCCCAAGCTTCATAGAGGAATTCACCTTCTTTTTGTCTGAAGGTTTGAACATCAGCTCTAAGCTAGCTCAGCTTTTGAGGAGGAAAGAACTTGGCTAAGAAAGCCGTGACCAGCTTATCCCAAGAGTTCAGGCTGTCTTTGGGTTGAGAGTCCAATCATATTCTAGCTCCGTCTCTTACAGCAAAAGGGAAAAGCATGAGCCTGTAGACTTCAGGATCTACTCCATTAGTCTTAACAGTATCACAGATCTGCAAGAATTCAGTTAAGAACTGAAAAGGATCTTCAGATGGAAGTCCATGAAACTTGCAGTTCTGCTCCATCAGAGAAACTAGCTGAGGTTTCAGCTCAAAGTTGTTTGCTCCAATGACAGTAATGGAGATGCTTCTTCTATGTAAATTGGAATTAGGTGCAGTAAAGTCACTAAGCATCCTCCTTGCATTATTGTTGTTGGGTTCGGCTGCCATCTCCTTTACTTGTTCGAAATTTCCAATAAGGTTGTCTCTGGATTGTTGTAATTTAGCTTCTCTTAGTTTTCTCTTCAGAGTCCTTTCAGGTTCTGGATCAGCTTCAACAAGAATGCCTTTTTCTTTGTCCTTGCTCATAAGAAAGAGAAGAGAAAAAGAAAAGAAGAGGAATCCTCTATGTCACAGTAAAGAGGTTCCTTATTGTTAGTAGAAGAAGAGAAGAAGAAAAAAAAATTTGAACACAGATAGAAGAGGGGGTTCGAATTTGGTGAGTGATGTGAGGAAGAGATGTTAGTAGATGAATAAATAAATAGAATAAGATGAGAGAGGGAGAGAATTTTCGAAAATTATTTTTGAAAAAGAGTTAGTGATTTTCGAAAATAGTTTTTGAAAAAGGTTAGAAATTTTCGAAAATAAAAATAAAAAATTAAAATAATTAGTTAATTAAAAAGAATTTTTGAAAAAGAGAGAAGATATTTTCGAAAATTAGAGAGAGAGAGAGAGAGAGAGAGAGAGAGAGTTAGTTAGGTAGTTTTGAAAAAGGTAAGAAACAAACAAAAAGTTAGTTAGTTAGTTGAAACAAATTTGAAAATCAATTTTGAAAAGATAAGAAGATAGGAAGTTAGAAAAGATATTTTGAAATCATATTTTAAAAAAAAATAGGATAAGAAGATATTTTTGAAAAGATATGATTGAAATTAGTTTTTGAAAAAGATTTGATTTTTAAAATCACAATTAATGACTTGATTCACA
Organism: Arachis ipaensis; assembly: GCF_000816755.2. Classification (NCBI taxonomy): domain Eukaryota; kingdom Viridiplantae; phylum Streptophyta; class Magnoliopsida; order Fabales; family Fabaceae; genus Arachis; species Arachis ipaensis. The sequence goes on along the minus strand of NC_029792.2, from coordinate 105,259,712 downwards.
AGAAATCACAAGATATGATTCTAAAACTTTAAGTTTGAATCTTTCTTAACAAGCAAGTAGCAGACTTGAAATTTTTGAATCACAACATTAATTGTTATTGTTATTTTCGAAAATTTGATGCAAAAATAAGAAAAAGATTTTTGAAAAATATTTTTAGAATTTTCGAAAATAACTAAGAAAAATGAAAAAGATTTGATTTTTTTTTGAAAAAGATTTTTGAAAAAGATAAGATTTTCAAATTGAAAATTTGATTTGACTCATAAAAACAACTAGATTTTAAAAATTTTTGAAAAAGTTAAATCTAATTTTCGAAATTTTAAGAGAGAAAAAGGGAAAAATATTTTTTTTTTATTTTTGAATTTTTATGATGAGCGAGAAAAACAAGAAAAATGATGCAATGCATGAGAATTTTAGATCAAAACATGTGATGCATGCAAGAATGCTATGAATGTCAAGATGAACACCAAGAACACTATGAAGGTCATGATGAACATCAAGAACATATTTTTGAAAAATTTTTAATGCAAAGAAAACATGCAAGACACCAAACTTAGAATTCTTTAATGCTTAGACACTAAGAATTCAAGAATGCATATGAAAAACAAGAAAAAAACACAACATGCAAATGCAAAGATCAAACAAGAAGACTCACCAAGAACAACTTGAAGATCATGAAGAACACTTTGAATGCATGAAAATTTTCAAAAAATGCAAGATGATTATGCAATTGACACCAAACTTATAACATGACTCAAGACTCAAACAAGAAACATGAAATATTTTTGATTTTTTTTTTGATTTTATGAATTTTTTTTTGTATTTTCTTTTAATTTTTTCGAAAATCATTTTGAAAAAGAAAAATAAGGATTCCAAAATTTTTAATATGAATTCCAGGAATCTTATACTCTAAAGCTCCAATCAAAAGGTCAGGCATGGCTTAATAGCCAGCCAAGCTTTAGTATGTAACTCAGACACGACACGCCTCACATACCCTATCCAGAAGGATTGGGCATGGCTCCATTGAGGTGATTAGTTGAAGACCAATCCCAAAGCAGTTTGGGTATGGCTTTACAGCCAGATAGGCTTCAACATGTTTCATGAGACACTAGAATTCATTCTTAAAAATTCTAAAGAAAAATATATTTTTGAAAACATTTTTATTTTAAAATTTTTTTTCGAAAACAAAGGAGAAATTTTTGAAATATTTTTTGAAAACTTTTTGAAAAATTTTTGAAAACAAAACAAAAAGAAAATTACCTAATCTGAGCAACAAGATAAACCGTCAGTTGTCCAAACTCGAACAATCCCCGGCAACGGCGCCAAAAACTTGGTATGCGAAATTGTTACTCAGGTTGTGAATTATTGTTCGAAATTGATTCCCTGGCAATGGCACCAAAAATGGATGCACAGAACCATGGTCTAAACATATCTTCACAACTTCGCATAACTAACCAGCAAGTGCACTGGGTCGTGCAAGTAATACCTTACGTGAGTAAGGGTCGAATCCCACGGAGATTGTTGGTATGAAGCAAGCTATGGTCACCTTGTAAATCTCAGTCAGACGGATATAAAATAGTGATATAGTTTTCGAAATTAATACTAAAATAAGGATAGAAATACTTATGTAAATCATTGGTGAGAATTTCAGATAAACGTATGGAGATGCAATCGTTCCTCTGAACCTCTGCTTTCCTGCTGTCTTCATCCAATCAGTCTTACTCCTTTCCATGGCTGGCTATATGCAAGGGCATCACCGTTGTCAGTGGCTACATCCCCTCCTCTTGTGAAAATGGTCCAATTCAACTATGGTTTGTGACTTGTTTCTGGCGTTTAACTCCAGACAGCAGCGTAGAACTGGCGTTCAACGCCCTTTTACGTCATCTAAACTCGGCCAAAGTATGGACTATTATACATTGCTGGAAAGCCCTGGATGTCTACTCTCCAAAGCAATTGGAAGAGCGCCATTTTGAGTTCTGTAGCTCCAGAAAATCCACTTTGAGTGCAGGGAGGTCAGAATCCAACAACATCAGCAGTCCTTCTTCAACCTCTGAATCTGATTTTTGCTCAAGTCCCTCAATTTCAGCCAGAAAATACCTGAAATCACAGAAAAACACATAAACTCATAGTAAAGTCCAGAAATGTGAATTTAACATAAAAACTAATGAAAACATCCCTAAAAGTAACTAGATCCTACTAAAAACACACTAAAAACAATGCCAAAAAGCGTATAAATTATCCGCTCATCATTTTCCTTGTTTGATCTTTAAATTTTCTTGTTTTGTGTCTTTTCTTGTTTTTCATATGCATTCTTGAATTATTAGTGTCTAAAGTTTAAAAATTTTTAAGTTTGGTGTCTTGCATGTCTTTCTTTTCTTAAAAATTTTCAAAAATATGTTCTTGGTGTTCATCATGATCTTCAAAGTGTTCTTGGTGTTCATCTTGACATTCAAAGTGTTCTTGCATGCATTTTTGTTTTGATCTTAATTTCTTATGTTTTGTGTCATTTTGATATTTTTCTCTCTCCTCATTAAAATTCAAAAATAAAAAATATCTTTTCCTTATTTTGCTCATAAATTTCGAAATTTTGAATTGATTTAGTTAAAAAGTTTTAAAATTTAGTTGTTTCTTGTTGATCAAGTCAAAATTTCAAATTAAAAATTTTATCTTTTTCAAATCTTTTTCAAAATCAAATCTTTTTCAATTTCCTTTCATGTTTTTCGAAAATTTCAAAATTAATTTTCAAAATCTTTTTCTTATTTTTATTTCATATTTTTCGAATTTATCACTAACAATTAATGTTTTGATTAAAAAATTTCAAGTTGTTACTTGCCTATTAAGAAAGGATCAATCTTTAAATTCTAGAATCATATCTTTTAGTTTCTTGTTAGTCAAGTAGTCAACTTTAATTTCAAAAATCAAATCTTTTTAATTTCCTTTTCAAATCTTTTTCAAAATGAATTTTCAATCATATCTTTTTCAAAAGTTAAATTCAAAATCTTTTTCTAACTTCTTAACTTTTCAAAATTGATTTTCAAATCTTTTTCAATTAACTACTTGACATTTTGTTTGATTTTAAAAGTTTTCTATTTCAATAATATCTTTTTCAAAACCACCTAACTACCTTCCTCTCTCTTTCTATTTTTCGAAAACTACTAACCCCTTTTTCAAAAATATTTTTAATTAATTAATTTATTTAGTTTTCAAATTTTATTCTCTTATTAATTTTTGAATTCTAACTAATAATTAAAATAAAAACAAAAATATTTTTTTTCTTTTCGAATTCAAATTTCTCCTTTCCTCTCATCTCTTTCTATTTATTTTATTTATTCACTAACACTTCTTCTTAAAAATTTGAACCCTCTTCCTCTCTCTGTGTTCGAATTCTTCTTCTCCCTTCTTCATTCTATTTCTTCTATTCTTCTACTCACATAAAGGAATCTCTATACTGTGACATAGAGGATTCTTATTCTTTTCTATTCTCTTCTTTTTCATATGAGCAGGAGCAAGGATAAGAACATTCTTGTTGAAGCTAATCCTGAACCTGAAAGGACTTTAAAGAGGAAGCTACGAGAAGCTAAAGCACAACACTCTGGAGAGGACCTAGCAGAAATTTTTGAAAAAGAAGTAGTTATGGCAGCCGAAAATAACAACAATGGTGGAGATGCAAGAAAAGTGCTTGGTGACTTTACTGCACCCACTTCTGACTTCTATGGAAGAAGCATCTCAATTCCTGCAATTGGAGCAAACAACTTTGAGCTTAAACCTCAATTAGTTTCTCTAATGCAGCAGAATTACAAGTTTCATGGACTTCCATTGGAAGATCCTCATCAGTTCTTGGCTGAATTCTTGCAAATCTGTGACACTGTCAAGACCAATGGGATTAATCCTGAGGTCTACAGACTTATGCTTTTCCCCTTTCTAGCCACAGCAAGAGCTGTGATTGATGTGGACAGAGGAGAGTTAGTCCTTCAATTGAATGAGGACTACCTTGTGTTTAAGGCTCAATGATATTCTTCTGTAATCATGGAGAGGAAGCATGAAAAGCTTCTCTCAATACAGAGTCAAACAGAGCCCCCACACTCAACTTCTAAGTTTGGTGTTGGGAGGCCAACATCAAGCTCTGAGTCTCTGTGAAGCTCCCTAAGAGCTCACTGTCAAGCTATCGACATTAAAGAAGTGCTTGTTGGGAGGCAACCCAATGCTATTTAATTATATTTATTTATTTTCCATTGTTATTTTATGTTTTCTTTAGGTTGATGATCATGTGAAGTCATAAAAACAACTGCAAAATTAAAGCAAAATGAAAAATAGCACACTCTGGAGGACAGGCTTACTGGCGTTTAAACGCCAGTAAGGATAGCAGAATGGGCGTTTAACGCCCAGCCTGGCAGCATTCTGGGCGTTAAACGCCAGAATGGGCAGCACTCTGGACATTTAACGCCAGAAAGGACTGTCTGGCGTCTGGCTGGCATTAAACACCAGAAATGGGCAGCAGACTGGCGTTTAACGCCAGGAAAGGTAGCAGAGCTGGCGTTTAACACCAGGAAAGGTAGCAGAGCTGGCGTTTAAACGCCAGGAAAGATAGCAGAGCTGGCGTTAAACGCCAGAATTGGCACACTATTGGCGTTTGAACACCAGATTGGTGCAGGGAGCAGAATTCCTTGACACCTCAGGATCTGTGGACTCCACATGATCCCCACTACCCTACCTCTTCTTCTCTCCTCTTCATACCTTTCCATAACACTCTTCCCCAAATACCCTTGACCAATCCCATCAATAACTCTTCCCTAAATACCCTTCACCTATCAAATTTTACCCTTTTCTCCATAATCTCTTCACCACTCACATCCATCCATCATAAAATACCAACTACCTCACCATTCAAATTCAAACCATTTCCCTTCCAAACTCACCCATTCTCACATGGATTCCCTCTCCCTCCTACCTTATAAATACCCCTTCTCACTACCTCAACTTTCACACATCACAAACACTTCTTTCCCCCTTGGCCGAACCACTCACCTCCCTCCATATCTTCCATTTCTTCTTCTTCTACTCTTTTCTTTCTTCTTTTGCTCGAGGAAGAGCAAACCTTTTAAGTTTGGTGTGGAAAAAGCCTTGCTTTTTGTTTTTCCATAACCATCAATGGCACCTAAGGCTGGAGAAACCTCTAGAAAGAGGAAAGGGAAGGCAATTGCTTCCACCTCCGAGTCATGGAAGATGGAGAGATTCATCTCAAAGGTCCATCAAGACCACTTCTATGATGCTGTGGCCAAGAAAAAGGTGATCCCCGAGGTCCCCTTCAAGCTCAAAAAGAGTGAATATCCGGAGATCTGACATGAGATTCAAAGAAGAGGTTGGAAAACTCTCACCAACCCCATTCAACAAGTCAGAATCTTAATGGTTCAAGAGTTCTATGCTAATGCATGGATCACTAGGAACTATGACCAAAGTGTGAACTCGAACCCAAAGAATTGGCTCACAATGGTTCGGGGGAATTACTTGGATTTCAGTCCGGAAAATGTGAGGTTAGCATTTAACTTGCCAATGATCCGGATACATAAATGCCACAAACACATAACTGGGTGAACCTTTTCAGATTGTGACTCAGCTTTGCTAGAGTCCCCAGTTAGAGGTGCCCAGAGCTCTTAAGCACACTATTTTTGCTTTGGACCACGACTTTAACCGTTCAGTCTCAAGCTTTTCACTTGACACCTTCACGCCACAAGCACATGGTTAGGGACAGCTTGATTTAGCCGCTTAGGTCAGGATTTTATTCCTGTGGGCCCTCCTATCCATTAATGCTCAATGCCTTTGATCCTTTTTACCCTTGCCTTTTGGTTTAAAGGGCTATTGGCTTTTTCTGCTTGCTTTTTTTTTTT
>NC_029792.2:105249564-105253722 GCF_000816755.2 Arachis ipaensis | reverse complement strand
CCGCAAGCTTTTGCTATTCACTGCTTTTTCTTGCTTAAAGAATCAATTTTATGATTTTTCAGATTATCAATAACATTTCTCTTTTTTCATTATTCTTTCAAGAGCCAACAATTTTAACATTCATAAACAACAAATTTAAAAATATGCACTGTTCAAGCATTCATTCAGAAAACAAAAAGTATTGCCACCACATCAAAGTAATTAAACTAATTTCAAGACAGAATTCGAAACCATGTACTTCTTGTTCTTTTACAATTAAAAACATTTTTCATTTAAGAAAGATGAAGGATTCATAGGACATTCATAGCTTTAAGACATAGACACTAGACACTAATGATCATGTAATAAAGACACAAACATAGACAAAGCATATTTTTCAAAAAACAGAAAAAAATAAGAACAAGGAAATTAAAGAACGGGTCCACCTTAGTGATGGCGGCTAGTTCTTCCTCTTGAAGATCTTATGGAGTGCTTGAGCTCCTCTATGTCTCTTCCTTGCCTTTGTTGCTCCTCCCTCATGGCTCTTTGGTCTTCTCTAATTTCATTGAGGAGGATGGAATGCTCTTGGTGCTCCATCCTTAGTTGCCCCATGTTGGAACTTAATTCTCCTAAGGAAGTGTTGATTTGCTCCCAATAGTTTTGTGGAGGAAAATGCATCCCTTGAGGCATCTCAGGGATTTCTAGATGAGAAACTTCCTCATGCTCTTGTTGAGGTCCAAGAGTGGGCTCTCTTGTTTGCTCCATCTTTTTCTTAGTGATGGGATTGTCTCCTTCAATGAGGGTGTCTTCCTCTATGACAATTCCAGCTGAATTGCATAGGGTACAGAGAAGATGAGGGAAGGCTAACCTTGCTAAAGTGGAGGGCTTGTGCGCCTCCTTGTAGAGTTCTAGGGATATGATCTCATGAACTTCTACTTCCTCTCCATTCATGATGCTATGGATCATGATAGCCCGGTCTATTATAACTTCAGACCGGTTGCTAGTAGGAATGATAGAGTGTTGGATGAACTCCAACCATCCCCTAGCCACGGGTTTGAGGTCAAGCCTTCTTAGTTGAATCGGCTTGCCTCTTGAGTCTCTCTTCCATTGAGCTCCTTCCACACAACTGCCCCTAAGGACTTGGTCCAACCTTTGATCAAAGTTGACCCTTCTAGTGAAAGGGTGAGGATCTCCTTGCATCATTGGGAAGTTGAATGCCAACCTCACATTTTCTGGACTGAAATCCAAGTACTTTCCCCGAACCATTGTGAGCCAATTCTTTGGATTCGGGTTCACACTTTGGTCATGGTTCTTAGTGATCCATGCATTAGCATAGAACTCTTGAACCATTAAGATTCTGACTTGTTGAATGGGGTTGGTGAGAGTTTTACAACCTCTTCTTTGAATCTCATGTCGGATCTCCTGATATTCACTCTTTTTGAGCTTGAAGGGGACCTCAGCGATCACCTTTTTCTTGGCCACAACTTCATAGAAGTGGTCTTGATGGACCTTTGAGATGAATTTCTCCATCTCCCATGACTCGGAGGTGGAAGCAATTGCCTTTCCTTTCCTCTTTCTAGAGGTTTCTCCGGCCTTAGGTGCCATTGATAGTTATGGAAAAACAAAAAGCAAGGCTTTTTCCACACCAAACTTAAAAGGTTTGCTCGTCCTCGAGCAAAAGAAGAAAGAAAAGAGTAGAAAAAAAAGAAATGGAGGAGATGGATGGAGGTGAGTGGTTTGGCCAAGGGGGAAAGAAGTGTTTGTGATGTGTGAAAGTTGAGGTAGTGAGGAGGGGTATTTATAGGGTAGGAGGGAGAGGGAATCCGTGTGAGAATGGGTGCGTTTGGGAGGGAAATGGTTTGAATTTGAGTGGTGAAGAGATTATGAAGAAGAGGGTAAGATTTGATAGGTGAAGGATATTTGGAGAAGAGTTATTGATGGGATTGGTCAAGGGTATTGGAAAAGAGTGTTATGGAAAGGTGTGAAGAGGAGAGAAGAAGAGGTGGGGTAGGTGGAGATCCTGTGGGTCCACAGATCCTGAGGTGTCAAGGAATTCTGCTCCCTACACCAATCTGGCGTTCAAATGCCCATAGTGTGCCAATTCTGGCGTTTAACACCAGCTCTGCTATCTTGCGTTAAACACCAGCTCTGCTACCTTTCCTGGCATTAAACGCCAGTCTGCTGCCCATTTGTGGCGTTTAACGCCAGCCAGACGCCAGACAGCCCTTTCTGGCGTTAAACACCCAGAGTGTTGCCCATTCTGGCGTTTAACGTCCAGAATGCTGCCAGGCTGGGCGTTAAACGCCCATTCTGCTATCCTTACTGGCGTTTAAATGCCAGTAAGCCTGTCCTCTAGGGTGTGCTATTTTTCATGCTGTTTTTCATTTCGCTTTAATTTTGCAGTTGTTTTTATGACTTCACATGATCATCAACCTAAAGAAAACATAGAATAACAATGGAAAAAATGTCTATAATATTAAATATTATTAAATAACATTGGGTTGCCTCCCAACAAGTGCTTCTTTAATGTCAATAGCTTGACTGTGAGCTCTTAGGGAGCTTCACAGAGACTCAGAGCTTGATGTTGGCCTCCCAACACCAAACTTAGAAGTTGAGTGTTGGGGCTCTGTTTGTCTCTGTATTGAGAGAAGCTTTTCATGATTCCTCTCCATGGTTACAGAAGAATATCCTTGAGTCTTAAACACAAGGTAGTCCTCATTCAATTGAAGGACTAACTCTCCTCTGTCCATATCAATCACAGCTCTTGCTGTGGCTAGGAAGGGTCTTCCAAGGATAATGGATTCATCCTCATCCTTCCCATTGTCTAGGATTATGAAGTCAGCAGGGATGTACAGGTCTTTAATCTTTACTAAGACATCCTCTACAAGTCCATAAGCCTGTTTCATTGATTTGTCTGCCATCTCTAGTGAGATTCTTACAGCTTGTACCTCAAAGATCCCTAGTTTCTCTATTACAGAGAGTGGCATGAGGTTTATACTTGAGCCAAGGTCATACAGAGCCTTATTAAAGGTCATGGTGCCTATGATGCAAGGTATTAAGAACTTTCCAAGATCCGGTTTCTTCTGAGGTAATTTCTGTTGAACCAAGATATTCAGTTCATTGATGAGCAGTGGAAGTTCATCATTCCAAGTCTCGCTACCAAATAACTTGGCATTCAGCTTCATGATTGCTCCTAGATACTGAGCAACTTGCTCTTCAATAATATCTTCATCCTCTTTAGAGGAAGAATACTCATCAGAGCTCATGAATGGCAACAGAAAGTTCAGTGGAATCTCTATGGTCTCTATATGAGCCTTGGATTCCTTTAGTTCCTCAATAGGGAACTCCTTAGTGGCCAGTGGACGTCCATTGAGGTCTTCCTCATTGGAAATCACTGCCTTTTTACTCTCTTCAGGTTTGGCCATGTTGGACGTGTTTATGGCCTTGCACTCTCTTTTTGGATTCTCTTCTGTATTACTTGGGAGAGTACTTGGAGGAGTTTCAGTAACTATTTTACTCAGTTGACCCACTTGTGCCTCCAAATTTTTAATGGAGGACCTTGTTTCAATTATGAAACTGAGAGTGGTCTTAGATAGATCAGAGACTATGGTTGCTAAGTCAGAGTGGCTCTCCTTAGAATTCTCTGTCTGTTGCTCAGAAGATGATGGAAAAGGCTTGCTATTGCCAAACCTATTTCTCCCACCATTATTATTGAAGCCTTGGTTAGGCTTCTGTTGATCCTTCCATGAGAAATTAGGGTGATTTCTCCATGAAGGATTATAGGTGTTTCCATAGGATTCTCCCATGTAATTCACCTCTTCCATTTCCAGATTCTCAGGGTCATAAGCTTTTCCTTCAGGGGAGGCTTCTTTAGTACTGCCTGATGCAGCTTGCATTTTAGTCAGACTCTGAGAAATCATATTGACTTGCTGAGTCAATATTTTATTCTGAGCCAATATGGCATTCAGAGTATCAATCTCAAGAACTTCTTTCTTCTGAGTTGTCCCATTATTCACAGGATTTCTTTCAGAAGTGTACATGAACTGGTTATTTGCAACCATTTCAATGAGTTCCTAGGCTTCTGCAGGCGTCTTCTTCAGATGAAGAGATCCACCAGCAGAGTGGTCCAATGACATCTTGGACAATTCAGACAGACCATCATAGAATATACATAAGATG
>NC_029792.2:105246490-105249539 GCF_000816755.2 Arachis ipaensis | reverse complement strand
TTTGGACTTCCACTCTAAGCTTGCTCAACTTTTGAGGTGGAAAGAACTTGGCCAAGAAAGCATTGACCAACTTTTTCCAAGAGTCCAGGCTTTCTTTAGGTTGTGAGTCCAACCATGTCCTAGCTCCGTCTCTTACAGCAAAGGGGCAAAGCATAAGTCTGTAGACCTCAGGATTAACCCATTGGTCTTAATAGTGTCACAGATTTGCAAGAACTCAGCTAAGAACTGATGAGGATCTTCCAATGAAAGTCCATAAAACTTGCAATTCTGCTGCATTAGAGAAACTAATTGAGGCTTAATCTCAAAGTTGTTTGCTCCAATTGCAGGAATTGAGATGCTTCTTCCATAGAAGTCAGAAGTGGGTGCAGTAAAGTCACCAAGCATCTTCCTTGTATCTCCACCATTATTGTTATTTTCGGCTACCATCTCTACTTCTTGTTCGTACACGAAATCGTGATCTCACACTTTTCTCACAACTCCGTGTAACTGACCAGCAAGTGCACTGGGTCATCCAAGTAATAAACCTTACATGAGTAAGGGTCGATCCCACGGAGATTGTCAGCTTGAAGTAAGCTATGGTCATCCTTGTAAATCTCAGTCAGGCGGATTCAAATGGTTATGAAGTTTTAATAATTAAAATATAAATAAAACATAAAATAAAATAAAAGTTACTTATGTAATTCATTAGTGGGAATTTCAGATAAGCGTATGGAGATGCTTTGTTGCTTGTGAACCTCTGCTTTCCTATTGCCCTCTTCCAACCATGCGATACCTCCTTCCATGGCAAGCTGTAGGATCCTCTCAGTGAAAATGGTCCTCTACGGTTTCTGCATGGCTAATCAACTGTCGGATTTCTTGTCTCGGATGAAAAACACTAGGTACAGCTACCGCATGGCTAATCATCTGTCGGTTCCCGCTAGTGTCAGAATAAGATCCATTGATCCTTTTGCACACTGTCACTTGCGCCCAACATTCGCAGGTTTGAAGCTCTTTACAGTCATCCCTTCTCGGATCCTACTCGGAATACCACAGACAAGGTTTAGACTTTCCGGATCCTAAGAATGCTGCCAATTGTTCTAGCCTATACCACGAAGATACTAATCTCACGGACTCGGTCCGTGTATTAGATATCCAAGAGAATATACTCTGGCTGTCGTCTAATGACTACGTTGAACATCATGTAGACCGTTTGTGGTTGTCAGGCACGCGGATCTTGGCTAAGCGAGTAACGAAGATTGGGTGATTGTCACGGGTCACCCCTTCATTCTGACTTAACTAAATTAAGTACGAGAGTATATCTTGGAGAAGAAGTAGGCGTGAATTTAATAGAAAACAGTAGTAATTGCATTAATTCATGAAGAACAGCAGAGCTCCACACCTTAATCTATGGGGTGTAGAAACTCCACCGTTGAAAATACATAAGTGAAATAGGTCTAGGCATGGCCGAATGGCCAGCCTCCATTCCAAAGGTCTAAGGACTAACATCCAAAGATAATCCGAAAATCTTTTAAAATAAATCTCTAAAAGTAGTTTTTATACTAAACTAGTAACCTAGGGTTACAGAAAATGAGTAACTAAGTACAGATAGTGCAGAAATCCAATTTCGGGGACCACTTGGTGTGTGCTTGGGCTGAGCATTGAAGCTTTTTCATGCATAGGCTGTTCCTGGAGTTAAACGCCAGCTTTGGTGCCAGTTTGGGCATTTAACTCCAATTTTGGTGCCAGTTTGGGCGTTTTGCGCCAAGATGTTTTAGGCTGACTTTGAATGCCAGTTTGGGCCATCAAATCTCGGGCAAAGTATGGACTATTATATATTGATGGAAATTCCAGGATTTCTAATTTCCAACGCAATTGAGAGTGCACCAATTGGGCTTCTGTAGCTCCAGAAAATCCATTTCGAGTGCAGCAGCATCAGAATCCAACAGCATCTGCAGTCCTTTTTCAGCTTCTGAATCAGATTTTTTGCTTAGGTCCCTCAATTTCAGCCAGAAAATACCTGAAATCACAGAAAAACACACAAACTCATAGTGAAATCCAGAAATGTGATTTTTGAATAAAAACTAATAAAAATATAATAAAAAGTAACTAAAACATACTAAAAACTATGTAAAAATAATGCCAAAAAGAGTATAAATTATCCGCTCATCAATCTTTCTTGCTCAATTCACACTCTTCATTTGAGAGTGCTCCTCCATACAAATCTCATAGGGCTTGAGTTCTAATGGCTGAAACTTGCCTATGTTCGAGTTGTTTTGTGAGTGACGAGAGTTGTTAAGTCATGAGTCTGTTTTGTACAAGGATTGCATCTATTGTGTCCAATGCCATCGCGCTCTTTTTAGTGGACCGTTTGGATAAATATATGAAGTTATTAGCCGCCATTATTTTTCTTGATTCCAATGCCTCTTCAGGGGTCTTTCTATGTAAAGATCCTTTAGTCGATGAATCAATCATCGTTCTTGAAGCTTGACAGACCCATCATAAGTGGTTTGGATTTGAAGCCACTCGAAAAAGGCATGGTGTGAATATTTTTTGAGTATCTTGTTGTACCTTTTCCAAGCTTTATAGAGCAATTCTTCCTCCTTTTAGGAAAAAGAATTAATTCCATTTCTCAATTGGGCTAACTTTTGGAGAGGGAGATACTTAATTAGGAATTGGCTAACTAAATCTTCCCAAGAAGTAATGCTGCCCAAGAATTGATCTTGCAGCCATTGTGTGGTCCTATATCTTAAATAGAATGGAAATAGCCTTAGCTGGATAGGTTCGTGGCTAACTCCATTAATCTTTATTGTGTCACATAGCTGCAGAAAATTAGCTATGTGTTTGTTTGGATCCTCTTGCGGATGATTCTATTTGTACCAATTAGATTAATGATGGCTCTAGTTCAAATTTGCGTGGACTCACTATGCTACTTTTGTAGCTATCAATGGTAGGTACTATGTAATCACAGAGTCCTTCTATTGTTATTCTCCTCTGCCATTCTTTCTACTTCTTCTCTCTTAGCCCTTGATCTCTTCCTTATTTGTGCAAACATCTTCACAATTTCTAAATC
>NC_029792.2:105194773-105245318 GCF_000816755.2 Arachis ipaensis | reverse complement strand
TGGAGAAAAAGAAGAAGAACAAAGAAGGAAGGAAGAATTCAAATAGAATAAAAAAGAAAATAAATTAAAAGAAAACAAAATAAAATAAAATAAGATCTAAGTTAGTGATTTAACTAGACGTATGTTGTCAATCTCAATTAATCACTGATAACGGTGCCAAAAATTTGATGAGAAAAAATTGATACACTCATATTATCAGCAAGTGCACCAAATAGCATCAAGTAATGAATTTCCAAGTGGATTAATGAATTGAAGCAAGTAACGTCTAATTAAATCTCTAATTAGGTCAATCAAAACTTGGCAAGAGAGTTATGGATCTTGAATTAGAAGCAAGAACAGTGAAGAAGAGAATTGAGAGAACGAGAGAAGGCTTAGAGAATTAGGAAGTAATCTAGGATAGGAAATGTTAAAGGTTTTGGAGATATTATATTCTTAAAAAAGTAATACTTATGTTTTCTTACTTTTACTCATGCAAAAATTTTTTCACAGAAAATTATTTATAATCAAATTCTAATTTCTTGGTTATTTAATTTCTTTTAACTTAATTAATCGCCAATTTTTTGTCCAATTAATTAAGAGAAGAGGTGAAGAACAGTTTTGATTTAAAGCCACACAAATTTTAAAATACTATTCCAAGTCAAGTTAAAAATCAAGAAAGAGTTTATAGCTAATTCTAATATTAAATTTTTCAAAGTAAACATAGAATCCAAGACAAAATTAGAATATTTTTCAATACTTCTAACCATTAAAGATGAAGAACAAAACTCAATCTTGAAAATGTTGAAAAGCATGAATCAAAATAAAGAAGACACTTGTATTACTAATCCATAAAAATAAAACAAAGCTCCTAACTTTTAACAAGAGAGGTTTAGTTACTCATGGTAGAGAAGAAAATAACTAAAACTAAAGAAGGAGATGATCGGTCAAAGATGGTGTCTATTTTATGAACCTTGTTTAGTTTTTTATATCTAAACTTCCTAACTAATTAAATTTAAAACTAATCTTAGCTTTCAAAGACAAAGATAACTATTTTAAATTCAAATCTAATCTAATCTAAATCCTAACAACCAAATCCTATCTTTCTAGAAGAGGTTATTGCTAACTAATGATTTAAATCTTGAATCTTGACTTGAATTGAAACTTCATGGAGTTGGTTAGGCATTTGCCGCTGGGATTGGTGGACTTGGCGCTGGGCTTTGAAGTACTTTGGATTGCTGGGAGTGAAAAGTGTATTTAGAACTGGGCACCCAGTACTTGGAATTTTGGTGGAGCTGGGCGCCAGCTATGGGAATTGGGCACCAACCCACTTGTGCTTTCTCTCAGGCACGAAGGTGTTGGGCTTACGGGTGTGGGAGTTGGGCACCAATCTTTGGAGTTGGGCTCCTGCTTTGGGCACTCGGCTTGGTGTTTTAGGCACTAGACTTGGCCTCCTTGAGCCTGATGCCACCAAGCTTGTTTTCTTGTTGATTTCACCTTGATTTGCTTAATTATACCCTCAAATACAGTTATTTTAACACATCTCCAAATATATGATTAGTTATCAAAACTTCACTAAAAATATAAGAATTTTTATTAAAAACTAAGAAAACTAATGAAAAAGAAGCCTAAAAATTTCTTAAGATGAATAGTCATCATACACATAATTTACAGAGAAAACAATCTAAAAAAAGACATAATTTACTGGATTGAGAATGAGGGAGACTTTGATTGAGTATTGTGTTTAGACACAAAATTTTAGTCCTTTCAATACCTCCACAAAGGCAGAAAGTGGGGATATAGGGGAGTACGTGATTGAAATTTTTAAGGACGGACACTAAAATTTTTATAACATTTTTTTCAAAAATATTCTCATTTAACTTTTCAAATTCTACTCAATCGCCATATTTATCTTAAATCAAACATGATACTAAGACATAATTCAAACCATCACATTTTATACCAAATATAATACAGAGACTTAATTTAGTTTCTATCTCCCAGTCTCTATCTTCTAATTTATGTTTCTCAGTCTCAGTTTCTCTTTCAAACCGAACCTTAATGTAAGAAGAGAACATCATAACAAAGTTCGGACCATGTATGAACCATTTCATCAAAAATCTTTTTATGTTAATGTTTTTCGTGAAAAAATGATGAACAATGCAGAGTGGAGTATACTAGAATTTTTAATAATGTTCTTCCATGCATAATCATGCAAGCAACACCACACCAATGCATTAAGTCTTCTTTCATGGGCATACCTACTAGCTTCATTTATCAATAGACCCTTAAATAACCCTTGAAAACCATCTCAAAACCAACTTCACATGCACGTAACTACTTATTTCACTCTTCTATACTTCAACTTTCCACTTCTTACCACAATAACCACATATATAGCATCGCCTCACCTCATATAACCCATTACATACTAATACAACCATTTCCTTAACCATCCAAGGTCACCCACTAACACCTCACACCTTCATCATCAACTTTAGAGCACACTTCAAGTGACCCAACCACCACTACTACCTTTACTTTCTTTCCTCTTCTCACTCCTTCAACTATAAGTTAGTTTCTCAACCTATCTTGAGTGACATAAAAGTTTGAAGAGTCCATACTTGTTCTTGTAAAATCTAGAATGGACCTAAGATAAGGGGTTTACATGTAATTTTTGTAAGAATGGTGAATTATGGTATATATTCATTTGTTCCAATTTTAATATTTGGAGTTGTTTGAATGGATATTTGATTTTGTGTGAATGATAACATATCACTCCTCATGGACATGCTATAGTCAGGCTTGGCTGCTAGTAATGTCAATTTATTGGCTAACAATCGATTCGTAAGTTCAAGGTCAAGTATTTAGGAAGACATGTGATGTGTACATTGCGTACTTGAATGACTTTACGTGATGATTTTCAATCTAAATATTAATTCATGAATAAATGATATATGATGTGCTTCACTACTCTCTACTGGAAATTATGTTTTGATTCTCACTCCTACAACTTTCAGTCTTGTATCTTTTTCTACATTGAATTTGTATAGATGGAGACGCATGTAATCTTCCTTGAGATGCCAAATGAAGACAAGCTTAAGTTTGATCCTTCAAATAGAATTTAGATATCTCTAGAGGGCCCAATATTTACTTTTCCTTAGCCATCTGCACATTTCAAGAACTATTATTAAGCTCACATTTTGAACCTTTGGAACCAGATGACTTCCTTCTCTTAAACTTATACTTCTATCCACCTCCTCTCTCATCAATACCCTCACCACAATACTCTCTCTTCACTACCTTAAGGCTTCTCCCACCAACCATAAACACCAAGCCATATATCATCATTTGGTTCTAACCGATATAGAAGACCACTTAGAGATGCCCTTACTCTCTTTGTCCAAGAAGCTTCTTTGACTAGTTCTGAGGAGGATCCTTCAAAAGCTTCTTCTTCTCCTACAACCAATGCCTATATGAGATAATATTTTTTTATTATTTGAAATAATGTACTTTTATGCGTGTTTGCCTATGTTTTCCTAAACATTTAAATGCTCCGACGAAAACTTAGGCAAAAAACATGAAATATATTATTTCAAACTCTATTATATATTGGCTCTGGTTATCGGTGTAGAAGAAGAGTTGGAAGGACTCTTCTTAGAACTAGTCGGAGAAGCTTCTTGGACAAAAGGAGCAAGAATTTCTTCGAGTGGTCCTAGATATTGGTTAGAACTAAATGATGATATGTGTCTTGGTGTTGATGATTGGTGAGAGGATTTTCGAGGTAATGAAGAGTATTGTGGTGAGATTGTTGATGAGAAAGGAGGTGGATGATGGTACAAGTTTGAGAGAGGAAAGTTATATGGTTCTGATGCATTAAAGTGAGGACTCAACAATGGTTCTTAAAAGGTATGATGGAATAGGAAGTGTTCCTGTGTGAATAGCCGATTCCAAGGTATAGCTAGTTGAGTTGCAAGTTCAAATTCGCCTCTCCTCAGACCAAGTGGATTATGCGTCGACTTCCTCTAAAAACGGCAGCGGTGGGCACCTACAAAGGCACTCCAACGCAGTTATTTGATTGCAAAACACGTACTCTCCACGTACTCTTGATATAGCACGTGTGTATTTAGTTTTAACCAGATTCTGATTTATAAGTTTACTTGAGCCAGTTATAGGCAACGGACGGATCATAGCCCCCAAGCTTGACCTGTGGAAGTTTTCATTTGAATAGGTTGAGCTTCCAACCTATAAATCAGAATTGTGGTTATAGCAGCCCCCAAGCTCAACTTGTTAGATTGAAAAGAGAGAAAAAGAAAAAAAATTGGTAGTGAAAAAGTTATATTAAAAGATTGTGAACGATCGAACAGATGAAATAGATAAACAAATAAATAAAGATGAAAAAATATTAGAAAGTGAGATATTTATGTCTATCTATAAATCGGCTATACAATGACTGGTAGCCCCCAAACTTAGTCAGTTAGTCGACATTTATTCAAAAATAATTGAATGGTAAGAGTTATTAGATCAATATAATTGTGTGGGGATACTTTTCTGCTTGAGAACAATTTTTCATGGATGGCATATTGTATTTGATTAACGCGAACTGAAAAGTTCGAAAATATGCATTCATTGACCGAATCGATTGTATGATCCGAGAATGTAATGATCAATTGTCTTGAGAATTTTTTCAACCCACAACAACTTATTGACGAATTTCTTGCCCAAAGCAATTAATTATTGAATATTGAGTGAATAATAAAGATTTGTAACATAAATAAAATGGGTTGAAAGTAAACATGCATAAATTATTGTAAAATAGAAAAAAAAAGGGAAGAGCCAATCATCATATGTTTTGCTAATTGAGATAATTGCTTATTGAGTTTGTGTTTTGATTGGTAAAAAGTCGGATTGATTAATAGCCAATTTTATTTTCGGATGGATTGATTGATTGATTTTGATATATGAAATGATAAACTATGTAAAAATGGAGCAATTTGGATATGTAGAATATATATCTTAAAGAAGTTATGATGTATTCAAACTAATGACATCAGATACCTTCACAAGTTGATTTTGAATTCCCTATTTGTGCTGACATTATAAATGTAAATTTTGAATTTATTGACTACAGCTAAAACTAAGTTCCATCATTTCGAAAATAGATAATTAAAGAAAATAGAAAAAACATGAATAAAATAGTATGAGCATTGAGCAATTAAAATGCAGTTGAAGAACAAAATAATAATTACTAATAATAACAATATATACAACAAACAAAGAAATTTTCAATAATACATGAAAATAATTGAGAAATAATAAGAAAACATGTATCTTATTAACGTGTCAATAGGAATACCAGTTGTTTCGCCAAAAATTAATTAGAAAGTGTAGTTACCATTGTAAGGTTCTTGAAATTTTTATTGATGGCAACATAAGAGAAAAGAGGAATCGGCATAAGAATAAATATTGTGAATAGAGCACATCAATATAAAAAGGAATAAAGCAAATACTCATTTACGAGTAATACATGAATTTTATAAGATTCACTATCACTAAAAGGATAGAATAAATGATAAGTTTTTTAAAAATTTGTTCAAAAATGTTGTAAAAGATTGTTAAATTTGGTTAAAAAATTCGAATATTATTCCAACTTTATGAACTTTGGTGGAGTAGAAATTTGTTTACTCACCCCTTTCTTGTTTCCTTCGATATCAGAAGATCGGCCATTTTCTTTACCTCTACTTGGAGAGTGATGTTCATTAACACCAGTTCATCATGAGTAGGTGGGATAACAACATCATTGGCCATGGACCTGCAAAATAATAACAAAAGGTTGTCGTGGGTTATTTAATTTCTACCCCTCGGTGGGCGTCAAATGTTCCTGTGTGGATAGCCGATTCCAAGGTATAGCTAGTTAAGTTGCAAGTTCAAGCTCGCCTAAATGGAGAGAACAACAAGTCACTCTGCACAAGTCACTCTGCACAAGCTTTTAAATGGGGAGAACAACAAGTCACTCTGCACAAGCTTTTCAAGAGAAGCATCAGTTGTAGCCACCCGTCCACTTGCACATCTTTGCATGCACCGAGGACGGTGCAATCTTTAAGTATGGGGGGTCGATATCGACTTCCGTGGGTTAGTTACCTTCTTTTAAACATCAATGTTTAATTTTCTTTGTTAGTTCATTGTTGCATTTGCATGATTGATTGCATGTTTGTCAGATTTTGTGCATATTCTACCATTACTTGGTTGAAGTAATATTTTCTTTTTCAAGAAACTTTTTATAGCATTTCACTAATTTGAATTAAAATTTTTGTTGAACTTGCTTGAAGAATTTTATTTTGGAACATGGTTTAGAGCTTGAACACACAACCTTGTGAGATTTTCAGCCTAATTGATTGGTTGCATTTTATTAACCAATATTTTATTTTGGTGTGTGTTGCTCTCTCTAAAATTGTGATCTTTGTCTTGCTTAATTCTATATTTTCATTGTTTGATGTATGCATGCACTTATGTGATTGAGGCCTTGTTTCACTATAGCTCACATATCTATATGGTCTTATCCTTTTCATTATCCTTTGCAAACCAATGTTGAGCCTTTTTAACCCCATTTATTCTTTAGTTTAGCTCATCACTAACTCTAAGAGAAAAAAAATAATGTCCTTAATTTGAATCCTTGGTTAGCTTAGACTAGTGAGAGTGCTCATGATTTAAGTGTGGGGAAGTTGGGTTTGGCAGTATTTGGTTTGGGAATTGAGTATGTTAGACTTTTTGTGAAAATGTGAAAAAAATATTGAGGACATGTTCACGCATTCAATACCTTAGTCATATACATTGAGAAAAACAAAAGAAAAAAAAAGAAAAGAAAAGAAAAGAAAAAGAGCAAATAATAAAATGGGACAAAATGCCCCAAAGTAAATGGTTGTAGCAATGCATATGAGTTGTATTCAAATTGGGATGTATGAATATGTGGAAAACATAGTTAATGGGTAGTTAGATTTTATACTCTGAATTACATGGATTGTCTTAGGTGGGAAGTTTGGGTTAATCAAGGATTCAGATTTTAGTCCACTTAACCAAATACAATCCTACCTTGACCCTAACCCCATTACAACCCTTGAAAAGACCTCTTGATATGTATATTTGTGCATTAAATTTTTGTTGATTGGTAGAAGAAGAGCAAGCCTTAGAAAGCAAGATTAGTAGAGAATTGAGAGAATCGAACCTTAAACACTTGAGTGATTAGAGTGTATACACTTCCAGTGAGGGTTCAATGCTCGATTCCTTGTTCTCGGCTTTCATGAGCTATCTTCTTTTGCAAGTTTACTTGTACTTTATTTTATAATTTGAATTAGTGAGATCCAGTTCATATTTCTTCTTGAAAGATTTGTTTACTTTTAACCAAGTACGTAAAAGCACTTTGCATTTAGTTGCATTCATATAAATAGATTACATTTCATACTTTCTACCATTCCTCTTCACTCTTATAGTTTCTCTTGAGCTTTGCATGAGGACACGCTAATATTTAACTGTGGGGAGATTTGATGCACCACTATTCTGTGGTACATTTTATGCTAAATTGAGTGAATTTTATCCATTATTCTCACACTTATGTATATAAATTGCATGTTTTACATTTTCCTTCCTAATTCTGTGCTTTGATTGAAAACATGCTTCTTTGGCCTTAAATTTGCTAATTTTAATCCTCCTTTATTACCATTCGATGCCGTGTATGTGTGTTAAGTGTTTTCAAAGTTTATAGGGCAGGAATGGCTTAGAGGATGGAAAGAAAGCATGCAAAAGTGGAAGAAACATAAGAAAATGAAGATTTGAGAAGCTGATGCCGACGCGCACGCATGGACAATGCATGCGCATGATCGCGCCATACTTCAAGTGACGCATACGCGTGACATGATGCGTACGCGTGACAAAGTGTCATGTGCTGCAGGTATCAGAAAATGCTGGGGGCAATTTCTGGGTTGTCTTTGGCCTAGTTCCAAGCCCGAAAATACTGATTAGAGGCTGCAGAGTGGAGCTGGATGGGGGGGGGATGAATCATTCAACAATCATTCACATTAGTTAGGTTTTAGATGTAGTTTTCTAGAGAGAGAGAGAGAGGCTTTCTCCTCTCTCTAGGTTTTAGATTTCTTAGTCTTAGTTCCTCTTAATTTCAGAATTATATCTTGTTTTAATTTAATTTTCTTCTACTCTTATTTGTTCTAGTACTTTAGTTTATCTTCTCTTGTTGATTTCTCTATTTTCCCAATTAAGTTTATGAACTCTTCATGTTAGATTCAATTTCCATATTAATGCAATTTATGTTTTCATGTTTATGATTATTTTCTTTAATTTGTTGTTATTGATTTCTTGCAATTGGTTGTTTAGATTTTATTATCTCTTATTAATTTTCTATGCTTTTATTTTGTGCCTTCCAAGTGTTTGATAAAATGCTTGGTTAGATTTTAAATTAGATTTTTGTATTCTTAGCTTAGATTGAGTAATTTGGAGACTCTTCAATTGTCAAAGTCTCTTGTTGGTTGGTGATTGAAAGTTGCTACTTGGCTTGAGCTTCACTAACTCTAGTCTTTGATTAGGACTTGTGAACTCAAGTTGAATTGCTCACTTGACTTACCTTCAATTGTTACAGGTTAACTAAGTGAGAGCAAAAGGCAATTACCATCACAAGTGACTATGATAATGGGGATAGGAATTCCAATTATCAATCCTTGCTAGGACTTTTCTTAATCGTTAGTTTACTTCTTTGTTATTTACATTTCTTGTCTCTTATTCCAAAACCCCAAAAATACTTTTCTATAACTAATTATAAGTACACTTCCCTACAATTCTTTGAGAGACGACCCGAGGTTTAAATACTTCGGTTTATTTTTATTGGGTTTGCTTTAGTGACAAACAATTTAAATATTGATTGAGGTTTAATTGTCGGTTTAGAACTATACTTGCAACGTGATATTTTTGTAAAAATTTTTACCGACATTTTTCCTCCGTCACTCCTCAGACCAAGGGATTATGCGTCGGCTTCCTCCAAGAACGGTGGCGGTGGGAACCTGCAAAGGCACTCCAATACCCAAGTTAGTAAGAGTAGAAAATAAATATCAAATTACTCAGAATGAATCACGTACCTGTGACCTAGTGAGTCACTTGTATTTATAAAGTTGTGTTTGACAGTTATAAGTATTTCTAAAACTGCTTTGCAGAGCTTTAGCATAATTATCTCGTAACTGTGTTTTAGTGACCTTGTTTAGAGAGATTTGCGGAGAGATTCTTGTGCCCATCTGGGTTGGCACGTAGTTATTTGATTGCAAAAGACGTACTCTCCATGTACTCCTGATATAGCACGTGTGTATTTGGTTTTAACCAGATTCTGATTTATAAGTTTACCTGAGCCGAGTTATAGGCAATGGACGGACCAGGAAGTAAAAGTGGATATCAGGCCTCCCAGATATATACAAATTTCCGTTTGAACGATCAAACTCGAGCTCATTTTCATTTGGCATCTCAATAAAGATTACCAGCATTTCCATATGTACAAATTCAATGTAGAAAAAGATACAACACTAAAATTTGTAAGAGCGAGAATCGAAACATAATTCTCGATAGAGATTAGTGAAGTACATCATATATCATTTATTCATGAATTAGCATTTAGGTTGCAGATTGTAAGAACAGCAATTAATTAACTGTTTAATTAAATAACTATATTGCCCAAATTAGGTTCCAAAAAATTAGGATGAGAATTAGAAAATTGCGAATTGACAGCTGAACCGGTTGAACCGGTTTAAGTCTGCCCGGTACTGTGCGAGAATAATTAAAAACAGTAGAAAACCTCAGGAAAATATTAGAAATTAAAAAGGGACATTAATTTTAAAGGTTTGGCCCAAAATTGGGCCAAACAGGCTAAAACCGCTAACGGGTTGGAACGGGATCAAGTTGGGTCCAAGCCCAACATATATAAGTTCATTAAATGAACCCATTCAGCACACTACATACACAAACACAACACATGCAGCTGAAAAGGGGAAGAAAGAGAGAAACCCCATTGTTACTATTCATCTTCAACTTTCCAAGCTCATAAATTGAGCTACGAAGCTCCGATCGCCGCACCATTTGCGGCCACGCGATTCTCGTGAAGAGCTCTACAAAACCCACCTAAGAAACTGATAAGAAAATCACGAAATATCTCTCAGTTTTCCCTTTCAAAAATTCGAAATTTTAGGGCATTGTATTGAGTGAAATTGTGATTTTGGGTGTTTAGGTACACTCTAGCACTTGATTACTATTGGGTTTTGCTCCAATCATCGTTTGCTAAGGTGAGTAAATTCAAATCTCTTGTGGTTTTGTGGATTTGATGAGCCCTAGGTTTAATTATTGTAAATTATGTGTATATAGATTGAGATTGTGAATTGTTGGCATTAATTGGAGCTTTGGAGTGATTGTTGATGCTTGTTGGAGTTGGTTGGTGACTTAGTTATGGTTGGAAGCTTGAATCTCACTCAATTTGGGTTTTTATGCATATTGGGAATCGGCCAAAGTATGGTTTCGGTTTCCTCTATGTAATATATAATATTTCTGGACACTTAGGCTAGTGACCTATAGGATAGGTTTGGATTGATATGTGATGACAAGTCATCTTATGCTAGTTTCACAAGCATTTTTCATTTGTTTCATTAGGTTTTATGCACTTTTTTGCACAATAAGTAAGTGGTTGGAGTGGAATTTCATGATTATTTTGATTCAACCAAACATCATTTATTCTATACAAAATCATGAGATTTATGCAAGAATTAAGTGATTATTATGATTGATGCAAATTTGTGATTTTGGTGAGACTTTGATTGCTTGTTTGGTTGATTTTAGGTGAAAAAATGAAGAAAAGGAGAAGCACTGCAGTATAACGTTGCGTTCAAATAAAGAACGCCACGCTCACTTGCGGCGCGCACGCGTACGGGACGCTTACGCGTCAGGCAACGAAATTTGAAGAACCACGCGTACGCATGCATGACGCGTACGCGTGGTAGTGGTTAGCGCTCGTTTTCAAAGAGAGCGCTACGTTCTTTTACTCAGCGTTTTCGGGCATGTTCAAATTTGGAGGCAAAATTTTGCAAATGACGCGCACGCGTCGCTGGGGCACCTGGGATGAGGCACGCTTACGCGTGGATGGCGCTAAAGTCTGGATTGGATATTTTACTATCCACGCGCACGCGCAGAGGACGCGCACGCGTGGGCAGCGCTCACTAAACCAACGTAGCGCTCACTAAGTGAACGCCATTGAAGACGCGTACGCGTGAGTAAGGCACGCGAGCTTTGGGACCTGAAGATTGATAGTGACGCGCACGCGTACATGACGCGTACGCGTCGGTGAGCAAAAAGCGCAAAAGGACGTGCACGCGTCAGGGACGCGTACGCGTGGATGAGTGAACGCTGCGCTCACTTAGAGAATGCAACGTTCCCCTAGAAGCAGCACCCAAGTGCCATTTTGCTCCACTTCTTCACAGGCCAAAAAGCCCACTCCAAGGACGGGAAGCTAGAATTAGAAAGTGTATAAATAGATAGAAATTTTATTTCATTAAGGACTTTTACCCTTTTTCTTTTTTTTTGCTTTCAGAGCTCTCTCTTAGTTTTCATTTTAGAATTTTAGAATTGAGATCAGATCTAAATTTTCCTTTCTATTTTGCTTTCTCTTTTCTGCAACTGTTACTTTCTGTTTTGGGTCTTTTGACTTCGGATTGAAGAATTCTTCTGAATTTCTTCATCTTGGAGTTCTCTTTCACTTTCCCTTTGATAGCTTTATGAATTAAAGATCTGATCATAGTTTTTCTTTCTGTTTTTCTTTTCTCTATAATTTCTTCTTTCTGTTTTGTTAAGAGAGCAATTGAGATCTAAGTTTTCATTCTGTTTTGATTCTACTGCAAATTTTCCATTTCTGTTTTGGTAATTAAATCATAATTGATCTATTTTCTGACTTGCTTCATCTGAGAGTTCTTTAATTCACTGCAATTTACATTTTCCAATCCTGTTTTGATCCCTAACACCCAAATCCCTTTAATATTCATGCAATTTAAGTTTCAGCTCTTTTAAATTTCTTGCACTTTAAGTTTCTGCAATTTACTTCTTCAGTGCTTTAAGATTCTGCAAATTTTCATTCTGCACTTTAGTTTATTTGCAATTTAGCTTCTGTCAATCAAATTTCACTCAAATCATCAAATATTCGCTTAACTAAATTCATCACCATACTAAAGTTGCTCAATCCATCAATCCCTGTGGGATCGACCTCACTTTCGTGAGTTTTACTACTTGATGTGATCTGGTACACTTGCCGGTGAGTTTGTGTGGAATCGTTTTTTCCTCATCAAGTTTTTGGCGCCTGATGAGCAGATAATTTATACCCTTTTTGGCATTATTTTTACATAGTTTTTAGTATAATTTAATCACTTTTTATTATATTTCTATTAGTTTTTATTCAAAAATCATATTTCTAGACTTTACTACGAGTTTGTGTGTTTTTCTGTGATTTCAGATATTTTCTGGCTAAAATTGAGGGACCTAAGCAAAAATCTGATTCAGAGGCTGAAAAAGGACTGCAGATGCTGTTGGATTCTGACCCTTCTGCACTCGAAATGAATTTTCTGGAGCTACAGAAGCCCAATTGGTGCTCTCTCAATTGCGTTGGAAATTAGACATCCAGGGCTTTTCAGCAATATGTAATAGTTCATACTTTGCCCGAGTTTTGATGGTCCAAACTGGCGTCCAAAGCCAGCTTAAAACATCTTGGCGTAAAACGCACAAACTGGCACCAGAATTGGAGTTAAATGCCTAAATTGGCACCCAAGCTGGTGTTTAACTCTAGGAACAGCCTATGCACGTGTAAAGCTCAATGCTCAGCCTAAGTTACTCATTTTCTGTAAACCTAAGTTACTAGTTTAGTATAAATAGCACTTTTTACTATTATACTTTTAGACTTTCGAATCCAGTTTTCATACTTGGGAGCTGAGACCATTGTTCACGTTTTGGGGGCTGGCCATTCGGCCATGCCTAGACTTTTTTCACTTATGTGTTTTCAACGGTGGAGTTTCTACACCCTATAGATTAAGGTGTGGAGCTCTGCTGTTCTTCATGAATTAATGCAATTACTACTATTTTCTATTCAATTCACGCCTACTTCTTCTCCAAGATATACTCTCGTACTTAATTCAGTTAAGTCAGAATGAAGGGGTGACCCGTGACAATCACCCAATCTTCGTTACTCGCTTAGGCAAGATCCGCGTGCCTGACAACCTGATGACAAGTCATCTTAGCCTAGTTTCACTAGTCTTTTTCCTTTGTTTTCATATAGTTTTATGCACTTTCTTAAGCCATAAGTAAGCCAATTGGGTTGAATTTCATATTTCCTTTGATTCAATCAACCATGGATAAATTGATGCATTTTCATGAGTTTTTGTGCCATAATTGCTCATGTGACAAGAAGAAGAACAACTCTCATGATTATGGCATAGCTTTGATACAATTGTTGATTGATGATAGGTGGAATAAAGCTTGGAAGAAGGTTGCAAGAATGGGCTTGAAAAGAGGGATTCACGTTTGAGCTAACGTTTGCCTCAAACGTTAACTCAAACGTGAGAAGCAGATGAAGAACACCCAGGGGAAGCCAACGTTTGCACTAACGTTTGCCTCAAACGTGAGGTCAAACGTTGGCCACATATTAGGAAGAAGGAGCACTCTGTTTAATGCCTTGGAAAAGCCAACGTTTGCCTCAAACGTTGGGCCAAACGTTGGCCAAAAGAAATGCATGGGAGGAGCCACGTTTGAGCTCACGTTTGACCTCAAACGTTGAGCCAAACGTGGATGACAGCAAATGGGCATCTGCATAATACCTCACACAAGGACGTTTGAGTCAACATTTGCCTCAAACGTTGACTCAAACGTGAATGGTTCATGGCCCGGTTCACAAGTGATACACCAAGCTTATTGTTATTGTCATTTGAGATCCGGTTTAATTGAATCCATCTTTTATATTTCTGTTTGTTGAATTTTACCTTGCCTTGTTTAAATTATGCAAATCCACTTCCCAATTCCCTTTATAATTCAAGTAATTTACATCTCTTGCACTTTAAGATTCTGCAATTTACATTTCTTGCGTTTTAAGTTTCTGCCATTTAATTTCTTGTTCTTTAAGATTCAGCACTTTTATATTTCTTGTTCACTTTAATTTCCTGCGAATCACCCACTCCCCTTTACATTCTATGCAATTTAATTCCTGCCAACACAATTTCACACAATCAACACTTGTTTGCTTGACTAATTCAACCACTAAACTAAAGTTGCTCAATCCTTCAATCCTTGTGGGATCGACCTCACTCCCGTGAGTTTTATTACTTGATGCGACCCGGTGCACTTGCCGGTGAGTTTTGTGTCGGATCGTTTTCCGCACATCAAGTTTTTGGCGCCGTTACCGGGGATTGAATAGATTGACAATGATTAACTGAGGTGGCAGTTTAGATCAAGCACTTTTTCTTTAATTTTTGACTAACTCACTAACTGTTTGAAGTTTTGTCTCAACTGACTACACTCAATTTTCAAGAGTACCACTGTGTGTTCCGTTTGATTGATTTATATGTCACAGGAAAGAAGAGAGGCCAGAGGGAATGATATCATTGAAGAAGGAGTTTCTGAGAAAGAAGAATACCACAACATGAAGTCGCAACTCATTACATTAATCAAGAACAATTGTTCCTATGGTGGAAATCCATTGGAGGATCCTAAACAGCACATATCCATTTTTCTGAGGACTTGTGGTGCTGTCAATCTCGATGGTGTAAATCATGATACCTATAAGCTCTTGTTATTTCCTTTCTCACTGAGGGATGAAGCGGCACAATGGCTTGAAACCTTTCCTCAAGGAAGTATCACTAGTTGGGATGATTTGGTTGCCAAGTTTCTAGCCAAATTCTCCTCATTCCAACAAAACATCAAGATGAAAGAGGGAATACATCCATTCATACAATGAGAGTAAGAAAGAGAGAATGATGAAACACCAAGAGGTGACAATGAAGAACCAGGAAGCCTCAGTCAGAAGAATTGAGAAGCAAATGCAACAACTGGCTAAGAACCTCGCAGAAATGGGTGAGAAGAGGGCTAAAGGAAAAGAATCACTCATCCAGGATGAGCATGATAGAGCAAAGCCTCACTTAGGAGGACAATGGGACAAGGAGAAGGAAGCCCAGAATCTGAGCTGAGCAAGCAGAGAGGATGTCAAGCTAATGACAATAAAGAAGCGCTTGTTGGGAGGCAACCCAACCTGAGGTAGTTCTCTTTTCATAGCTATTTTAATAAAAAGGTTAATTAACTTTATCTATATTGCAAGAAGCTAAGTTTGGTGTTACACGCCAAAACAATATAAAGGAGAATGAAGGGTTCTAAGTTTGGTGTTCCACCAAAATTTCATCATAAAATATATTCTCACCTGTTGCATAATGCTAGCTTCAAGCATCTAGACGAACTAGTTAACTATTCTGCTGTTTCCTAGTTTTTAGTTCTACTGCTTTTGAAAAAGAAAAAGAGTTTCACACATGGTTAATCTGATGCATGAGAACCATTGGCAAGGTACTAAGTTCGGTGTTCCCACACCAAAGTAAGTTTAAAGGCCCACAAATAATTCATGCATGCTAACCATTTTTCGAGTGCTTGGGGAACAAGCAACTCTCAATATCACTGCAGAGCACCATACAAACTTTTGAAAGATTTAGCATCATCAATCAAAGAGGTGAAAGAGGAATGTGAAGACCAGCAATGATGATAACGCCCAGAATGGTATCCATTCTGGCGTTTAACGCCCAATTGTTGGCCATTAGGGACGTTTAACGCCCAGCTGATGACAATTCATCTTAGCCTAGTTTTACTAGTCTTTTTCTTTATTTTTATTTGGTTTTATGCACTTTCTTGGGCCACAAGTAAGCCAATTGGGTGGAATTTCATGTTTCCTTAGATTCAATCAACCATGGATGAATTGATGTATTTTCATGAGTTTTATGCCATAATTGCTTATATGACAAGAAGAATAATAACTCTCATGATTAGAGCATAGCTTTGATGCAATTGTTGATTGATGATAGGTGGAATAAAGCTTGGAAGAAGGTTGCAAGAATGGGCTTGAAAAGAGGGATTCACGTTTGAGCTAACGTTTGCCTCAAACGTTAACTCAAACGTGAGAAGCAGATGAAGAACACCCAGGGGAAGCCAACGTTTGCGCCAACGTTTGCCTCAAACGTGAGGTCAAATGTTGGCCACATATTAGCAAGAAGGAGCACTCTGTTTAATGCCTTGGAAAAGCCAACGTTTGCGCCAACGTTTGCCTCATCTCTCTGTTTTCTTTACTGCACTTTTTGAGAAATCAATATTTGAATTCCTTTCTTCTACTACTTGATCTTTACTTTTCTTGCAATTAAATTCTAAATTTGGATCTAGGAAGGCATTGAGATCTAGACTTGGTTATCTAGTCTCTTGGGTCCTGAGATCTACATCTTTTAATTTCAATTTTCTTGTTTCGTTGCTACACCAAGCTTATTGTTATTGTCATTTGAGATCCGGTTTAATTGAATCCATCTTTTATATTTCTGTTTGTTGAATTTTACCTTGCCTTGTTTAAATTCTGCAAATCCACTTCCCAATTCCCTTTATAATTCAAGTAATTTACATCTCTTGCACTTTAAGATTCTGCAATTTACATTTCTTGTGTTTTAAGTTTCTGCCATTTAATTTCTTGTTCTTTAAGATTCAGCACTTTTATATTTCTTGTTCACTTTAATTTCCTGCGAATCACCCACTCCCCTTTACATTCTATGCAATTTAATTCCTGCCAACACAATTTCACACAATCAACACTTGTTTGCTTGACTAATTCAACCGCTAAACTAAAGTTGCTCAATCCTTTAATCCTTGTGGGAT
This sequence comes from Arachis ipaensis, assembly GCF_000816755.2. Lineage (NCBI taxonomy): Eukaryota > Viridiplantae > Streptophyta > Magnoliopsida > Fabales > Fabaceae > Arachis > Arachis ipaensis. The sequence continues at coordinate 105,228,386 of NC_029792.2, read as the reverse complement.
CAACCTCACTCCCGTGAGTTTTATTACTTGATGCGACCCGGTGCACTTGCCAGTGAGTTTTGTGTCGGATCGTTTTCCGCACATCACAACCACAAAGCGGTCTACATGATGTTCAACGTAGTCATTGGATGACAGCCAGAGTATATTCTCTTGGATATCTAATGCACGGACTGAGTCAGTGAGATTAGTATCTTCGTGGTATAGGCTAGAACAATTAGCAGCATTCCTGGGATCTGGAAAGTCTAAACCTTGTCTGTGGTATTCCGAGTAGGATCTGGGAAGGGATGACTGTGACGAGCTTCAAACCTGCGAATGTTGGGCGCAAGTGACAGTGTGCAAAAGAATCAATGGATTCTATTCCGACACTAACGGGAACCGACAGATGATTAGCTATGCGGTAGCTGTACCTGGTATTTTTCATTCGAGACGAGAAATCTGACAGTTGATTAGCGTGTAGAAACTGTAGAGGACCATTTTCACTGAGAGGATCTTACAGCTTGCCATGGAAGGAAGTAACGCATGGTTGGAAGAAGGCAATAGGAAAGCATGGGTTCAGAAGCAACAAAGCATCTCCAGATGCTTATCTGAAATTCCCACCAATGAATTACATAAGTAACTTTATCTTATTTTATGTTTTATTTATATTTTAATTATCAAAACCCCATAACCATTTGAATCCGCCTGACTGAGATTTACAAGATGACCATAGCTTGCTTCAAGCCAACAATCTCCGTGGGATCGACCCTTTCTCACGTAAGGTATTACTTGGACGACCCAGTGCACTTGCTGGTTAGTTGTACGGAGTTGTGAAAAGTGTGAATCACGATTTCCCACACCAAGTTTTTGGCACCATTACCGGGGATTGTTCGAGTTTGGACAACTGATGGTTCATCTTGCTGCTTAGATTAGGTAATTTTATTTTATGCTTAAGCTTGGAGAAGATATCCCTTTTCTAGGAGAAAGGGGTGTCTGGCGTCTAGCTGGCGTTAAACGCCAGAAAAGGGGCAGTAGACTGGCGTTTAACGCCAGGAAAGGTAGCAGAACTGGCGTTTAACGCCAGGAAAGGTAGCAGAGCTGGCGTTAAACGCCAGAATTGGCACACAATGGGCTTTTGAATGCTAGATTGGTGCAGGGAGCAGAATTCCTTGACACCTCAGGATCTGTGGACCTCACAGGATCCCCACCTACCCCACCTCTTCTTCTCTCCTCTTCACACCTTTCCATAACACTCTTCCCCAAATACCCTTGACCAATCCCATCAATAACTCTTACCCAAATATCCTTCACCTATCAAATCTTACCCTCTTCTCCATAATCTCTTCACCACTCACATCCATCCATCATAAAAACCCACCTACCTCACCATTCCAATTCAAACCATTTTCCTCCCAAACCCACCCCCACATGACTGAATTCCCTCTCTCTCTTACCCTATAAATACCCCTCCTCACTACCTTCACTTTCACACATCACAAAAAATTCTTTCCCTCTTGGCCAAACCCACTCCTCACCTCCATCTCCTCCATTTCTTCTTCTTCTACTCCTTTCTTTCTTCTTTTGCTCGAGGACGAGCAAACCTTTTAAGTTTGGCGTGGGAAAAGCTAAGCTTTTTTTTTGTTTTTTTTTCATAACCATTAATGGCACCTAAGGCCGGAGAAACCTCTAGAAAGAGGAAAGGGAAGGCAATTGCTTCCACCTCTGAGTCATGGGAGATGGAGAGATTCATCTCAAAGGTCCATCAAGACCACTTCTATGAAGTTGTGGCCAAGAAAAAGGTGATCCCCGAGGTCCCCTTCAATCTTAAAAAGAGTGAATATCCAGAGATCCGACATGAGATTCAAAGAAGAGGTTGGAAAACTCTCACCAACCCTATTCAACAAGTCAGAATCTTAATGGTTCAAGAGTTCTATGCTAATGCATGGATCACTAGGAACCATGACCAAAGTGTAAACCCGAACCCAAAGAATTAGCTCACAATGGTTCGGGAGAATTACTTAGATTTCAATCCAGAAAATGTGAGGTTGGCATTCAACTTTCCAATGATGCAAGGAGATCCTCACCCTTTCACTAGAAGGGTCAACTTTGATCAAAGGTTGGACCAAGTCCTTAGGGACATCTGTGTGGAAGGAGCTCAATGAAAAAGAGACTCAAGATACAAGCCGGTTCAACTAAGAAGGCTTGACCTTAAACCCGTGGCTAGGGGATGGTTTGAGTTCATCCAACGCTCTATCATTCCCACTAGCAACCAGTCTGAAGTTACAATAGACCGGGCTATTATGATCCACAGTATCATGAATGGAGAGGAAGTAGAAGTTCATAAGATCATATCCCTAAAACTCTACAAGGTGGCAGACAAGCCCTCTACTTTAGCAAGGTTAGCCTTCCCTCATCTCATCTGTACCCTATGCAATTCAGCTGGAGTTGTCCTAGAGGAAGACATCCTCATTGAAGGAGACAAGCCCATCACTAAGAAGAAGATGGAGCAAACAAGAGAGCCCACTCATGGACCTCAACAAGAGCATGAGGAAGTTCCTCATCATGAAATCCCTGAGATGCCTCAAGGGATGCATTTTCCTCCACAAAACTATTGGGAGCAAATCAACACCTCCTTAGGAGAATTAAGTTCCAACATGGGACAACTAAGGATGGAGCACCAAGAGCATTCCATCATCCTCCATGAAATTAGAGAGGACCAAAGAGCCATGAGGGAGGAGCAACAAAGGCAAGAAAGAGACATTGAGGAGCTCAAGCACTCCATAAGATCTTCAAGATGAAGAACTAGCCGCCATCACTAAGGTGGACCCGTTCTTTAATTTCCTTGTTCTTATTTTCCTGTTTTTCAAATTATATGCTTTATGTTTTGTCTATGTTTGTGTCTTTATTACATGATCATTAGTGTCTAGTGTCTATGTCTTAAAGCTATGATTGTCCTATGAATCCTTCACCTTTCTTAAATGAAAAATGTTTTTAATTGCAAAAGAACAAGAAGTGCATGATTTCGAATTCTATCTTGAAATTAGTTTAATTATTTTGATGTGGTGGCAAAACTTTTTGTTTTCTAAATGAATGCTTGAACAGTGCATATTTTTGAATTTGTTGTTTATGAATATTAAAATTGTTGGCTCTTGAAAGAATAATGAAAAAGGAGAAATGTTATTGATAATCTAAAAAATCATAAAATTGATCCTTGAAGCAAGAAAAAGTAGTGAAAAGCTTGCAGAAAAAAATGGCAAAAAAATTAAAGAAAAAAAGAAAGTAAAAGAAAAAGCAAGCAAAAAAAGCCAATATCCCTTTAAACCAAAAGGCAAGGGTAAAAAGGATCCAAGGCTTTGAGCATTAATGGATAGGAGGGCTCAAAGGAATAAAATCCTGGCCTAAGCGGCTAAACCTAGTTGTCCCTAACCATGTGCTTGTGGCGTGAAGGTGTCAAGTGAAAAGCTTGAGACTGAGCAGTTAAAGTCGTGGTCCAAAGCAAAAAGAGTGTGCTTAAGAGCTCTGGGCACCTCTAACTGGGGACTCCAGCAAAGCTGAGTCACAATCTGAAAAGGTTCACCTAGTTATGTGTCTGTGGCATTTATGTATCCGGTGGTAATACTAGAAAACAAAATGCTTAGGGTCACGGCCAAGACTCATAAAAGTAGCTGTGTTCAAGAATCAACATACTGAACTAAGAGAATCAATAACACTATCTGAATTCTAAGTTCCTATGGAAGCCAAAACTGTTCAGAAGAAAAAAGGCTACAAGTCCCGCTCATCTAATTGAAGCTAATCTTCATTGATAAGTTTGGAATTCATTGTATATTCTCTTCTTTTCATCCTATTTTGTTTTCAGTTGCTTGGGGACAAGCAACAATTTAAGTTTGGTGTTGTGATGAGTAGATAATTTATACCCTTTTTGGCATTGTTTTTACATAGTTTTTAGTATGATTTAATCACTTTTTATTATATTTCTATTAGTTTTTATTCAAAAATCACATTTCTAGACTTTACTATGAGTTTGTGTATTTTTCTGTGATTTCAGGTATTTTCTGACTGAAATTGAGGGACCTGAGCAAAAATCTGATTCAGAGGCTGAAAAAGGACTGCAGATGCTGTTGGATTCTGACCTTCCTGCACTCAAAATAGATTTTCTAGAGCTACAGAAGCCCAATTGGCTCGTTCTCAATTTCGTTAGAAAGTAGACATCCTGGGCTTTCCAGCATCATATAATAGTCCATATTTTGCCCAAGATTTGATGGCCCAAACTGGCGTCCAAAGCCAGCTTAAAACATCTTGGCGTAAAACGCCCAAACTTGCACCAGAATTGGAGTTAAACGCCCAAACTGGCACCCAAGCTGGCGTTTAACTTCAGGAACAGCCTATGCATGTGTAAAGCTCAATGCTCAGTCCAAGCACACACCAAGTGGGCACCGAAAGTGGATTTCTGCACTATCTGCACTTAGTTACTCATTTTCTATAAACCTAAGTTACTAGTTTAGTATAAATAGCACTTTTTACTATTATACTTTTTAGACTTTCGATCCAGTTTTCATACTTAGGAGCTGAGACCATTGTTCACGTTTTGGGGGCTGGCCATTTGGCCATGCCTAGACCTTTTTCACTTATGTATTTTCAACAGTGGAGTTTCTACACCCCATAGATTAAGGTGTGCAGCTCTGCTGTTCTTCATGAATTAATGCAATTACTACTGTTTTCTATTCAATTCACGCCTACTTCTTCTCCAAGATATACTCTCGTACTTAATTCAGTTAAGTCAGAATGAAGGGGTGACCCGTGACAATCACCCAATCTTCGTTACTTGCTTAGTCAATATCCGCGTGCCTGACAACCACAAAGCGGTCTACATGATGTTCAATGTAGTAATTGGACGACAGCCGGAGTATATTCTCTTGGATATCTAATACATGGACCGAGTCCATGGAATTAGTATCTTCGTGGTATAGGCTAGAACAATTGGCAGCATTCCTGAGATCCGGAAAGTCTAAACCTTGTCTGTGGTATTCCGAGTAGGATCTGGAAAGGGAAGACTGTGACGAACTTCAAACCTGTGAATGTTGGGCGCAAGTGACAGTGTGCAAAAGGATCAATGGATTCTATTCTGACGCTAGCGGGAGTCGACAGATGATTAGCCATGCGGTAGCTGTACCTGGTATTTTTCATCCGAGACGAGAAATCCGACAGTTGATTAGCCGTACAGAAACTGTAGAGGACCATTTTCACTGAGAGGATCTTGCAGCTTGCCATGGAAGGAAGTAACGCATGGTTGGAAGAAGGCAATAGGAAAGCAGAGGTTTAGAAGCAACAAAGCATCTCCAGACGCTTATTTGAAATTCCCACCAATGAATTACATAAGTAACTTTATATTATTTTATGTTTTATTTATATTTTAATTATCAAAACCCCATAACCATTTGAATCCGCCTGACTGAGATTTACAAGATGACCATAGCTTGCTTCAAGCCGACAATCTCCGTGGGATCGACCCTTACTCACGTAAGGTATTACTTGGACGACCCAGTGCACTTGCTGGTTAGTTGTGCGGAGTTGTGAAAAGTGTGAATCACGATTTCCCACACCAGCGCCGTTGCCGGGGATTAATCTAGATTGACAATGATTAAGTAGGTGATAATCTAGATTAAGCATTTTTTTCTTATTTCTTGTTTAGCATGTTAACTGTTTAAGATTTTGTTTAAACTAACCTTAACCACACTCTAGTAGTAGAGTATTTTGTTTTAGTTTTCTGGTTTTGATTGTGTTGTATGCCAGGAGGAAGAAGAGGTGCATCTACCTCTTTTGATTATGAGCCAGAGAGGACATTCTTTAGATTGAGAAGAGAAGCAAAAGGAAAGGGTGTTGTTGAAGAAGAAGAATCAGAAGAGGAGGACCAAGAAATTGAAGGGAATCCCCCTAATCCACCAGAGGAAGTGGCTAACAACAATGGCCCACCTCAAAGGAGAGTTCTAGCCTCTTACACCTTCCCCAATCCAAGACACTGTGGGAGCAGCATACTCACTCCCAATGTTCATGCAAACAACGTTGAATTGAAGCCTCAACTTATCACTTTGGTGCAGAACAATTGCTCTTATAGAGGAGGTCCCCTTGAGGATCCAAATCAGCACTTATCCACCTTCCTGAGGATTTGTGAAACTGTCAAAACCAATGGTGTGCATCTGGATATCTATAAGTTGCTGATGTTCCCATTTTCATTGAGGGATAAGGCATCTCAATGGCTTGAAACATTCCCCAAAGAAAGCATCAATACTTGGAATGATTTGGTGAACAAATTCCTATCAAAATTCTACCCACCTCAGAGGATCAAAAGACTAAAGACAGAAGTGGAAACAATTACTCAAATGGATGGAGAGTCACTGTATGAGGCATGGAAAAGATACAAAGCTCTGATTAGGAAGTGTCCACCTGAGATGTTTAGTGAATGGGACAGACTCCAGAATTTCTATGAGGGATTAACTCTAAAAGCTCAAGAATCCTTAGATTATTCTGCAAGAGGTTCATTGCAACTAATGAAGACAGCTGAGGAAGCCCAGAATCTCATAGATACTGTGACCAACAATCAGTACTTCTATGCTCATCAGAGGCAACGCCAACCAGTTCAAAAGAAGGGTGTGTTGGAGCTAGAAGGAGTGGATACTATCTTGGCATAGAACAAGTTGATGCACCAACAAATCTAGCAACAAATGGAGTTGATGACAAAGAGAATTGATGGACTTCAAGTGGCTGCAGTGAACACAGCAAGCCAACCCTCAATTGGATGGAACCAAAGTGAAGAAACCTTTGAGAAAAGCAACTGTACGCAGCAACCAGAACAAGTACAATATATGCACAACACTTCAAACTCTTCTCAGAATGAATTTCATGGAGACACATACAATCCATCATGGAAGAATCATCCCAACTTGAGGTGGGGTGATAATCAGAATTCATGGCAAAAAAAATCACAATCCCAACAACTCCCGCAACACAATCAACCAAACTCATTCATCTAATAACACTAACCAATATAGAAAACCACAAAACTCATATCAGCAACCCAACAACAACTCACATATTCACTAAAATAACTCATTTCAACAACCCAAATAACTTCCAGCAACAACCATCATATCCCAACATACCATCCATTGACCATCATGAAACTAGAATTTCAGCTCTTGAAGCAACATTGCAAGCACTTGCTCAAACCACACAGGGTCTAGCCAAGGGGCAAGATAGTTTGATTCAAAGCCAAGAGAGACAAGAAGCCACCATGAGAAATCTTGAAAGACAAGTAGGGCAATTAGCCAGACAAGCTGAAAGACCAACCAATGTTTTCCCAAGTGATACTATTCCAAATCCTAAAGAATAATTCAAAGCAATTCAACTAAGGAGTGGAAGAACATTGGAGGATGATAAAGAAGTTCACAAGAAGCCAGCAGAGGATGACAAGGCCAACAACAAAGAAGAAGTGGCAGCAGAGGACACGGAGCAAGAGAGTTCCAAGAAGAAGGATGAAGATGTACAAGCTTCAAAGAAGGGAAAACAAGTTTACAAGATGTACAAGCTTCACAACTCAACACTCACCACTCAAACTAGAAATTACACAAACCTTCCAAACCTAGGTCACCAGCTCTAAACTCATAACTAAAAATATCCTTTTCATTAACCTATTATTTTCTCTCTTGATTCAAGATCCTAAAACTGGCAAAAAAGTTTTAAACAAATGTTACAAAAGTTTACAAGCTTGCCGGAAATGTGAAACAGTTGAAAACAAGGTTTTGATTGAAAAACAGGGCAGTGTGCGTACGCACAGGGGGCAAAATCTCAACTCTGTTCATCCACACAAGGCGTGCGAACTCCCTCAATAGAGTGCACCTTCCAACGTGTACGTATGCGTAGCTTGCAAAGCTTCGTTGGTTGTATGCGCACAGAGCGTGCTAGCGCTCCCAACAGTAGCCATAACCTCGTGTGTGCATGCGCACACTTTCAAAAACACACAGGATGTGTGTGCGCACAAGGCTGTGCGTGCGCACACAAACCAGAAATCACAAATTCTTCAGCATTCGCAGAATTCAGATTTTGACACCAAACTTTGAATGATCATAACTTCTTCTACAAAAATCCATTTCCTACAAACTTTATATCCACTTAAACATTTTTCAATGTACTTTAATTTAAAGTAAATTTCAGCAAATTTTGAAAACTGAGGCTCAACTTATGATCTGTCAAAGTTCACCAAAAATCTGTTTTTACCAAAATTTTACAAGGTTCTCAATTTTCTAAATTTCACAACCAAAACCAAACCAAACCATATCAACTCCATCCCATATCAGATTTTTACCATTTGTATCACAATCCACTACTCATATCATATAATTCTCAACTCCCAATTATCCATAATTTCACACTAAACCCTTTTTCATCCCACAAATTCATCAATGATCATTCTATCACCATCAATCTTCAACATCAACCTCATTCATTCTGAGTATCAATAATCATCATTATTAATTAACATCAACAATATTACTCATCCAATTTTATCATACATCATATATCAACAACATTATTTATCAACGTCAACAGCATCAATTCATCATACATCATCAACCAACCAAACTCACAACCATATCAATCCAAACCTATCCTATGGGTCACTAGCCTAAGTGTCCAGAAATATTATATATTACATAGAGGAAACTGAAACCATACCTTGGCCGATTATCCTCCACGCACGAAACTACCAAAAAGCCAAGATAACTCCAAAAGCACCAAAGCTCAAACTAACAACATGTATATTACCAAAATCAAAACCTAGAAACCATAACATACAACACTATAAGGGTATATGAGGAACCCACTACTAGAGATCACCTAAACAACCAAAATCACAAAATCTACTAAAAAACTATAACAAAAAATGCACAGAAACTAGGGCAGGAAACTGGAGCTTGAGACACAATTTCTTACCAGATTTTCTTTGATAGAAATGCAGAAGCCACCATGAGGAATCTTGAAAGACAAGTAGGGCAATTAGCCAGAAAAGCTGAAAGACCAACCAATGTTTTCCCAAGTGATACTATTCCAAATCCTAAAGAATAATTCAAAGTAATTCAACTAAGGAGTGGAAGAACATTGGAGGATGATAAAGAAGTTCACAAGAAGCCAGCAGAGGATGACAAGGCCAACAGCAAAGAAGAAGTGGCAGCAGAGGACACGGAGCAAGGGAGTTCCAAGAAGAAGGATGAAGATGTACAAGCTTCAAAGAAGGGAAAACAAGTCATGGAGGAAAGCTTACAAGAACAGAGGAAGGAAGTGAAGCCTTATACTCCCCCTTTACCATATCCTTAAAGATTGCAAAGAGAACTCAAGGATCAACAATTTTCAAAGTTCCTTGAGGTTTTTAAGAAGTTAGAAATCAACATTCCACTTGCTGAAACTCTAGAACAAATGCCATTATATGCAAAATTCCTCAAAGAGCTCATCAATAAGAAGAGAAGCTGGAATGAGAAGGAGACAGTGGTCTTGACACAAGAATGCAGTTCAGTGATTCAAAGAGGCCTCCCACCAAAACTCAAAGATCCTGGGAGTTTTATTCTGCCTAGCACCATTGGTAATATAGTCATTGATAAAGCATTGTGTGATTTAGGATCAAGTATCAATCTGATGCCCTTATCTATGATGAGAAATTTATCCATAGAAGAAGTGAAACCTATAAGGATGACCTTGCAACCTGCTGACAGATCAATGGTGATCCCTAATGGAGTGGTTGAGAACCTCTTGGTCAAGGTGGATAAGTTCATATTTCCAGCAGATTTTTGATCTTGGATCTGGATGAAGAGGGAGACGATTCTATCATATTAGGAAGACCTTTTCTAGCCACAGCAAGAGCCATCATTGATGTGGAAAAGGGAGAAATGACTCTAAGAGCACATGATGAGAAGATCACTCTAAATGTCTTTAAAGAAATACAGCATACTGCTGAAGAGAAAAGCTGCATGAGAGTTGAAAAGGAAGACTTGAATTGGAAGAAAAAAACTAAGGAGGCACACATTAGCTCACCTATGAAGTATAAGACAGACAGTGGAGAAGAACAAGGATGATGAAGATGTGAAAACTGAGAAGGGAATGCAAGAAGAGATTAAAACTCTGATCACTAGGAAGAAAGCTCCAGACATAAAGCCTGCTGCCAAGACAGAAGGGCCACCGAAGAAAGAAAAGAAGAGCAAGAAAAGGATTCCAAAAGGGTGGAGAAACAAAAGAATCCCAACTGAGGGGTTCTCAAAAGGAGACAAAGTAAAACTGATCTACCAACAGTTGGAGACATGCTCACAAACTGATGATTATTACACTGTCAATAAAATACTCTCGTTGGAACATATAGAGATTGATCATCAAAGTACAGGAAGAAGGCTCACAGTGAGAGGGGACAAGCTGAGGCACCACAATCATCAGCCACCCTAAGCAAAGGATGGAAGGTGTTACTGACACCCATGAGGAGAGAAGAATTCAAGGAAGAAGAAGGAGACCACAAACGAAAGAGGAACAAGCTTCTGGTGCAATGGACTTAAGACAAATACAAAGAGCCATTGAAAAAATGTCTCAGCAATATATGAGAGTACAGGAGCAACAACAAGAGCAATACTTGAGGCAGCAAGAGCAATATTTGAAATCTCAAGAGCAGCAAGAGAACTGGCAGTTGAAGATGATGGAGCAACAAGAAAACTTCCAGCTGAAAGTGATGGACCAGCAGAGAGAATTCCAAGCAAGAATTATGGAGCAACAAAGGGAATAATTTAGTCACTCTCGAGAATCATTCGACAAAGTGTTTCAACAACAAGCTGAACAGGAGAAGTACCTCCAAAATCTTTGTCAATGGAATAATATATACCACACAGCTGGAGAAGCTAGGCATTTATACAGGATTGATTATGATATAGAAACTCAAACAAAGCTTAACTACATAGTTTGCGGCATGCCAGTGGTAAATAGAGAGATCATACCATTCATGGAGTGCCAGGAATTGGTGAACAAGAAAAGAGCAAGAGCCCATAAAAATATAGAAAGAATGGAAAAAAGGCTGAAGGATGCTGGACTTTGGGATCAGGTAAACCAGTCTTGGCCTCAGAGACACCCTGCTGAAGAGCCACAAGAAACAAACAAGAAGAGGAAGCAGGAGCCAAAGAAGAAAGGAGAGTCTAACAAGGGAAAAGAGCACAAAAAGTAGAGGTGGTGGAGTTCCTTCATAATCTGAATAAATAAGGAAGATGCATATCTACAAAATGATATGCCTTCCAAGTTATGCTGTTTTTATAATTAAGATTTTATGTTTTGCACTTCTATTTTTCTTAATTCTCAAAATTAAGTGTTCTAGTATAAGTGTCTGCATCACTCATCCTACTTGAATATATGTCTTGTTTCCTTTGCATGAATAAGAGAAAAATGTTGAAACAGGAAGTGAATGTCCAATGTGGTAGGAAAAGTTCAGTGGTTATGGCATATATGTTTGATTGTTAAAGTAAGCTCATAAATAAAGGATAAAGGTTAGGATGATCCCTTGTAGTGTGAACTTAGTTGCTGTTGTAAAGTTTTCAATTAATAATTACCCTTGGAAAAAATAAGAAGTAATAAGAAAAGAAAGAAAAGCGAAGAATTGGCAAAGAAACAAATAATAAGGCTAGACACCAATAGCTTGGACCTTAGGACATATGCCTGTGATGTTATTGTATTAGGATCTGCTTGGATTATTAGGTTCTGAGGAGTATTTTAAAGCTTTGTAACTTGGATTAACTAATCCGAGATTACCAACCAAAAATCCACATCAAGAGCAACCTAATTACAAAGTATTTAGTAACCCAAAGAAGTGCTGGGCATCAATGTCTTAGGATGAATTGTGAGCCAAGTGTCTGTGGTGGAGATGTGTTGATTGAAAAACAAAGCAAAGAAACTAATGCAGCACATAACACTTAGCTTTGAATAAAAGTGTGAGCTTCTTAGCAGAAAAACAAAAGAAAATCAAAACACCAAGGATGGATGAATAACAAGGTTCATAGCAGCAACTTTGGTTATCACTTAAAGGTATTTTTCAATCCTGAAATCTAATAAAAGTAGAGCTTCAATTACATCTACATAAAACCCCATGAACCAAATTCAATTACCTGCTAAATAAGGACATATATGCTTTACTATTTTCTTCCATTTCTTCTCATGTTTTACTGCTTGCTTGGGGACAAGCAAGATTTAAGTTTGGTGTTGTGATGATAAGTCATCTTATCCTAGTTTCACAAGCATTTTTCATTTGTTTCATTAGGTTTTATGCACTTTCTTACACAATAAGTAAGTGGTTGGAGTAGAATTTCATGATTATTTTGATTCAACCAAACATCATTTATTCTATACAAAATCATGAGATTTATGCAAGAATTAAGTGATTATTATGATTGATGCAAATTTTTGTGATTTTGGTGAGACTTTGATTGCTTGTTTGGTTGATTTTAGGTGAGAAAATGAAGAAAAGGAGAAGCACTGCAGTATAACGTTGCGTTCAAATAAAGAACGCCACGTTCACTTGCGACGTGCACGCGTACGGGACGCTTACGCGTCAGGCAACGAAATTTGAAGAGCCACGCGTACGCGTACATGACGCGTATGCATGGTAGTGGTTGGCGCTCATTTTCAAAGAGAGCGCTACGTTCATTTACTCAGCGTTTTCGGGCATGTTCAAATTTGGAAGCAAAATTTTGCAAACGACGCGCATGCGTGCCTGACGCGCACGCGTCGATGGGGCACCTGGGATGAGGCATGCTTACGGACCGGTTATCTTCGCACACCGGGTCTTGAGTTTTGATATTCGTATCTTTGGCACTCTCTTGTTTATGGATTCACGTTAGTCTATCTTTTATCTATTTCATTACGTTATCGATCGAAGTGTTGCGCTTTTCAATTTAACGATTTTATTTTACTCTCTTTTCTTCAAAGGCTCCTTGTTATAAACATTTTTCACACTACTAGATGTACTAAATTTTATTTTTAGAGGTCGTAATACCTCGCCACCTCTGTCTTATGACTTAAGCATAAGGCTCCGTGTGGTAGGGTGTTGCAGTAATTACCAATTAAATCAAACTAAAGCGTAGGAGGAAAATTACTAACTCAGCCTACACCTTGCCCTAATTTCAAACCCAGAGTTACTAAGCTACCCTTGTTACTAATTACTTTTTCTAAATCCCTTCATTTTTTTCACTGAGTATTATTCTATGTTCCTTTTGGTAATTTTCAAATGAGTTGTCTTATCTTATTTATGTATTATCACATGGGTTTCTTGCAAAAGGTGGACAGGATAATGTGAGATATGATGGGGATTTAGTAACTAAAATACACAGGTTGAATGTAGAGACTTGCATTCTATTTTTTGTTGAAGGCTTATTTCTAAATTTGGGTTACATTGGATATAGTGAAGTTTATTGGTTAGAATTTGGTCTAGATAGCCAATGGGTTGAGCTTACTTAGGAAGGAATGTTGATGTTATGAGGATATGTGAGAGTGCCTTGAAGAATGACAACACTTTATATCTTTATTTTGACCACCCTATTGATGCCAACTGTAACACCCTAATTACCCTAAGCATTACCTCGTGTCGTAAAGCAAAGGTTAATCAAAGGTTACGACAAGTCTAAGGCTTATACATATAATATATAGAAGAAGTAATATATTTGAGAAGCCCGACGAAGGATACAACTCAAAAACAGAATTTGAAAAGTGCAAACCATACACACGAAGCTACAAACTTAACTCACAAGAAATAGATATAATATAACAAAATATAAGAGTATGATAGTATAAAGATCTAGGCACAGCTCGCGGAGTCTAAGCCGACTAGCTATACACAGACAATACAGAATTCTGAAAGTTAAAACAGCTTATACAAGTTTTCTCTCTCAAAGTAAGCCTCTAGGCAAAATAAATACAAAAATGAGAGATTAATACAAAATAATCAAAAAGGACTCCAAAACATATCCAGGATCCTCCGCGCAGTCACCGTCGAAACAACTCACCGAGGTGGGTTGCGACCTACATCTGAAAAACAACAACAAGGTATGGAATGAGAACCGGAGGTTCTCAGTATGGTAACAGTGCCCAGTAATGTAAGATATAAGACTCCTGGACGCCAGAGGCAATCCTAGAGCTTCATACCAACCAGATATTCAAACTTAACGAAATAAATAACTTAAACCATAAATAATAAACAAAGGTATCTAAACTTAGTAGATTTCTAACTAAAACTAGTCACCGCTGTCCCACAGCCTTCACCAACCTACCCTCCGAGTGATCCTATCGCCACTGCCTACCTAACCTCCTCAGTACCAGACAATCACAGATAATGCAAGCAAGTAAAATACAAGTAGTAATCATATATAACAAGTAATTCAAGAAGCAAGTAGGCATATTACACAATTAGGCAAGCTCAAGTAATCAAAGCAAACAAGCACATAAGAGATGCATATGATGAATTACAAGCTCGTGATATCACTTGTCGGTCCGTAAATGCTAACCCAACACATCCTTCCGGATGTAGCCTTTTCTGCCACGCCAGAGATATAGTGCCATGCACACTCATGCAGCAGTGAATCTGCTACGCCAGAGATATAGTTCCCTATACACTCATGCAGTAGGGAGTCTACTACGCCAGGGATATAGGCCACGCACACTTCATGTAGCACAGAAGGAAACAACAACAACTACTCATGCAACAGAAAAATCTGTCACGCCAGGGATATAGGCCCCGCACACTCATGCAGTAGAGAAGGAAACAACAACAACTACTCATGCAGCAGAGAAATCTGCTCCGCCAGGGATATAGGCCCTGCACACTCTTAACAACAACTAATCATGCAGCAGAGAAATTTGGTACGCAGGAGATATAGGCTCCGCACACTCCCATATAATCCAATAATTTTCTCATTCATTTCCAAGCCTTCAACTCGTCATAATCCATCACCAGTTTCCAACTTCTCAAAAAAAAATCTCTTCAACCATATACTTCACAACTCAACACTCACCACTCAAACTAGAAATTATACAAACCTTCCAAACCTAGGTCACCGGCTCTAAACTCATAACTAAAAATATCCTTTTCATTCACCTATTATTTTCTCTCTTGATTCAAGATCCTAAAACTGGCAAAAAAGTTTTAAACAAATGTTACAAAAGTTTACAAGCTTGCCGGAAAGGTGAAACAGTTGAAAACAAGGTTTTGATTGAAAAACAGGGCAATGTGCGTACGCACATGGGTGTGCGTAAGCACGCCCAGAAAAATTTTCAAGACGTGTGCATACGCATAGAGGTGTGCGTACGCACAGGGGGCAAAATCTCAACTCTGTTCATCCACACAAGGCGTGCGAACTCCCTCAATAGAGTGCACCTTCCAACGTGTGCGTATGCACAGCTTGCAAAGCTTCGTTGGTTGTATGCGCACAGAGCGTGCTAGCGCTCCCAACAGTAGCCATAACCTTGTGTGTGCATGCGCACACTTTCAAAAACACACAGGATGTGTGTGCGCACAAGGCTGTGCGTGCGCACACAAACCAGAAATCACAAATTCTTCAGCATTCGCAGAATTCAGATTTTGACACCAAACTTTGAATGATCATAACTTCTTCTACAAAAATCCATTTCCTACAAACTTTATATCCACTTAAACATTTTTCAATGTACTTTAATTTAAAGTAAATTTCAGCAAATTTTGAAAACTGAGGCTCAACTTATGATCCGTCAAAATTCACTAAAAATCTGTTTTTACCAAAATTTTATAAGGGGCGGGGGACAGAGCAACGTTATAAGAGAAGCGGTGAGTGAGGGTTTACTATTCACTTCCAATTTCAATCTTCCATAACTTTCATTTCGGAGCTTCGATTGTTGCACCGTTTGTAGCCATGTGTTTGTCTCGTCAAGCTCTTCGTTTCTAACCAAATAAAGTGATAAGAATCTCTGATTTTTGTTCCCATTTCTCTATTCCTTTCTATTTTTGCATTTTGGTTGTGGTTATTGATGAACGGATTTTTTTTTGCTGGTAAAGAATTCACAATAAATTCTCGTTGCTAGTATAGTTTCTAAACCAACAAAGAATCCTTTCATACAAAAATTTGTTTGTCACTAAAGCAAACCCAATAAAAATAAACCGAAGTATTTAAACCTCAGGTCGTCTCTCAAGGAATTGCAGGGAGGTGTAGTTATTATTGGTTATGGAAAAGTATCTTTTTGAGTTTTTGAAATAAGGAACAAGGAAATAAAATGGCAAGAAATTAAATTAATAACTAAGAAAAGCTCTTGGCAAGGTGTGAGAACTAGAAGTCCTATCCTAGCTATCCTTATCAATTGTGATGAGAATTGTCAATTGCTCCCACGCACTTAGTTATCCTCTAACTATGAAGGAAAGTCAAGTGGATAAATCAATATGAATCCTCAAGTCCTAGTCAACTCCCAAGGAAAGACTAGAGTTAGCAGAATTCAAGTCAATTAGCAATTTTCAATTATCAATCAACAAAAAGTTTAATAACTCAAGAATCTCCAATTAATCAACCAAAGCCAAAAGGGAAAAAATCTACTCTAAAATGCAATCAAGCATTTAATCAAATACTTGGAAGGCACAACATAAAAACAAAGAAAAGTAATAAGAGAATATTAAATCTAAACAACCAATTTCAATTATCAATAATAACAAACAAAGAAAGGGACAATAATTATGAAATACCTCAAATTGCATTAATTAGAAAATCAAATCTAACATAAAGAGTTCCTAAACTAAATTGGGGAATGAATAAATCAACAAGAGAAGATAGATAAACTAAAGGACTAGAACAAATAAGAGTAGAAAAAAACTAAATTAAAGTAAAATAGAAATCTAAAATTGAAAGAGGCTAAACCTAAGAATCCTAAAACCTAGAGAGACGAGAGAACCTCTCTCTACAAACTACATCTAAAACCTAAAATTATCTCAATGAAAGTTGTATGAATGAATGTTGTGATTCCCCCACTTTGTAGCCTCTAATCTGTAGTTTTTGGGCTTGAAACTGGGCCAAAAATAGTCCAGAAATTGCCCCCAGCAATTTCTGATACGTCCAGCACGTGGCTCTGTCACGCGTACGCGTGGATTGAACTTTCGCAAGGTCACGCGTACGCGTGATCTACGCATGTGCGTCACCTAACAGCATGGAAACTATGGCAAATTATATATCATTTCGAAGCCCCGGATGTTAGCTTTCCAACGCAACTCAAACTGCCTCATTTGGACCTCTGTAGCTCAAGTTATATTCGATTTAGTACAAAGAGGTCAGGCTTGACAGCTTTAGCAATCCCTTCAATTTCTTGTATTCCTTCCACTTTTCCATGCTTCTTTTCCATCTTCTAAGTCATTCTTGCCCTATAAACCCTGAAATCACTTAAAACACAGATTACGGCATCAAATGGTAATAAAGAGTGATTAAAATTGACAGTTTAAAGGCCTAGGAAACATGTTTTCAACTATATCACAGAATTAGGAAGGATTTGTAAAACCATGCGAATTCAATGAATAAGTGTGAGTATAGTGGATAAAATCCACTCAATTAAGTACAAAATGTACCACGAAATAGTTGTGCATCAAATCTCCCCACACTTAAACATTAGAATGTCCTCATGCTAAGCTCAAGAAGACAAAATGATTGAATGGGGGAAGCAAGACTCATGAGATGCAACCTATATATGAATGCAACTATATGCTAAGATGTTTCTGCCTACTAGGTTAAAAGTAAACAAGTTCTCCAAGACAAACATAAATCTGATTTCACTATTTCAAATCATATAGTAAAGACAAGTAAACTTGTGAGAAGATAGCTCATGAAAGCAGGGAACAGAGAATCAAGCATTGAACCCTCACTGGTAGTGTATATGCACTCTAATCTCTCAAGTGTCTAGGGTTGATCACTCTATTCTTCTCTAGTCATGCTTTCTAAAACTTTGTTCTTCATCTAACCAATCAACAAATATATAGTGTACCAATGCAAACATCATGAGGTGTTTTCAAGGTTGTAATGGGGCTAAGGTAAGGGTGAGGATATATGTATGGCTAAGTGAGCTATAATATGAATCTTTGACTAACCTAAGTTCTCACCTAACACACACACACACTCTATGTACTTCTAAAATCATGCCTAGCAACCCAAAATCTCGCTTTTGTATATTTTCCAAACTCATGCATAAATTTTTAATTCCATCACATGTGCATTGATCTTTTTATTGAACTTAGCATTGGGGTGATTTTATCCCCTATTCATTTATTTTTTTTCTTTTTGATTTTTTTTTAGCATGAAAGCAAACGTAACATTTCAATGCATATGGTTTTTCTGGTTTCACATGACTAGGCACCCAAATTTACATTATCTTGTCAATACAACTCAACAGTTTCTCATCAACCCAAGTTTCCATAATTCCCCACACTTAGTTGACACACAATCTCTATCTTAAACTAACCAAAGATTCAAATAGGATAATTAATTATTTTTCTGCTTAAGGCTAGTGATGTGGTAAAATATAGAACAAATGGAATTAAAAGGCTCAAAGTGGCAAACAAGGGTAATTGAAATGGTAGGCTATTTTGGATAAGTGAGCTAATAACAAATGATGGCCTCAATCATATGTATGCATGTAAATACACTAAACAATGGACATATAGAATGGAACAAACTATAGATTGCAATTATAGAGAAGAAAATACACAAGAATAAAAATCATGGTTAAATAATGTAACCATATAATTAAGCTCAAAATCTCACAGGTTGTGTATTCTTAGCTATAAATCATGTTCCAAATTACAATCTTCAAACAAGTTTAACCCAAATTTTCAATTAAAGTTAGTGAAATACTATAAAAAAGGGTCTTTGAAAAAGAACTTATCACTCCAACCAAGTAGTGGTAAAATATGCACAAAATCAAGCAAACATGCAATCAAACACGCAAATGCAACAACTAACAAATTAAACATGGGTGTTGAGAAGGGAAGTAACTAACCCACGGAAGTCGGTATCGACTCCCCACACTTAAAGATTGCACCGTCCTCGGTGCATGCAAAGATGTACATGTGGACGGGTTGCTCCAACTGATGCTTTTCTCCAAAGGCTGTACAGAAGGACTTGTCTGTTGGCTTATGCAAAAGTCTTCCATTTCCCTTCTTAATGGCCATCCTGAAAGAAGAGAAGAGAAAAGGGAAGAAAAGTAACCCAGAAACAAAGATAGAAAAACAAATAAAATATGGGTAGATTAATGCCACTGAATAAGGGTCTCAATTACATGGTAGCTACAACATGCAAGTGAAAAAACAGTAGAAGCAAATGGCATATCAATAGTGCAAAAAGTGCAACAATGGGGAAGAGATAGTAGGTAATGAAAGACAGTATAAATTCATGTCAATGCAAAAGGAACACAAGTATCATAAAAGATTAGCATTGACAGATAAATAATATCATCCAACAGTGTTAAACAAGTCACTAAGCACCAAAATAATACCAGAAAAGATACAATAGTTGACTAAGAACATTTAACACCAATGGAGAAAATAATAAATGTAGAAAAGGAAATAAAAACATGAACAAAATTAAAATGCAAGGAAGAAAAGTATGCAAATGCAGTAAGGAAAATAGAATGAAAGAGAATAAGGATGATAAGTTAAGGAAAGGAAGAAGAAGAAAGTAAGAAAGGAGGAAGAGAGAAGTAGAAAGGAGAGAAGAAAGGAGTAAGAAATGAAAAATAGGGCGCAATGCGCGCGCATGCATCACGCGTAAGTGTGAAAACTGAGTCGGCCATGCGACGCGTAAGCGCCGCCCACGCGTACACGTGGGTGGCCAAACATGCACACTAACGCGTGAGCGTCGGTCACGCGTACGCGTGACCACTCGCACGACTCTAGAGCCATGGCATCACAACTCTTTGTTCAAGAATCCTTTTACACCGATTTTCATCCCCACGCATACGCGTTGTTGACTCTTACGCGTGGATTGAAATTTCTGCAGGGGACGCGTACGCGTGAGGCACGCGTACGCGTGGGGTGGCTTGTATGCCACGCACCCCTCCCGCGCATATCCATTGCAACTCTCTATTTATTTTCTCTTTGTTGCGCGGTCACACACGACGCGTGCGCGTCGTAGACGCTTGCGCGTCGATCCCCTTTTTTATACAGAATGCAGGTGATGATGCAGAATTTACGAATTAACATTGATAAAATTAAAATAAAATAAAACTAAGAATAAAAAGAGACGATCATACCATGGTGGGTTGTCTCCCACCTAGCACTTTTAGTTAAAGTCCTTAAGTTGGACATTTGGTGAGCTCCTTGTCATGGTGGCTTGTGCTTGAACTCGTCTTGAAACTTCCACCAATGCTTGGACTTCCAATAAGCTCCAATATCTCCAAGTGAATTCACCAAGCCTTGATGGAGTTCTTCACAAGCTTTGAGCTCCCATAATTGATCCTCTTGTATGCCGGGATCCCAAATCTTGTTCCTACACACGTCTTGAAGTGGATCATCATGATTCCATCCGGGTGGTTTAGCCTTGGAATTCTCATGTAAGCACCCAAACATCCTCCTAGACCCATTCACTTTGGTTCTATACCAACCATTGTTATCAAACCTTGAGCGTGCAACCATCATGAACCTATAGTAATGTTTCCAGCCACTACACAATTCTCCCTTACTCTTCAATCCACAAAGAGCTCATAGTTGACCATCCATTTCAAGCAACTCATACTCAAGTGGAATTAGAAAGCCTAGAGATAAGAGATTTACCCACTTGAATGGTGTAAAGGATGATGGTGACTTAGGAAGGGGGACCTTGACGTTGTGATTTTTGCCAGTAAAGAATTTCATAAAAACATTTGCGTTGTAGATATAGTCTCTAAACTGACAGAAATCCCTTCGTATAAACGTTTTGGTTGTCACAAGTAACAAACCCCTTAAAAATTGATAACCGAAGTATTCAAAACTCGGGTCGTCTTCTCAAAGAACTGCAGAGAAGTATGTTCTTATTATTGGTTATGGAGATTGTAGAATTGGGGGTTTTAAGAATGAGGGACAAATATGACAGTTGATTTAAATAGCAACTAAAATAAATAAATAAATACTGTAAAGCAAACTTTTGGCAAGGTATGAGAAATTGGAAGTCCAGGCTTAGTTATTCTTATCAACAACAATGAAAGTCGAATCTTAATTCCATTTTGTCAACCTTTATTAAATCAAAGGAAAGTCAAGGGACTAATTGGTTTGATCTTCGAATCCTATTTATTTCCTAAGAAAAGGTTAGGATTATTGAAGTTCAATTCAATTAGCAAAGATAACAGTTATCAATTATGTTGAGATAAGATAACTCCTGAGTTACTGCTTTCTTAACCAAAACCAAAAGAGGAAAAATTAAATTGCTGGAATAAAAATGCCTTCAGATGTAAAGCAACAATAACAAAAATTAAAGAAACCAATCATGAATTGAAATACCTCAAATAACATTAATAAGTGAAATTGTAATCTAACATGAAGAGTTCATAAACTAAATTGGAAGAATAAATAAAAATAAAGAACCTGGGATTGAGAGTTACTCCTAAACTAAGAGAAGTCCTAAATCCTAATCCTAAGAGAGAGAGAGAGGAGAGAACCTCTCTCAAAACTAGATCTAAAACATGAGAAGTGGAAATTTGTGAGCTCTCTCTAAATGGATGCATTCCTTCACTTCATAACCTCTGGTCTATGCCTTCTGGACTTGGATTTGGGCCAAAAAGGGCTTCAGAATTTGCTATGAGCGTTTTCTGCAATTTTTGGTGCGTAGCCTCTGTCACGCGTCCGCGTGGGTCACGCGGTCACGTCATTCGGAGCTTTTCCTTGCCACGTGGTCGCGTCAGTCATGCGGCCACGTCATATGCATTCTGCTTAAGGCGCGCGGTCGCGTCAGTCATGCGGCCGCGTCACTGCTGATTCGCGCTGGGCACGCGATCGCATCGTCCATGCGATCGCGTGGATATCAGTTTCTTCAAGGACTCCATTTTGCGCTTTCCTTCCATTTTTGTATGTTTCCTTTCCATCCTTTGAGTCATTCCTACCTTAGAAGATCTGAAACTACTCAACACACTAATCACGGCATCAAATGGAAATAAAGGTAATTGAAATAATTAATTTTAAAGCATAAGAAACATGTTTTTCACACACATCACATAATAAGGAAGGGAAAGTAAAACCATGCAATTAACATGAATAAGTGGGTGAAGGATTGAATAAATCACTCAAACTAAGCACAAAATACATCATAAAATATGGGTTTATCAGACCTCCCCACACTTTGACAAAGCAAGGTCCACTCATTTGTGCTCCTTTTTTATTATCTCCACCTCTTGAAAAGCTTTTTCAACATTAACCTTGTCTTCAAGTTCAATGGGAGAGGATTCAATTGTGGATAGAAATTCATTGATTCTGAAATCCATCTCTTGATCAACCTCCTCCAAGTTTTCAACCATGACATGCCTTAGAGGTTGTACACCCTCCTCAACAT
Organism: Arachis ipaensis; assembly: GCF_000816755.2. NCBI lineage: Eukaryota > Viridiplantae > Streptophyta > Magnoliopsida > Fabales > Fabaceae > Arachis > Arachis ipaensis. The sequence continues at coordinate 105,205,833 of NC_029792.2, read as the reverse complement.
CAAATTCAAATGTCTTGGAAGGAGGCTCTATGATTTGAGTTTCCCATTGAGGTTCTGCATCTCCTAAGTCCTCAACCACTTCCTCTTCTTCAATAACTTTGGCATTCTCCACTTGCTCTAGTACAAAATCCAGCTCCTCCTTGATGACTTCCACCTCTTGACAACTTTCTTCAAGGGTCTCTCCTACTTCCACCTTTTGGGCCTCCTCTTGCTTCTCTTGAAGTATGTATGCGTGAACCCGATCCATTACGTCCCTAAGACGATCCCTTCTCTCTTTTTCCATGTCAATAGCGTAGTCGGGATCATGTTGCTCTAGAATTGATGGACATGGGTGAAAAGTAAGCGCACTAGAGCTTGAGGTTTGAGTATTGGGATAAAGAATGGATCCACACGGGATACAAGAGCTTAGAGAGTAGAGGTGAGACCGATGAGAGTAGAGGTAAGTGTGGTTTGAAGCTCTCTTTGCCCTTGGTGAATAGCACCAAGGGTATCATCTATGGGAGCTTGGGGTGGATAGGAGGGTTCATTTGTTGGGAGAAAAAGCTCATAATATGGAGGTGGTTCTTCTTGATAAGGGTATGGAGATGGTGTATATTGAGTTGGTGGTTCTAGGTATGGTTCATATGGTTCGTATGGTGGTTGGTATGGTAGATAAGGGTTAGGGTCATATGGAGGTGAATGGTGGAAAGGGGCTTGTGAGTATGGTGGTTCATAACTATGTTGAGGAGGGGGTTCATAGGCATATGGTGGGGCTTGTTGGTAACTACAAGGGGGTCCACCATATCCATTGTCTTGGTATGCATCTTGGAATGGCTCTTGCTGATAGTAAGTTGGAGGAGGTTGTTTCCAAGAGAGTTGATCAAATCCTTGTGGCTCCTCCCATCTCCGATTGTTCCAACCTTGATGTATGTTCCCATTGTAGCTTCCATTCCCTACAACATAATTTAAACCAAACTCATAGTCAAAGGGATGAGAATTCATAGTGGCAAGTAAAAACAAAAACTAATAAGAATTAATGAAAATAAACTTCAAAAACTATCAACACTAACAAAGAAACAAAAAAGTAAAATTATTCACAATATTCACAATGCGATTCTCCGGCAACGGTGCCATTTTGATGAACGGGTTTTTTTTGCTGGTAAAGAATTCACAATAAATTCTCGTTGCTAGTGTAGTTTCTAAACCAACAAGGAATCCTTTTATACAAAAATTTGTTTGTCACTAAAGTAAACCCAATAAAAATAAATCGAAGTATTTAAACCTCGGGTCGTCTCTTAAGGAATTGCAGGGAGGTGTAGTTATTATTGGTTATGGAAAAGTATCTTTTTGGATTTTTGAAATAAGGAACAAGGAAATAAAATGGCAAGAAATTAAATTAATAACTAAGAAAAGCTCTTGGCAAGGTGTGAGAACTAGAAGTCCTATCCTAGCTATCCTTATCAATTGTGATGAGAATTGTCCATTGCTCCCACGCACTTAGTTATCCTCTAACTATGAAGGAAAGTCAAGTGGATAAATCAATATGAATCCTCAAGTCCTAGTCAACTCCCAAGGAAAGACTAGAGTTAGCGGAATTCAAGTAAATTAGCAACTTTCAATTATCAATCAACAAAAAAGTTTGATAACTCAAGAGTCTCCAATTAATCAAGCAAAGCCAAAAGGAAAAAAATCTACTCTAAAATGCAATCAAGCATTTAATCAAATACTTGGAAGGCACAACATAAAAACATAGAAAAGTAATAAGAGAATATTAAATCTAAACAACCAATTGCAATTATCAATAATAACAAACGAAGAAAGGGACAACAATTATGAAATACCTCAAATTGTATTAATTAGAAAATCAAATCTAACATGAAGAGTTCCTAAACTAAATTGGGGAATGAATAAATCAACAAGAGAAGATAGATAAACTAAAGGACTAGAACAAATAAGAGTAGAAGAAAACTAAATTAAAGTAAAATAGAAATCTAAAATTGAAAGAGGCTAAACCTAAGAATCCTAAAACCTAGAGAGAGGAGAGAACCTCTCTCTACAAAATACATCTAAAACCTAAAATTATCTCAATGAAAGTTGTATGAATGAGTGTTGTGATTCCCCCACTCTGCAGCCTCTAATCTGTGTTATTTGGGCTTGAAACTGGGCCAAAAGCTGCCCAGAAATCGCCCCAAGCAATTTCTGATACGTCCAGCACGTGGCTCTGTCACGTGTATGCGTGGATTGAAATTTCACAAGGTCACGCGTACGCGTGATCCACGCGTGCGCATCACTTAACAGCATGGAAACTATGGCAAATTATATATCATTTCGAAGCGTTGGATGTTAGCTTTCCAACGCAACTAGAACCGCCTCATTTGGATCTCTGTAGATCAAGTTATGGTCGATTTAGTACGAAGAGGTCAGGCTTGATAGCTTTAGCAATCCCTTCAATTTCTTGTATTTCTTCCACTTTTGCATGCTTCTTTTCCATCCTCTAAGCCATTCATGCCCTATAAACCTTGAAATCACTTAACACACAGATCACAGCATCGAATGGTAATAAAGGGTAATTAAAATTGACAGTTTAAAGGCCTAGGAAACATGTTTTCAACTATATCACAGAATTAGGAAGGATTTGCCCATGTGAATTCAATAAATAAGTGTTTTGTATAGTGGATAAAATCCACTCATTTAAGTACAAAATGTACCACAAAATAGTGGTGCATCAGGTATTAAGAGATTTTAATGATTTTGGTAGTTTAGGTGAAATTTAGCCTTAGATAATTGTTAGGTTTTATCCCAATCATCAATAGATAAGGTAAGGATTCTTTAAACCCTTGTATTTGTCTCTTTTGTGAACTCTAGTATTAGCTTTGATGAATTAGATTGAATTTATGTGGAATTAGAGTTAAATCGGTGAATTAGAGCGCTTGGAACTCAGCTTTGGTGGCCGGGACTTGTTGATGTTTTGTTTGGAGGCTTGAAAGCTTGTAAAAGAGGAGTTTTGTGGTGTTTTAAGCTCAGAGAAAATCAGCTAAGGTAGGGTTTCAATTTCCTTTAGTTAATATATAATGTTGTGTAAACCCTAAGCTAGTTGCCTTAAGATAGATTGAATTGCATGAATTAGTTGATTGAAATGTATATGATGTATGAATATTGAATAAAGTTTGAATTTGGAATGAATTGGTATAGTGGAGGTTATGGTGATGTTATTGAATAAGGCTGATTGTGATTTTATTGATGAGTGATAGAGAATTTGGTTGGATTTCAAATGATGGATTGAATTGGTTTGAAAGTGAGTGATTAGGTTTCGGTTGAATGGGTTGATGATTTGAAAATAATACTTGTTAGGTGTTGAAGGGTTAAAATTGGTATGATTGATATGGTTTGGGTGTGGTTGGATTGGTTTTGAATTGAGAATTTTGGAAAACTAGAGGATTTGTATCTTTTGATAAAAACTGATTTTTGACCAACTTTGGCAAGCCATAACTTGGCTTCCGAACCCTCAAATTTGGCAAGACTTATTTAAAATGAAACTTGGTCCACGAAGTTTATAACGTTTGAAGAACGGAATAAAAAGGACTTTTAATGAAAAAGTTATGCACGTTTGAAGTTTGGTGTAAAAATTGATTTTCTAAACTAAATAGCTATTTAGAGAAATTTGATGCATGCATACATGGAAGGCTCCATGCGTACGTGAGTATAAGGCTCTTCCCAGTACTCTCGCGTATGAGGACAGTGCATGCATATGCAGAACTATCATTTTTTAGATTCTCGCATGCACAGTAGTGCCACGTGATGCAGGGATTTCTCCCTGCTTCATAATCTTGCGTACGTGGGCTGGCATGCATACGCATGACCACTCTGCTTTGCCAAAAGTGTATTTTTAAATTTTTAACCATTCCTCTAACTTTTCAAATTTCTGTAACACCTGTTTAAGATACGATAGCTAGTGTTTAGACCTTGGGACAAGCGAGAGGGTACAGAGTGAAGGAAAAAGGATAGTTTCTGTTATGAATTTAGAGCCAGAGACTTAGGACTGTAAAGCACTGTGGGTAGATGAACTAGAGTGGTTTCAGGGAGTGTATTGAATGGATTAAAGAGAATATAACGGAGTATAGTAGAGATAAGTTTGAAGAACTATATGTTAATTAAATACAAAATTGGGCGTGATTTGATTATAAATGTGACTGTTTTATCTTGAGCACTCTTTCTCGAAAGTGTTACCCTAGAGAGATGGTGGAAGGTGAGGATCCACGTCTTTATTCCTCCTGGTATTGTAAAATCACCTCCAGCGAGATGGTGAGAGGTTAGGATCCCCTCCTTTATTCCTCCTGGACATATGAGAACGTACTTCCTGGGTAGACGCAAGGATTGTGGTTTCATCCCACTTGCTCCAAGTTGGTTGGTTGAGGCTCCCTAAATAGATATAAGGGTGTGGTTCACCCCATTTGCTCCGGGTTGAGATGGTTTGAGCTCCCTGGGTAGATGCAAGGGTGTGGTACACCCCACTTGCTCTAGGTTGAGGTGATTTTAAGCTTCTTGGGTAGATGCAAGGGTGTGGTTTACTCCACTTGCTCCAAGTTAGTAATTTTAATTTATCTGTGTCTCCCTGGGTAAACGCACTGGCTCACTGATGAATGGACTTTTGTGTGGTCTAGAATTCTCAATTGAATTCTCGTTGCAAGTATAGTTTCTAAACCAACAATAGTCCTTTCATACAAAAATTTATTTGTCACAAGTAACAAACCCCCTAAATTTATAAACTGAAGTATTAGGACCTTGGGTCGTTGGTGCACGAAATTGTGATCCCCGGCAACGGTGCCAAAAACTTGGTGCACGAAATTGGAAATCACAGTTCTTCACAAATTTGCACAACTAACCAGCAAGTGCACTGGGTCGTCCAAGTAATACCTTACGTGAGTAAGGGTCGATTCCACGGAGATTGTTGGCTTGAAGCAATCTATGGTTATCTTGTAACTCTTAGTCAGGAAGACAGTAAAATAATTCACTTATCAAATTTGATTGTAAGGAATAAAAGGGCAGAACACAAATTATACTTGTATACAATGATGGAGAATATGTTGGAGTTTTGGAGATGCTTTGTCTTCTGAATTTTTGCTTTCCTCTATTTCTGATTCACGCACGCATGTCCTCCTATGGCAAGCTGTGTGTTGGTGGATCACCGTTGTCAATGGCTACCATCCATCCTTCCAGTGAAAAGGGTCCAGGTGCGCTGTCACCGCACGGCTAATCATCTGCAGGTTCTCAATCGTACCGGAATAGGATTTACTATCCTTTTGCGTCTGTCACTACGCCCAGCACTCGCGAGTTTGAAGCTCATCACAGTCATTCAATCCCTGAATCCTACTCGGAATACCACAGACAAGGTTTAGACTTTCCGAATTCTCTTGAATGCTGCCATCAATCTAGCTTATGCCACGAAGATTTCGATTAAGAGATCTAAGAGATATTCATTCATTCTATGGTGGAACGTAAGTGGTTGTCAGGCACGCGTTCGTGGAGGAATGATGATGATTGTCACGCTCATCACATTCATATTGAAGTGTGAATGGATATCTTAGATAGGAACACGCATGTTTGAATGGAAAATAGAAATACTTGCATTAATTCATCGAGACACAGCAGAGCTCCTCACCCCCAACAATGGAGTTTAGAGACTCATGCCGTCAAAAGGTACAAATTTCAAATCTAAAATGTCATGAGACACAAAATAAATCTCTAAAAGTTGTTTAAATACTAAACTAGTAACCTAGGTTTACAGAAAATGAGTAAACTATGATAGATGGTGCAGAAATCTACTTCTGGGGCCCACTTGGTGTGTGCTGGGGCTGAGACTTAAGCTTCTCACGTGCATGGGCTGTTTTGGGTGTTCAACGCCAGGTTGTAACCTGTTTCTGGCGTTGAACTCCAACTTGTAACTTGTTTCTGGCGCTGGACGCCAGACTGCAACATCGAACTGGCGTTAAACGCCAGTTTACGTCATCTATCCTTGAGCAAAGTATGGACTATTATATATTGCTGGAAAGCCCTGAATGTCTACATTCCAACGCAATTAAAAGCGCGCCATTTGGACTCCTGTAGCTCCAGAAATTCCATTCCGAGTGCAGAGACGTCAGAATCCAACAGCATCAGCAGTCCTTTTTCAGCCTGAATCAGATTTTTGCTCAGCTCCCTCAATTTCAGCCAGAAAATACCTGAAATTACAAAAAAATACACAAACTCATAGTAAAGTCCAGAAATATGAATTTTACCTAGAAACTAATGAAAATAAACTAAAAACTAACTAAAACATACTAAAAACTATATGAAATTATCCCCAAAAAGCGTATAAAATATCCGCTCATCACAACACCAAACTTAAATTGTTGCTTGTCCCCAAGCAACTAGATAAATAAAATAGACTACTAATAAGTCAAGAAGTAATAATATCTCAGAGTTTTTGAGTGAAGCTCAGATTCTAATTAGATGAGCGGGACTAGTAGCTTTTTGCTTCCGAACAGTTTTGGCATCTCACTTTATCCATTGAAGCTCAGAGTGATTGGCATCTATAGGAACTCAGAATTCAGATAGTGCTATTGATTCTCCTAGTTCAGTATGTTGATTCTTGAACACAGCTACTTTATGAGTCTTGGCCGTGGCCCTAAGCACTTTGTTTTCCAGTATTACCACCGGATACATAAATGCCACAGACACATAATTGGGTGACCTTTTCAGATTGTGACTCAGCTTTGCTAAAGTCCCCAATTAGAGGTGCCCAGAGTTCTTAAGCACACTCTTCTTTTTTCTTTGGACCTTGACTTTAACCGCTCAGTCTCAAGTTTTCACTTGACACCTTCACGCCACAAGCACATGGTTAGGGACAGCTTGGTTTAGCCGCTTAGGCCAGGATTTTATTCCTTTAGGCCCTCCTATCCACTAATGCTCAAAGCCTTGGATCCTTTTTACCCTTGCCTTTTGGTTTTAAGGGCTATTGGCTTTTTCTGCTTGCTTTTTTTTTTCTTCAAGCTTTTGTGTTCACTGCTTTTTCTTGCTTCAAGAATCATTTTTATGATTTTTCAGATTATCAATAACATGTCTCATGTTCATCATTCTTTCAAGAGCCAACATATTTAACAGTCTTAAACATCAAATTCAAAAGACATATGCACTGTTCAAGCATTCATTCAGGAGACAAAAAGCATTGCCACCACATGTAAATAATTAGAATTTTTCTTGTAAAAAAAAACTCGAAATTTATTGCCTCTTATTCTAAAGAAATTCTTCTATTTTATTCATCTTTAATGATGATGAGAAAATTAAATTATAGCTTAATTGGAGATAAAATCAAAAATATAGATACTAATTACTACTATATGACTCCTAAGGTAAAACTAGAATAAAAACAGTTATCACAGAGTTAAGGCTAAGATTGGAATTTAACAACCTGTGTTCTGGGAAGTGGATGTTCCTCTAATCTGCGGGGTGCTTGGTCCTTCAAGAGATAATTTCTGGCGCTTCAATTCCCTTAAATCACGCCCTTGCTCCTCCTGTTCTTTAAGCATATAGCAAAGAATGCTACTTTGTTCCTTCTGTTCTTTCTTTATTTGTTCCATAGCTTCTTGCATCTTGGTAATAGATGTTTCAAGATACTCCCAGTATTCAGATTGAGGGGTTTCTGGGAGAAATTCCTGTGTTCTCTTCTTGATGGGGTCATCTTGTGCTTGTTGTTTTTCCATTGATGCTTTGGTGATTGGTCGCTCAACTGAGATATACTCAGTTATTCCCATCGTTACTCCAGCGTCCTTGCAGAGCATAGAAATCAAGCTTGGATAAGCCAACCTGGCATCTTTGGAATTTTTGTTTGCAATTTTGTAAAATTCAGTTGAAATCAGTTGATGAACTTCCACTTCTTTTCCCATCATGATGCCATGGATTATCACTGCTCTTCTAATAGTGACTTCAGAACGGTTGCTAGTGGGCAGCAGAGAATGCCCAATGAAGTCCAGCCATCCTCTAGTGACTGGTTTGAGATCTTCTCTTTTGAGTTGATTTGGGACACCCTTCGTGCTGGTGGTCCACCTTGCTCCAGGTATACACATATCCTCTAGAATCTTATCCAGGCCCTTGTCTGTTTTCATCATTCTCTTATTGAAGGAGTCTGGATCATCTTTTAGCTGAGGTAGCTTTAAGATCTCCCTGATCTTGTTAGGGTGGGTATGAACAATCTTTCCTCTGACCAAGGTCCGATAGTCATAGAGAGCAGATCCAGATAGTCTTTGCTTGTCTGTTTGCCACATATTAGCATAGAACTCCTGGACCATATTCCTTCCCACTTTCGTTTCAGGATTAGCTAGGATCTCCCAGTTCCTGATTCGAATTTGCTCCTGGATCTCCGGATATTCGTCTTCTTTCAGATCGAATCTAACTTCCGGGATCACTGATCTTAGACCCATTATTTTGTAATAATGGTCTGAATGTTCTTTAGTTAAGAACTTCCCTTGATTCCAAAGTGGTTTTGGAACACTCTCTTTCTTGCCTCTTGGAGTGGGTTGTTTTCCTTTAGGAGCCATGATCTTAGTGGGTATAGTTTAGAGATCACGGATAAACACACCAAACTTAGAGGTTTGCTTGTCCTCAAGCAAAAGAAAAGAAAGGAGAGGGATAGAAAGAGAGCTAGTGTAGGATGGTGGATGAGAGGAAGGAGGCCGAATGGGTTTTTAAAAGGGAGGGGGGGTTTTCGAAAATAGGGAGAAGGATAAGATAGAAGATATGATTTTAAAAAAAATAAGTATGATAAGAAAAGATATAATTTAAAATTGAAAAGATATGAAAGATATTTGAAAAAGATAAAATTGGATTTTTGAAAAAGATAATATGGAGATTTGAAAAAGATATTGATTAGTTGAAAAGATTTTTGAATGAAAAGAGATAGATTTGTTTTGAAAATTTTGAAAAAGAGTTGAATTGGATTGAAAAAAGGATTTGTGCTTATGGATTAAAATACATTTAATATTTTTTAAAGAAGGGTTTTTAGAAATTAGGGATTTTAGAAATCAGGGTTTGTAACATGTTTATGCAAGAAATCATGAATTGAAACATGAAAATTAAGATTAAAATAAAAAATATGAAGAAAAAACGAATTTACCTCCTCCCCACCATTCTGGCGTTTGAACGCCCAAACGCTGCATGTTTTGGGCGTTCAACGCCCAACTGCTGCTTCTCCTGGGCGTTCAATGCCCAGCTGTTGCTTCTTTCTGGCGTTGAACGCCAGGAACTCCTTTGTCACTGGGCGTTTTTCTGAACGCCCAGGATGCTGTAAATCTGGCGTTAAACGCCTAGAAGGAGCTTCTTTCTGGCGTTCAACGCCCAGAAGATGCTTCTTTCTGGCGTTTAACACCCAGATGGCTATCCTTACTGGTGTTCAATGCCCAGTGGATGCTTCTTTTGGGCGTTGAACGCCCAAAACAGACTATTACTGGCGTTTTCTTGCCAGTGAGCTCTTTTTCTCTGTTTTGTGTGCAGAATCCTTCTGTAACCCTGTGAACTTATACAATTGACTCTTTACCTTAGTATCAGTGAACTTTATATAAACAAATAAAATCAAGAATAGGGCAAAATGCTTAGAGGAAGTGATGCCCCATGGCTGGGTTGCCTCCCAGCAAGCGCTTCTTTATTGTCTTTAGCTGGACCTTGCTGAGTTTTTAATCTAGCCTCAGCCTTGAGCACTCTTGCTCAACATTGCCTTCAAGATAGTGCTTGATTCTCTGTCCATTAACAATGAATTTCTTATCAGAATCAATATCTTGAAGTTTCACATAACCATATGGTGATACACTTGTAAAACAATATCTAGAGTTAAACAACAGAACCTTTTGTCCTGGTTCAAAGATTCTAGATGACAGCTTTCTGTCATGCCACTTTTTTTATTTCTCTTTATAAAGCTTGGCATTTTCGAAAGCAGTGAATCTGAATTTCTCTAGCTCATTTAGCTGGAGCAATCTTTTTTCTCCAGCTAATTTGGCATCAAAGTTCAGGAATCCAGTTGCCCAGTAGGCTTTATGTTCCAGTTCCACGGGCAGGTGACATGCCTTACCATATACAAGTTGGTATGGAGAGGTCCCTATAAGAGTCTTGAATGCTGTTCTGTATGCCCACAGAGCATCATCCAAGCTTCTTGCCCAATCCTTTCTACGGGTATTTACAGTCCGTTCTAGGATTCTTTTTAGCTCTCTGTTAGAGACTTCAACTTGCCCATTAGTTTGTGGATGATATAGAGTTGCCACCTTGTGGCGAATCCCATACCGGACCATGGCAGAGTAAAGTTGTTTATTGCAGAAGTAAGTGCCCCCATCACTGATTAGTACTCTAGGGACCCCAAACCTGCTGAAGATATATTTCTGGAGGAACTTCAGCACTGTTTTAGTATCATTGGTGGGTGTGGCAATGGCCTCTACCCATTTTGGTACGTAGTCAACTGCCACCAGAATATAAGTGTTTGAGTATGATGGTGGGAAAGGTCCCATGAAGTCAATTCCCCATATGTCAAATAACTCAATCTTCAAGATTCCTTGTTGAGGCATGGCGTAACCATGAGGCAGATTACCAGCTCTTTGGCAACTGTCACAGTTACGTACAAACTCTCGGGAATCTCTATAAAGTGTGGGCCAATAGAAGCCACATTGGAGGACCTTGGTGGCTGTTCTCTCACCTCCGAAATGGCCTCCATATTGTGATCCATAGCAATGCCATAGGATCCTCTGTGCTTCTTCTCTAGGCACACACCTATGGATTATTCCGTCTGCACATCTCTTGAAGAGATAGGGTTCATCCCACAAGTAGTACTTTGCATAAGTGATTAATTTTTTCTTTTGTTGCCTGTTGTACTCCTTAGGTATGAACTTTGCAGCCTTATAGTTTGCAATATCTGCAAACCATGGTATTTCCTGAATGGCAAACAAATGCTCATCCGGAAAAGTCTCAGAGATCTCAAGAGAGGGGAGGGACGTCCCTTCTTTATTCTATGTCTTTTCCCTGTCTCTTGGTTCACCGACTAGTAGACAGGGCCTATCTCGGTCATC
>NC_029792.2:105192044-105194748 GCF_000816755.2 Arachis ipaensis | reverse complement strand
GGTGGCTGTATTGAGCCTTCTATAGTCAATACACATACGCCACCCTGTAACTGTTCTTGTAGGAACCAGTTCATTTTCTTCATTATGAACCACTATCATGCCTCCCTTTTTGGGGACAACTTGAACAGGGTTCACCCAGGGGCTATCAGAAATAGGATAAATAATCCCAGCCTCCAGTAATTTGGTGACCTCTTTCTGCACCACTTTCTTCATGGCTGGATGTAGCCGCCTCTGTGGTTGAACCACTGGTTTAGCATTATCCTCCAACTCTTTATTTCAAGAGTCCTGAGATAATCTGCAAAGCGAGCAAATTGCTTATCCTGCTCCTCTTGGTGGAGTTTTTGAGGATAAGGTATCTTGGCTTTATATTCCTCAACCTTAGTTGCTATAGGTTTATTTCCTACAGAAGTGGTTGAAGAAGCCTTTTTAGATGGGTTGTCATCAGCACTTGTGTGTGTCTGATCCCTCACTGGCAATTGAGTGCCAGAGTTAGAAGCTGAAGTGATGTTAGACGCCAGCTCCTCATCTGTTCCTGGCGTCTGAACGCCAGAACTGTGCTTCTTTTGGGCGTTCAACGCCAGATCCTTGCTTGTTTCTGGCGTTGAACGCCAGTCCTGAGCATGGTCTGGGCGTTCAGCGCCAGCCTTTCACCCAATTTCTGGCGTTTTAGTGCCAGAATTATTTTTCCCTGGGCTCTTACTGTCCTTAGGTGGTTTTTGGGTGGTTTGCTCATTTCTTGGCTTCTTGCTGCCTTGAGGTGGGGTATTTAGTTTCTTCCCACTTCTTAATTGAACTGCTTGGCATTCTTCTGTTATTTGTTTTGACAGCTGCTGCTTTGTTTGCCTCAATTGTTCTTCCATATTTATATTAGCCATCCTTGTCTCTTGTATTCTATCCTTGAATTCGGCTAACTGCTTTGTTAGAAAGTCCAATTGCTGATTGAATTCAGCAGCTTATTTTACAGGACTGAGTTCAGCAGTTACTGTTTTAACCTCTTCTTTCATGGAAGGGTCACTGCTTAGGTACAGATGCTGATTTCTAGCAACTGTATCAATGAGCTCTTGAGCTTCTTCAATTGTCTTTCTCATGTGGATAGATCCACCAGCTGAGTAATCTAGAGAGATCTGAGCTCTTTCTGCAAGCCCATAGTAGAAGATGTCGAACTGAACCCACTCTGAAAATATTTCAGAGGGGCATTTTCGTAGCATCTCCCTGTATCTCTCCCAGACATTATAAAGAGATTCATTATCTCCTTGTTTAAAGCCATGGATGTCCAGCCTTAGCTGTGTCATCCGTTTTGGAGGAAAGTATTGATTCAGAAATTTTTCTGTCAGCTGTTTCCATGTTCTTATGCTAGCCTTAGGTTGGTTATTTAACCACCTCTTGGCTTGGTCTTTTACAGCAAATAGAAACAGTAATAATCTGTAGACATCCTGATCTACTTTCTTATCATGTACTGTGTCAGCAATTTGTAAAAACTATGCCAGAAACTCTGTAGGTTCTTCCTGTGGAAGACCGGAATACTGGCAGCTTTGCTGCACCATGATAATGAGCTGAGGATTCAACTCAAAGCTACTGACTCCAATGGAGGGTATGCAGATACTACTCCCATATGAAGCAGTAGAGGGGTTAGCATATGATCCCAGAGTCCTCCTAGACTGTTCATTTCCACTTAGATCCATGATGGAGAAAGGAAGATGATGTAAAATAAAAAAGATTATTTTTATTTATTTATTTAATTATTTCGAAAATAAAATAAATTAAAATAAAATAAATAAAAATAGGTGAAGATTTTCAAAAAAATGAGGAGAGAGAAAGTGGTTAGGAAGTTTTGAAAAAGAGATGATTTGAAAAAGATTTTAAATTTTGAAAAAAAAAATCTGAATTTTAAAAATAAATTTCGAAAATTTGTTTTAAAAATAGAGAGAAAAGATATTTTTGAATTTAAAGAGGAAAGAGAAAAACAATAAGATAGCACAAGATTTAAAATTTTTTTAGATCTAATGCTCCTTGTTTTCGAAAATTTTTTTGAGGGAAAACACCAAGGAACACCAAACTTAAAAATTTTAAGATCAAGACACAAGGAAAACTCAAGAACACTTTGAAGACTCACAAGAACACAAAAACATGAAGAAAGAACACCAAACTTAAAATTTTTAGAAAACAAAAATAAAATTTTCGAAAAACAAAGGAAAATCAACAAGAAAACACCAAACTTAAAGTTTGGCACGAGACTTAATAGAAAAATTATTTTTGAAAAATTTTTGAACAAAAAATAAAAGACTCTGACTCAAAAGACAAAAATTTCCTAATCTAAGCAATAAGATTCACCGTCAGTTGTTCAAACTCAAACAATCCCCGGCAACGGCGCCAAAAACTTGGTGCACAAAATTGTGATCCCCGGCAACGGCGCCAAAAACTTGGTGCACGAAATTGGAAATCACAGTTCTTCACAAATTCGCACAACTAACCAGCAAGTGCACTGGGTCGTCCAAGTAATACCTTACGTGAGTAAGGGTCGATCCCATGGAGATTGTTGGCTTGAAGCAATCTATGGTTATCTTGTAACTCTTAGTCAGGAAGACAGTAAAATAATTCACTTATCAAATTTGATTGCAAGGAATAAAAGGGCAGAACACAAATTATACTTGTATGCAATGATGGAGAATATGTTGGAGTTTTGGAGATGCTTTGTCTTCTGAAT
>NC_029792.2:105172520-105192019 GCF_000816755.2 Arachis ipaensis | reverse complement strand
AAATCTCTAAATAAAACATAGAGTACTGTAAAATCTAGATTTGAAACATGGAAAACTGCCGTACTCAGAGATTTGAGGTAACAACCCCCACTCCTCGAGACGACACAGAGCTACTTAATTACGTTCATAAAGACAAAAGGTAAGTTTGTACGCACAAGGATAGATTCTATAGGTAAGCATGAAGTTATACTTACACTACTCGCACTGTTAGTAGTAGTAAGGAGGTGCTTGCGCACGGACTGTTGGTGAATGCAAGGTGGCATCTTACTTACTTATAGAGAATCTAGAGAATTAGCTTTAGAAGCACCGTATTCGATCTAACTACCGTCGTAAGTTCTCTTAGGCCTTTCAGATTTGGAACAGACACCATAAGGCTCATCCTAAGTCCCTAACTTACTGACACTGCTCGAAGTTTGAGAGTTGTTTAAATACTAAACTAGTAACCTAGGTTTACAGAAAATGAGTAAACTATGATAGATGGTGCAGAAATCCACTTCTGAGGCCCACTTGGTGTGTGCTGGGGCTGAGACTTAAGCTTCTCACGTGCATGGGCTGTTTTGGGCGTTCAACGCCAGGTTGTAACCTGTTTCTGGCGTTGAACTCCAACTTGTAACTTGTTTCTGGCGCTGGACGCCAGACTGCAACATGGAACTGGAGTTGAACGCCAGTTTATGTCATCTATCCTTGAGCAAAGTATAGACTATTATATATTGCTGGAAAGCCCTGGATGTCTACTTTCCAACGCAATTGGAAGCGCGCCATTTGGACTCATGTAGCTCCAGAAAGATAAATGATAAGGAAGTAAACTAACAACTAAAAAGGTCTTGGCAAGGTTTGGTGGTCAAGGATCTCTATCCTAATCACTAACTACAATATGAGAATTGACAAGGATCAATCCCACTAAGTCAAACCCTAACTAATAGTAGAGGAAAGTCAAGTGAGCTATATCAATCCAAGTCCATAAGTCCTAGTTCTCCACCAAATCAATTAGTGAGATCTAGAGTTAATGGCTCCCAATCGTCAATCACTTGGACATTAGTAACTAAAGAGTTCCTAAGTTACCTTCCCAAGCCAAGAGCACTAAAATTCTACTCTAAAATCCAACCAAGCATTTTATCAAACACTTGGAAGGCATAAAAGGAAAACATAGTAAAATTGCAAGGAAAGTAAATCTACTCTACTCAATTGCAAGGAATTAAATAACAACAAATCAAATCAACAATAAAAGAACATGAAAACATAAATTGCATTAAAGAGAAATAGAAGAACAAAAGTGCATCAACATAAAAGTAAAGGATTACAAGAATTAAATGCAAAACTAGAGAGAGAAGAAGTAGAGGAAGAAGAATTGATAAAGGAAAAGTAAATCAAAGCATGAAATTAGCCTAGATCTAAGAAATTCTAATCTAGATCTAACCTACTCCTAATCCTAGAGAGAAGTGCGAGCTTCTCTCTCTAAAACTACCTAAAGCATGATAAAAACAAAAATAAAACTCAACTAATGACTATATGTCTCATCTCTCTTCAATCCTTGGGTTGAATAGCATCAGAAATGAGTTAGATTGGACCCAAAATGCTTTAGAATTCACTGGCCACGAATTTGCATTTAATGAATCACGTGCAAATCAGCGCGTACGCGTACCGTGCGCGTGCGCGCCCCTATGCGCGGTGCAACTATGGCAAATCTTATATCATTTTGAAGTCCCGGATGTTAGCTTTCCAGTGCAACTGGAACCGCATCATTTGGACCTCTGTAGCTCAAGTTATGGTCAATTAAGTGCGAAGAGGTCGGCTTGACAGCTTTTGCGATTCCTTCATTTCTTCATGAGTTCTCCATTTTTACATGCTTTTCCTTCATTCCCTTGATCCAATCTTTGCCACCTAAATCTGAAATCACTTAACAAACATATCAAGGCATCTAATGGAATCAAGGTGAATTAAATTTAGCTATTTTGAGACCTAAAAAGCATGTTTTAACTCTTAAGCACAATTAAAGGAGAATTTACAAAATCATGCTATTTCATTGAATAAATGTGGGAAAAGATGATAAAACCCTCTAAATTCAACACAAGATAAACCCTACAAATGGGGTTTATCACTCACCCCACAGCTCCAGGTTGAGATCGAGATTCCTTTCCCCCTGCCTGCGCGATGAATGATTGAATAATTATATATGCATATGCTTTTGAGAATACAAACCGCGGGGACTGTCCAGAGTTTTCTACCGGATATGTTGGGCTTTGCTATATAACCAACAAATGATATCATTGGTCATAAGGCAGGCATGCATTATGTGAATTGTATGATTTGTTTTAGTATGCATATTGTATTCGGGCTTGCCTAATTGTTTATTTATATTTATATGTGGTCACGAAATTGTGATTCACACTTTTCACAACTCCGTACAACTAACGAGCAAGTGTACTGGGTCGTCCAAGTAATACCTTACGTGAGTAAGGGTCGATCCCACGGAGATTGTCGGCTTAAATCAAGCTATGGTCATCTTGTAAATCTCAGTCAGGTGGATTCAAATGGTTATGAGATTTTGATAATTAAAAGATAAATAAAACATAAAATAAAATAAAGATACTTATGTAATTCATTGGTAGGAATTTCATATAAGCGTTTGGAGATGCTTTGTTGCTTCTGAACCTCAGCTTTCCTATTGTCTTCTTCCAATCATGCGTGCTCTTTTTCATGGCAAGCTGTATGATCCTCTCGGATGAAAAATACCAGGTACGATCTCTGCACGGCTAATCAGCTGTCAGATTTCTCGTCTCGGATGAAAAATACCAGGTACAGCTACCGCACGGCTAATCATTTGTCGGTTCTCACTAGCGTCGGAATAGGACCCTTATCCTTTTGCACACTGTCACTGCGCCCAACATTCGCAAGTTTGAAGCTCATCACAGTCATCCCTTCCCAGATCCTACTCGGAATACCACAGACAAGGTTTAGACTTTCCGGATCTCAGGAATGGCTGCCAATTGGTTCTAGCCTATACCACGAAGATCCTAATCTCACAGACTCGGTCCTTGTATTAGAAACCCAAGAGAATATACTCCGGCTGTCATCCAATGACTACGTTGAACATCATGTAGACCGCTTGTGGTTGTCAGGCACGCGGATCTTGGCTAAGCGAATAACGAAGATAGTGGGTGATTGTCACGGGTCACCCCTTCATTCTGACTTAACTGAATTAAGTACGAGAGTATATCTTGGAGAAGAAGTAAGCATGAATTGAAAGAGAAACAATAGTACTTGCATTAATTCATGAAGAACAGCAAAGCTCCGCACCTTAATCTATGAGGTGTAGAAACTCCACCGTAGAAGATACCTAAGAGAAAATAGTCTAGGCATGGCCGTGTGGCCAGCCTCCAAGTCCAAGGATGATAATATCATCAAAAGATGTGAATACAATAGTAAAAAGTGCTATTTATACGAAACTAGTAACTTAGGTTTACAGAAAATGAGTAACTAAGTGCAGATAGTGCAGAAATCCACTTCCGAGGCCCACTTGGTGTGTGCTTGGACTGAGCATTGAAGCTTATACGTGCATAGGCCATTCTTGGAGTTAAACGCTAGCTTGGGTGCCAGTTTGGGCGTTTAACTCCAGTTCTGGTGCCAGTTCTGGCGTTTTACTCCAGAAAAGGGTCTTTGGTGGGCGTTTAGAAGCCAGTTTGGGCCATCAAATCTCGGGAAAAGTATGGACTATTATATATTTCTGGAAATCCCAAGATGTTTACTTTCCAACGCAATTGAGAGCATGCCAATTGGGCTTCTGTAGCTCCAGAAAATCCATTTCGAGTGCAGGAGGGTCAGAATCCAATAGCATCTGTAGTTCTTTCTCAGCCTCTGAATCAGATTTTTGCTCAGGTCCCTCAATGTCAGCCAGAAAATACCTGAAATTACAGAAAAATACACAAACTCATAGTAAAGTCCAGAAATGTGATTTTTGCATAAAAACTAATAAAAATATAATAGAAAGTAACTAAAACATACTAAAAACTATGTAAAAACAATGCCAAAAAGGGTATAAATTATCCGCTCATCAATATGCTATGTGACTTAAATGTTGTATCTATTTTCTTAATTATTTATTACTTGTATGCCTTATATGTGTTTGCTTTGAGAGATCCTTTATGCTGGTGGAGGTGACGCTAAAGGTTGTTCCAAACTGGCAATTGGGAGGTTTGAAGAGAACTAGAATTGAAAAGATAGATTAGAATTTCTAAGTAGAATTATCATATTTTTTGTTAGTGAGAACTCTAGGCTTTGATCTGGGTTGTAGAAGTTTAGGATTGCCTTTGGCTTCCTCGAGCCTTATATCTTATCTATTGGACATTGTTACCATACTGAGAATCCCTGGTTCTTATTCCATATGTAAAACCTGGTTAATTAGTGGATAATTAACCCATAAATTAAAATATATTATAGGAAGTGAGAAATGAGGTTTTATGGTGTAATGTGATAGAGAAATTTAAAACGAGAATTTTGACATCAATTTTAAAGAAATCGGCCCAAGATTGGGCCGAACGGGCCAAACCGAGCCAATCGGACCCAATTTGGGCCCAAGGGCCCAGCCAAGCTCTCATTTAATGAGAGAGCTCAGCACTCTCCCTCTTCCATAAACACACACACGCTAAACACAAAGGGAAAGGGGGAGAAGAAAACATAAACCCTTGCTACTATTCACCTCAAACTTCCATGGATCATAACTTTTGATCTGGAGCTCCGATTGACGCACCGTTTGCGGTCAGCGACCACAGTGTTGAGCTCTACAAAACCCATATAATCAATCTTGAGGTAATCCACATTTTCTCCTTTGATTTCCAGCCCTTGATTTTGAGTTTATTGGGCAAAAATGTTGAAATTTGTGAGCTCCTTGTGTTATAAGATCAAATTAGCTTGTAGGGAAGGCTTGTTCTAGCTCCCTTGATCCTTGGGTAAGGTAAGGAATCTCAAACCCTGGTGAAAGTGTTAAATTTGAGGTATTTGGTGATTGAGTTATTTTGTTTTTATGTGATATTGTGGCTTAGGCATTATATATGTATGTATTGGAGCTTGCTTGGTAATTTGGAAAGCTTTGGTGTGGAGCCCAAGCTTGGAAATCTATTGGTGGGGTTTGGGAGACCTTGGAAGTTGAATTTGAAAGTGTTCTGGGTGGAACGGGAATCGGCCAAGGTATGGTTTCGGTTTCCTTATCTAAAATGTAATGTTGTGTGAAAACGTAGGCTAGTGGCCTTAGGATAGGATTTTTGAAATAATGAGTTAGTTGATGAATGATGTAAATTGTGTTGTTATACATGAACATTGGTGGGTTGTGACATGTTGATATATTTGATGAATTATGGGATGTTGATATAATTGTGGGGTGACTTGGATTTGGATGGGATATGTGAATTATGATGATAATGGTGGGCAAGCATGTGGTGTTGTATGTGATGGCATTAATGTGTTTAATTGATGATTATGTGAAGCTTTTGTTGGTGAGCATGTGTTGAAGGGTGATATTGAAATATGTATGTATATATGGTAATTGATGGATTGAACATTTGTTTGGAACTTGAATTATGAAATGTTGATTATGATTTGATATTTGGTTAAATATGGGGAAATGGGTGGACTGAGGTTTAAATAAGGGCTTGGAAATGATTGATGATGGGATGGTTGAGTTTTGGTTGATTTTGAATGAAATTGGAAGTATATGTTTTGAAATTTGGGAGTTTATGAGTTTTGGTAAAAGTGAAATTTTGGTGAACTTCAACGAATCATATCTTGAAAAATTGTTTTCGAAATTTGATGATTTCTATATCAATTGAAAGATAATTTCATAAGCTTTACAATGGTTCAAATTTGGTTAAGATCTGAATTTTGTGGAAGGAGATATGATCATTGGAAGTTTGGGTCAAGATTCTGAATTCTGCGAATTCTACAGAATTTGTGAGTTTTGGGTTGTGCGCACGCACAGCCCTGTGCGCGCGCACAACCTGTGGAATCTTGAGGCCTGTGTGCACGCACAGCCCCATGCATCTGCACAAGTGGAAATGGGGCTGCTCCTAGGAGCACCAGCACGCTCTGTTCGCGCACATGGCCAAGGGAGTTTTGCAAGCTGTGCGTACGCACACATTGGAAATAGCATGCTGGTGGTGGCGCTAGCACACCTTGTGCGCGCGCTCAACCCTGGAGATTTTACTTTCTGTGCGTACGCACAGGCCCGTGCGTACGCACGCGTTTAAAAATACTTCTGGGCGTGCGCACGCACACCCCTGTGCGTACGCATGCGACCCAGTTCTTTTCTAAACCTTTTGTTCTCAAGCTCTTCACATTTCCAACAAACTCGTAACCTTCCGAGATGTTATTTCACGCTTATAAACCTCCAAATTCATCCCCTAAATTTTAAATTGATGTAAAACACCTAGGGAATAAGAGTAGGCTAGGGAAAATGGTCCTTGTGGGGGAAGAAAGGGGATATTATGATGGGTTGTGAGTAATAATAATGATATGAGTTGTGGAGAAGGGTGGTGGAGCGTTGTGTATGAGATGAGCCGAGAAGGGCCGTGTATGATGATTGTTTATGGCTGTTAATGAATTATGAACTTAAGTCAGATGGCTGAGGATAAGTGCATGTGTAATCCATGAAAGAATATCATAAATGAACCATAATGGAAAGGGTTGGATGTGAGTATGTTTATATGCTTTCTCTCTGGTTGTAAGAGTGATAGGGCACCAATACCCTCTAACGGTAAAGTGGCGATAAGGCGCAGATACCCTCTAATGGTAACATGGCGACAAGGCGCAGATACCCTCTAATGGTAAATTGGTAAATTGGTGACAGGGCACAGATACCCTCTAATGGCGACAGGGCGCATATACCCTCTAATGGTGATAGGGCACTTATTCCCTCTAATGGTATTAACGCGCAACTGAGAGACTGTGGCCGGGTTAGCTACCGGACACGTCGGGTTGGCAAGATAACCGACAGATGAGACTCACCAGCCACTAGGACAGGCATGCATCATATGCATTATGTGTGATTTATCTGGATTGCCTAATTGACTGCATCATTATTTGCTAGTTGCTGATTGACTTATTTGCTTCCTACTTGTGCATCTCATATTTGATATACTTGTGATTGCTTTTCAATTGTTGTTGGCGGTTGGGAGGTTGCAGGATTTGGAATGGGGATTGGTAGTTAGGATGAAGACCTTTGGTTAGTTACCTGTGTTTGATTCTTATGGTCTGGACTTATTTATACGCTTTGATTATAATTTGGAAGTTCTAGGATTGCCTTCGGCTTTCCCAGGATATTACATGTTAGATATTTGGGCACTGTTACCATGCTGAGAACCTCCGGTTCTCACCCATGCGGATTTTGTGGTTTTCAGATGCAGGGCGCGAGGCTCCTTGCTGAGGCATGCTGGAGACTTCCTTTTGGCGGAGATCCTTAGCTCTTGGGGATTTTATTTTGGTTATTATATACCTGTTTAGATACTATATTCTCCACTATATATGTAGTTTTTATTTGCTCCTCTTAGAGGTTATTTTGGAGAAGCAGGTTGTGTCTTTTAGGTTATTTTGGGCAATTCCTTTATATATGTATATATATACTTATATGCTCGGACCAGTTATCTTCGCAAGCTGAGTCCCGAGTTTTGATATATGTATCTTGGCACTCTTGTATATCTCTTGGCGTCGGTTTACTCTTTATCTGTTTAGTTTACGTTACCGATCGGAGTGTTGAGCGTTTTGATTTATCGGTTTTAGTTTACCACTTTTTTCTTCAAAGGCTCCTAGTTAAGAATATCTTTACAATACTATACGTACTAAATTTTATTTTTAGAGGTCGTAATACCTCGCCACCTCCATTTTATGACTTAAGCATAAGACTCTGTGTGGTAGGGTGTTACACCATACGTATTTGTTGTTTTTCAGATGCATGGCCAGAGGCACCTCGCTGAGCATGCTGGAGACTCCTTCAGATGTAAAGATCAACTTTTGGGGCTTTCATTTTATGTACTTAGCATATATATATGTGTATATTCTCCACTGTTGTATTAAAACTTGTATTTGTCCCTCCTAGAGATTGTATCATAGAATCAGGATTTATATTTTATCTTTTGGTTTGTCTTCTGGGTTGTATATATATTTCTAACCGGTCTTTGCTTTGCAGGTCGAGGCTAGAGCTTGATATGTATTTTCTTTAAAACTCTTTATCCAATATATATACGTACGTATTATTGTTGTTAGAGGTCGTAGCACCTTACCACATTTGATTTACGAACTAGGCGTAAAGCTCTGTGTGGTAGGATGTTACAATTACTACCAGAATGTAACGCTTCCGACTGCGCCACTTTGATAGCATGGATATTATGACGGCTCTCATATATTTAATAATAAGATAGGAGCATTTAACTCAAAACCGTATAAACTTTTCTTCAAAAAATCGAAAATACTTTTTCTTAATAACGTACATACATACATACATACATACATACAAATCAATCGCAATACTTCATACATATATATATACATAATAATAAGAGTCCTTTATACAAATAACTCACAAACATTTCATATTACGACTCCTATCTCTCTGACAAAAATATAAGAATAAAGGCAAGGAAAACTATAATATATACAATAATATACAACACAACCAGATGCGTAGAAGAAACTCCTTAAACTCTTCGTCCATCCTGAAAAGGAAAATCTGTAGCAGGTGAGAACATCGTCCTCCCAGGTTCTCAGTAGATGTTTTAAGAATTGTCATAAGAGGATACAAATAAAAAAAAGAAGAATTAATCTCAAAATCAATGATCATCGTTCGTCTTATGAATATTTTTGAAAACCAATGGTTATTTATCTTAAAATCCAAATTCATATTTTAAGTTTTATAAAAGCCATTCAAACATAATATCAAAAGGGTTTCACTACATACTAAAGGACCATACTAAACAAATCACCACTGATACATCCAATCACGGCCTCCAGCGAGACACAAAATCAAATCACCACTCAAACCACCACACTCCGAACAAACCAGACACAATCACACGTAATAAAGTTCAAAGACAATCAAGAACAATTACCACAAGTATGGCAATTAGAAGTTAAATAGAAATATTCACATAGGCAAACCAAATACAATATCCACACCCAAATAATGTTCCATAGATGCAAATGATGCATGCCTGCCTTATGACCAATGAGCTCATCTGTCGGTTATAAGCCAAAATCTGACATGTCCGATAGCGAACCTTGGACAGTCCCTCAGGGCGCGCATCCCCAAAGCTCGTACTCATATTCATTCATCAATAACATTGGGGGATTCATCTAGGAAGTTCTTAGTGCCAATATCTCAAATCATTTCCAATTCTTAAAATCATTTCTGATAAATCAAACAAAACCAATTCTAATGTCTCAAATCACTTCCAATTCTCAAAATCATTTTCAATAAATCAAACAAAACCAATTCAACCAAGTCAATCAACAAATCAGAATACCTAATCTTCACAAATAGTCAACAAATTAATTAGGCGAATAATTTCAATCACCCAGAGCAACTCAGCTCAATCCAAAAGTCTCATAAAATCATAAAAATATTTTTGTCATATTAATATAGACTTGAAACAATTCTTGAAAGTAAAATAAGTTTAAGAAAATGCTCCTACCTCGAATAGTCAAAACTCAAACACTATAAAACGCGTAAAAACTCCTTTTTTTTCTCCAGGCCCGCAACAACGGCAGCCGCAACTGTAGCTCCATACCTCTTTCGCAACAACCACAGCCACTCCAATGCAAGATGCAAGAACCGACACTCAACCATATGGCATAAATGTCTCAAAATCCTTAGCAATATACAATAGAATATCGATTCACAAAGGTTTCAGAACGAAAACACTTACCTTAACTAAGGAGGAACGACTGAACAAAGTAGTGGTAGCTCCGGTGAATAGTGGTGACGGCAAACTCGGCACTGGGGCATCCCTCTTACAACGGCGGCTCAGCTCCTCGCAGCTCCTTGGACTGTGATGGACACGAATAGCGGCGCATGCAGCTTCTCCTTCTCCTCGACCTTCTCCCCTCGCACAACTCCCTCCTCTGCAACGGCGAGCTCGGCAGTAACAAGGGACGCGGTGACAACACGTAGCACTCCCTTCCTTTCCCCAGCGATGGCAATGCGGGATCCATGATGGAACGACAAGCTCGCAGCAGCAGCTCCCTCATCGCGCTTGCTCTCCCTCTCCCTATCTCTCTCTCTCCCTCTCTCTCTCTCTTGATTTTTGCTCAAGTCCCTCAATTTCAGCCAGAAAATACCTGAAATCACAGAAAAACACACAAACTCATAGTAAAGTCCAGAAATGTGAATTTAACATAAAAACTAATGAAAACATCCCTAAAAGTAACTAGATCCTACTAAAAACATACTAAAAACCATGTCAAAAAGCGTATAAATTATCCGCTCATCACCTGCAGTACCGGAAGTTTCAATCACGACTTGCAATAATTGAAACACAACTCTACGTTGCCAAAACCTCAGAGTCTCTAGCCAAACATAATAGAATACTAATTTTCAACGGTTCCGAAACAAAAATGCTTACCATGACCAAAGAGGAATGACCACACCAAACGACAGTGGCTCAAGCAAAGGTTCTGGTGGCCACAGTACCATTCCTGGTAGCTAGAGGTGCAGCAGACATGGCAACAATGGCAGCAGAGCTCTAACGGCGGCGGAAACCCCTCCTCTTTCTTACCAGCTCCGTTCTCCCTTTCTCCCGCAACAGCAATGACAATGGTGACAGTAACGCCGTCCTTCGCTCATGCGCGCACGCTCTCTCTCTCTTTCTCTCTCTCTCTCTCTCTCACTCACTCACTCATTGGGCTCTTGCCTCACGTCCCTCTCGTTCACATTTCTATTTCCAATGCGGCTCAATGACGATCAGTGGCGACGACCAGATCTCCAGCGATGGCAACGGGATGTGGCAGTGCAAGCAATGCCTCCTTCTTCTCTGTCGCACGCTCCCTTCGCCCTCTGTCTTCCTTTATCTGTCCATCTTCCTCTCTCTTTCTCTGGGGTGCGACGGTGGAGGCAATGGTGTGGGACACAGCGGCACGGCGTGACGGTGAGCAGGGTGGTGGCAGCGCAGACAGCTCCCTCCCTCCTCCTCTCTTCCTCTGCCGTGTGTGTATATGTGTTTGAGTGTGTGTGTGTCCGTTGAGAGTGGGGGGGAAAAAAGGTTGGTAGCTAGGGTTTGGGTAAAGGAAAAAGTATGTGTTTGAGTGTAGTGAAAATGAGGGTTTTGGTAAAAATTAGGTATAAGGATAGTTTAGTAATTTTAGTAAAATTAGGGATACTAGAGTAATTAAAAACTAATTTTTAATCCAATAATAATTATTTATAAAATACTATTTAATTATCAACTTAACATTTATTTTCAAATAAATCCTCTAATTTAATAGTTAGATATAATATAATTAGTTTTCTTTATTCATAAAAATTATAGTATTAAATTCCAAAATATCTCTTATTTAAATCAAATAATATAAAATTCTTATTATTTTACGACTACTGAACTTTATAATTTAAAATGGAAAAACTATCCAATATTTGGAAAATTAGATAAAAATTCTAATTTAATTCAAACTCAGTTTATCCAAACTTGATTTAATTACCTTTAATAAAATAATTTATGAAATTAATAAATAAATTGAAATTGACTCATACTAAGATTTTTCAAAAGTTTTGAGTCTTACATTTCACCCACTTTATAAAAATTTTCGTCCTCAAAAATTGATACAAAATGAAATAAGTTCATATTAACTTTACTTTTGAACACATTCAGAAAAGCAAAAAGTCTCAACATACAAATATATATATATATATAATTTCAAACACCAGGATGTTCATATGGCATAAATACAAGGGAAAAAGAAATGTGATTCTAAACAGAAGCTACAAGGTAGGCTTGATGTAAAAGATTGCATGGTTTAAATAGGCAATGGTAATATAGTGTGGCTGAAGGTTACAAAACAGGTTGGAGTTAAAACGACGTGCTTAACGTCCGCACATTGATATTGTACCAACTTCAGAACTCCAACCTAATGTACCTTCACCATTCCGACCCATATTTTAGCCAACAACTCACCCAAAGGTTCTCAACCTCATCCGTTACTTCGCAAACCCACTATCGCTCACAACCCTAACATCCACAAACTCTTTCGCGAGAATAAAACCTCCATAACTTCCTGTGACGTTGCGCACTTACAAGCTTCACCCTCCTCGTCCATGAACCACGTCCTAAAAAACTAATGTACCTCTTGCTATATCTAAAGGTCACACGTGACACTAAAATAAATCTCGAGTTCCCTTAGAAGGATACAAGACCTTAGAAAAAGAACAAGCAACAAGGACAAGGTTCACAAAGATTTCAATGATCACTTTGATTCATTAAACAAATTCAAGGTTACATCAAAGAATACATGAGTCAAGAAGAGAAGTTTAAACAATACAAGGCAGATATCAAAGGAATCTAAGCAGACATATGCAGTTAAGATCAACGAGAATGCATGTGAACAAGGAACAGGGTTGGAAAAGAATCAATTTACTTTTCAAGAAAGAAATCTCAAACAAGGACTTCAAGGCATACCATGAAAGAACAAGGTACATAACCGAGTAACCTCGAGAAGCAACCTCTAACGTTTTCCAAAACCCACGATTCACGTTACCTATAACTCATATATATCATCTATGACAATCCATTAATGTTCTCATATACATAAACCATTAGTGTTAAGCTGGCAAACTTAATACCATGAAGTATGCAATTATAGACTAACAACATTAATCAATAGACCGTCATGTGTATAAAGCTCTAACCCTTGTCATCAGGACAAGACCTACAACATAACAGACGCTCAGATTATACAGTTGAAGCATAGTCAGTCCATTCCTCAAGCTCTACAGGAAAGACTGCTCTGATACCATAATGTAACACCCTTACTACCAGAATGTCACGCTTCCGGCTGCGCCACTTTGAAAGCGTGGATATTACAACGACTCTCATATATTTAATAATAAGATAGGAGCCTTTAACTTGAAACTGTACTTCGAAAAACTGGAAATACTTTTTTCTTTATAACATACATACATATATATACATACAAATCAATCACAACACTTCATATATATATATATATAAGAGTAACTCACATACATTTTATATCACAACTCCTATCCCTCTTACAAAAATATAAGAATAAAGGGGAGGAAAAACTATAATATATATATAATAATATACAACGCAACCAGATGCATAGAAGGAACTCCTTAAACCCTTCGTTCGTCCTGAAAAGAGAAATCTGTAAGGGGTGAGAACATCGTCCTCGCAGGTTCTAAGTGGAGGTTTTAAGAATTGTCATAAGAGAATACGAATAAAAAAAGAAGAATGAATCTCAAAAGCAATGATCATCGTTCGTCTTATAAATCTTTTTGAAAACCAACGGTTAATTATCTGAAAATCTAAATTCATATTTTAAATTTTATAAAATCCATTCAAACATAATATCAAAAGGGTTTCACTACAGACCAAAGGACCATACTAACCAAATCACCACCGATTCATCCAATCACGGCCTCTAGTCCAAATATAAACAAATCACGGCCTCCGATCCAACACAAAATTAAATCACCACTCAAACCACCATGCTCCGAACTAACCAGTCACAATTACAAGTAATAAAGTTCAAACACAATCAAGAGCAGTTACTGCAATATAGAAATTAGCAGTTAAACAGAAATATTCACATAGGCAAACTAAATACAATATGCACATCCAAACAATGTCACAAATGCAAATGATACATGCCTGTCCTATGGCCAATGAGCTCATCTGTTGGTTATAAGCCAAAACCCAACATGTCTGGTAGCAAATCCTGGACAGTCTCTCGGTGCACGTATCCCCAAAGCTCGTACTCAAATTCATTCATCAATAACATTGGGGATTCATCTGGGAAGGTCTAAGGGCCCAGCCACATCTTACGTCAGAGGGTCAACAAAAACTCAATTACGACCGGGAGCAAGCGGGACAAAACGACAATCCTTGCATATTGCCCCAGAAGCTCAAATTCTGACCTAGAGTAAGTGGGACAAAACCAAAATTCTTGAGTCTACCCAAGAAGCCCAAATACCAACCTGGAGCAAACAGGACAAAACCACAATCCTTGCGTTTACCCAAAAAGCTCAAATATCAAAATATGTTTTTAAAGTAAGTTAAATCCATTTCTCTTTCATAAAACTCAGTTTCACCAAAATTCAAAAGTCTCAAATCAACTTCAATAATTAATTCTTCTTTCAAAGCTCAATCCTCACTTAATCAAAATTTTTTGAACTACCTCAGACCATTTCAAGTTCAAACCTCTTTCAAAAGACAAAAAAAAATCATTTATTAGTTAAATCCGTCTGCAAGGCCTCTAAACTTTAGGGGAGCGACAACCAATCTCATCTATTTAAACCAACTTAAAAAATTTTATCAAGAATCAAAATCTCAATTTAAAGTATCCTCACAGTCTCCAATCGTCGTCTCAAAACTAAATAAGCTAAATCATAGACCAACTTCAAAACCATTTCAAACTTTAAAACTTTTTCAACAGGGTTCAAGCCATAGCAGATAAAAATTGAAAATCCTAATTAAAAATCGCAAAACCATTTATCCTCAAATCCATTATTTTAATTGGTCTAAAATCTTTAAAATTACTCAAGACATATCTCTTTTGATTAAAATTTATCAAACCAAACTCATTTTCTTTTAAACTCATTAAAATTCTTAAAACATAACTCTTTTGTTTAGTTAACGTAAAATCAAATAAAACAATTCTTCAATCAAATTATCCAAAATAAAACTTCCAAAATTCTCATAAAAATGTTGGCAGTACTTTTCCTAAATCTTGGACTTTGAAACCCTTTTCAGGTCCCAACCAAACCACTTCTCAAACTCTTCTCAAGGTCCGCAACAGCGGCAACCGCAACCGCAACCGCAGCTCCATACCTCTTTCGCAACAATCACAGCCACTCAAATGCAACATGCAAGAAACAAAACTCAACCCTATGGCGAAAACGTCGCAAAGTCTTCAACAACATATAACAGAATATCGATTTTCAAGTGCTTCAGAACGAAAACGCTTACTGTAAATAGCTGCGACAGAGGCCTCGGCAGCGAGACATCCCTCTTGCGATGGTCACGCAGCTCCTCGCGGCTCCTTGGATGGTGACGGACACAAACGGCGGCATAGGTAGCGCCTCCTTCTCCTCAACCTTCTCTGCTCGCACATCTCTCTCTTCCGCGACGGCGAGCTCGGCAGCAACCAGGTACGCTGTAACACCTTCACTATTAGATTGTCATGCTTCTGTTTACACCACTCTGATAGCGAGAATATTATGAAGATATCCACATATTTAATAATAAGATATGAGCCTTTAACCCAGAATCGTATTGCTATTTTTCTGGAGAAATCGAAAATACTTTTAGGTTTTTGCCAACAAGCATATACATATATACAAAACTTCATGCACAAATAAGTTATACATATTATATACATACAAATCATATGACACATATCCCTCTTACAAAATTACAATGACAATATATATATATATATATATATATATATATATATATATATATATATACACACAAACAGAAATAGTACATCTAAGGACTTAGCAAAAACTTCATCAGCTAACTCATCCGTCTAGAAAAGAGAATTTTGTAGGAGTGAGAATATCGTCCTCGCTGGTTCTCAGTAGAGGGTTTAAGAAATGTCATAAAAGGATAATTTAAACAAAATTATTTTCAAATGCAGTGATCATCAATTCATTATTCAAATAAGAAACTTATATTTTTCTTACAAAAATTTCACACAAAATAACTTTTCATACATTCCACTACTTACTAAGAAACTATTTTTAACTAAAAATTACCACTGATCCAACTAATCACGGCCTCCAGGTCAAGCATAACCAATCATAGCCTCCGGCCCAATATATAATCAAATCTCGGCCTTCGGCCCCAAATCAAATCAACTCGGCCTCTAGCCCAAATTAAATAAACTAGGCCTCCGGTCCAATTCAAAACAAATCACCATCAAAACTCAATCCCAGAACAGAATCAATCACAAGTACAAATAAATTCAAGGCAAACACATTTAAAGAACAGTTACAACAAGTATCACAGTTAGCAGTTAAGCAGAATTCATCAGATAGGCAAACTAAAATTGTAAGACCCGGTTAATTAATGGCTAATTAACCCATAAATGAGAATTTATTCTAGAAAGCCAAAAATATCATTTTTATGGCTAAATATGATAGAAGAGATTGAGACGAGAATTTCGGTACCAATTTTATAGAAATCGGACCAAGATTGGACCGAACGGGCCAAACCGGGCCAATTGGACCCAAAATGGGCCCTTGGCCCAACTAAACTAAACCTAATACACTCATTTCAGCACTCTCTCTCCTCACTACACTCAAGAAACAAGCTGAAATGGAGGCCATGGAGGGAAGAACACTCTCTCAAGTTCTTTCTCTCACTTGATCTTCAAACCACCATAACTTTTGATCTAGAGCTCCGATTTCCGCACCATTTGTGGCCACGCGTTCACCGTGGAGAGCTCTAAAAAACCCATACAACCAATCTTGAGTTAAGCTACATTTTGATCTTCGAATTTCCAGCCTTGTTTTTGAGTTTCATGAGCAAAAATGTTGAGATTTTGGGCTCTTTAATGTTATAGGACCCAACTCTCTTGAAGGAGAAGGTTAATCTTGTCTCCTTGGACCTTGGGTGTGGTAAGATTCTCAACCCTAGTATAATTTGTTGTTCTATGATGTTTGGGTATTGAGATGTTGTGTATGGGTATGATGATTGTGGCTTAGGTTGTGTATATGTGAATATTGGGGCTTTATTGAGACCTTGGAAAGTTGAAAAGAGAATTTTGGTGATAAAAATCTGTTCTTGGAGGTGTTGAGACCTAGAGGACTTGTGGACAAGTGGTTTGGAAGTGCGCCGGTTGAGCTTGGGAAATCGGCTAAGGTATGGTCTCAGTTTCTCGTATCTAATATGTAATGTGGTAGGAAATACTTAGGCTAGAGGCCCTAAGATAGGCATTGAATTGATGATGTTTTTGAATGGTTGAGATATATGATGTGATCATATATGTGATTATGAATATTGATGCCTTGATTGTGTGATATATTAGAAAATGCATGTTGTGATATATGCTTGATGAATGATTGAGGTTGAATTGGTGGGTGGTACCATGTTGATGGTGAGTATGGTGATGATTATGTATAATGATGGTTGATTGGAAATGGTATTATTGGAAATTGGGATGAGGAAGGATGTATGACATGATATTGTGTTTGTCCTTTAGCCATTTGATTGAGAAGTGTTAAAATGGTTGGATGGTGGTTTTGGGAATTTTGGTAAAGTGTCAATGTGTGAGTTGAGGATGGCTTGATGTTGATTTTGGTACATTTTGATTGATTTCAAAAAGGGTTGAAATTGGCATGTTTTGGTTGATTTTGAAAATAGTTGAAAATGGCTTGTTTTGAAAATGGCACCTTGTGGTTTTGTATGAAAATATGGTTTTTAGGCATATTTTGACGGGACATAACTTGGACTACGGATCCCCATTTTGTACCAAACTTGTTTAGAAATGAAATTGGATCCGGGATGTCCATGCCGTTGGAAGAACGGGCGGAAAATAATTTAAAATGAGAAAGTTATGTCCGTCGGAAGATTGGGGGTTGAATTTGTAAATTCTGCAGCTTTTAACTTAGAAAATTTTTAGCAGAATGAATCTCCGCACGTAGGCGCACTTGGCGAGTACGCGTCATTCTTCAAGAAGACACCATCCACGCGTGCGCGTGGTGTGCACGGGCGCGTCGATGCGCTGCACCAAATGCCCAGCCATTTTCCTGAGAGTTGTGCCAGTTTTGTGCCTGGGGCACAAATGTACCCGCGCGTACTCACGGCTGACGCATACGCGTCGTTTGGCTATTTTTTCAATCCGCGCGTATCACGCTTGCGCGTCGATGAGTTTTGTGGCCATCCACGTGTGCGCGTGGAGTGCGCGTACGCGTGGCCCTGTTTTCATCCCAAAGTTGATTTTTGAGTTTTAAAAGCCAAATTTCATACTTCTAAGCCTCCGATCTCACCACTTGTGTCTTAAATCACTATGATATGCCTAGCAATGAGGAAAGGAGCTAGTGAATGTGGTAACTTGCAAGTGAAGCAAGGGAAAAACGAATGATCAATGAGGATCAAAGATGATTATGTGAGATGCGGAGGATGGCGGTGGAAGTGCTTGTTATGCCATGGGCCGAAGGACCAGAATTGTTAATGCATTGGCTGGTTATGGATTTAACCGTGAGCGGGATGGCTGGATTATTGCCGTGTTACGGCGGAGCCATGATTATGGCTAAGTATAAAAGCATATATGTTGTTGAATGAATTGTGATTGTTTGCACTTCCACTATCGGAGATGAGAGTTTCCCTGGGAGGAAGCAGTGGCTAGCCACCACGTGCTCCAGGTTGAGACTCGAAGCTCTTTTGATCCTATGTCGTCAGGGTGGCCGGGCACTGTGAAAGCCCCGGATGAGCTCACCCCCATAAATATTCACCAGTGAGGGTGATGGATATGGATCATGATTATGATCAAATTTGTATTGAGTATAACTCGAGTTGGGGAGACACGACAGAGGGACAGTCCAATGGTTAGCTACCAGGACTTGTCGGGTTGGCTCTATAACCGACAGATGATATCATCAGCCACTAGGGACAGGCATTCATCATATGCATACTATATGAATTGTTTGAGATTGCCTATTTGACTGCATATTACTTGCTAATTGTCTAAATGCCTTATCTGTTCCTATTTGTATATCTCTTGTTTGATTTAGTTGTGTTTACTACATTATACTCCTGCTGGTGGTTGGGAGGTCTGAAGGAATTGGAAAGGGAAGTATTAGTTAAACTAAAGGATCTTTAGTCAGATGCCCTTTTATGGTTTAGCTTGTTTATAAGCTTTGATTTTATCTGGAGGAAGTTCTAGGATTGCCTTCGGCTTTCCTCTATTATTACATGTTATATATGGGGAACTGTTACCATGCTGAGGACCTCTGGTTCTCACCCATGCGAATTTTGTGGTTTCCAGATGCAGGACGTGAGGTTTCTCGCTGAAGCATGCTGGATACTTCTGGATTAGTGAAGATCCTTTGTTCTCGGGACTCTGTTTTGGTTTTATGTTTTCTCTTAGATACTTTTATCTCCATTAAATAATACAAACTGTGATGACTCCTCTTATAGGAGGTTTTGGAGAATAGGTTCTCTGTTTTTATGTCCCTTTGGGTTTTCTTTTAGGGTTTCTTTATTTTATTATATGTATATATTGCTATGCTCGGACCGGTTATCTTCGCAGCCGGATTTTGATTTTGATATTCC
>NC_029792.2:105152159-105171436 GCF_000816755.2 Arachis ipaensis | reverse complement strand
TTTTTGTTTACCCCTTTTTCTACAAAGGCTCCTAGTTACAATCAATCATTCATACTATTATACGTACTAAATTTTTATTTTAGAGGTCGTAATACCTTGCCATCTCTGAATTATGACTTAAGCATAAGACTCTGTATGGTAGGGTGTTACATTATGGTATCAGAGCAGTTCGTTCCTGTAGAGCCTGAGGGACGGACTGACTATGCTTCTGTGCATTCTCTGTATGTGTGTTATGTGCTATTAGTATATCTGCTTGATATAATTGGCATAAACGTTCATGAGCATGCATCTGGGACTTTGAAGCACTAGACTCCCAATATTGAGACTGATCAACTTAATATCGATTATTTGGTGTGTATAGGAACCAGATGGCGCCTCGTGGACGCGGTAGAGGCCGTGGGAGAGGTCATACAAATGCTCGTGCGCCAGAGATTAACCCTACTGACCCGGTAAACTTTATGACTGCGTTGGAGAACATGGCTGCTGTTATGCAAGCCACTGCTGAGGCTCTTAGACAATAGATGAATAACCATAGCGACGACGGAAATGGAACTCAGGGACCAATAGAGATCAGAACTTTCGCTGTGTTGGTGAACAAGTGTAGGGTTGCTGAAGAGTGTGTGAAGAAGGCAGCTGCTGAGAGAGGGAGTCACAAGGGATCATTCCCACAGAACCGAGGGAAGAGCTTTGCACCTAGAGGTCCTCTTTTCAAGTGGGGAGGTTCTTTTAGGAGGCCCAACAACATCAACTCCCAAGGGAAAGGGTTTGGGAAGTAGCCACAGAATGAGCAAGCTTGTGCTAGGTTTGGAAGTCACCATCCGGGAGCCCTGTACATGGCCGGATGGGGTTTGTGCTATTTCTGTGGTAAGGCGGGACATAAGGTCCCAAACTATCTGGAGAAGAAAAAACAAGGTGCAGGGAAAGTACAGCAGACTGGTCGGGTGTTCACCACCTCAGTTATAGGTGCCAAGGGATCCGAGACACTTATCCGAGGTAACTGTGAAATGGCTGGTCAAACTTTAAATGCTTTATTTCATTCGGGAGCAACACGTTCATTTATTGCATTGGAAAAAGCTCATGAGTTAGGATTGAAGATTGTAGTCTTAGGCTATGACCTAAAGGTATATAATGCTACCCATGAAGCCATGGTAACTAGGCTAGGATGCCCGAAAGTTTCGTTTGGGTTCAAGCAGCGTGATTTTGTCCATAATTTAATCTGCTTGCTGATGATCGGTCTTGATCTTATCTTGGGATTGGACTGGTTATCTGAGGACCATGTCCTGCTTGATTGTTCTACAAAGTCGGTGTACTTTATGTCGGAAGATACAGAAGGGCCGGTCATGGTGAATAATTATTACTTGAATTCGATGATGGTGAACTGTTCCGGAATCAAATGTCAGGGTATCATGTTGTTAACCGCGGGTGTTTCGGGTGATGATCAAAGGTTGGAATAGATTCCGGTGGTGTGTGAGTTTCCAGAGGTGTTTCCTGATGATATTGATGAATTTCCACCTAACCGAGAGGTCGAGTTTGCTATTGAATTGGTGCTTTGGGTGGGACCAATCTCAAGTGCTCCTTATAGAATATCACCGTTAGAAATGGCCGAGCTAAAGTCTCAGTTAGAGGATTTGTTGGGTAAGAACTTTATCCGACCAAGTGTTTCCCCGTGGGGTGCTCCAGTGTTACTGGTAAAGAAGAAAGATGGGAGTATGCAGCTCTGTGTGGATTACAGGCAGCTGAATAAGGTCACGATAAAGAATAAGTACCCATTGCCTAGAATTGATGATCTCATGGATCAGTTACAAGGAGATGGGGTTTTCTCTAAGATCGATTTGCGATCTGGTTATCACCAGATAAGGGTGAGGGGTGAGGATATCCCTAAGACCGCTTTTAGGACTCGTTATGGTCATTACGAGTACACTGTAATGTCTTTTGGGTTGACGAATGCTCCTGCAGTGTTTATGGATTACCTGAATAGAGTGTTCCGTCTGTTTCTGGATAAATTCGTTGTTGTCTTCATTGACGACATACTGATTTACTCCAAGACTGAAGAAAAGCATACGGAACACTTGCGGACCGTGTTGCATATTTTAAAGGAGAAGAAACTCTATGCGAAACTGTCTAAGTGTGAGTTCTGGAAGAGTGAGGTGAAGTTTTTGGGTCACGTGGTGAGTAAGAAGAGAATAGCAGTACATCCAACTAAGGTGGAAGCTGTGATGGATTGGAAGCAACCAACCACAGTAACTGAGATAAGGAGTTTTCTGGGCTTAGCTGGCTATTACCGAAGGTTCATCAAAGGCTTTTCGCAATTAGCCTTGCTGTTGACAAAGTTAACTCGCAAAGACACTCCGTTTGTTTGGACTCCTGAGTGCGAGGAGAGCTTTCAGGCATTGAAGAAAAAGTTGACCACTGCACCTGTGTTGGTGTTACCCGAGCCGAACGAACCATTTGAGGTGTACTATGATGCCTCACTAAAGGGTCTAGGGTGCGTGCTGATGCAGCATCATAACGTGGTGGCGTATGCCTCACGCCAGTTGAGACCTCACGAAGTTAACGCACGATTTGGAACTCGCTGCGGTTGTGTTTGCCTTGAAGGTGTGGAGGCATTACCTCTATGGGGTTAAGTTCCAAGTCTTCTCCGATCACAAGAGCTTGAAATATCTCTTTGATCAGAAAGAGCTTAATATGAGGCAGAGAAGGTGGATGAAATTATTGAAGGACTACGACTTTGAGTTGAATTACCATCCGGGAAAGGCGAATGTATTGGCAGATGCGTTAAGTCGGAAGTCGTTATATGCGGCTTGGATGATGCTTCAAGAGGAGAAGTTGCTCAAGGGATTCGAGAGTCTGAAAATTGGTGCTCGAGAAGTATCTGGAACTTTGTGTTTGAGCCGATTAGAAATCTCAAGTGACTTTAAGTCCGAACTCCTAAAGGCTCATGAAAATGAGGTAGCGTTGTGGAAGGTGTTACTGGCTATCGAGCAAGGAAAACAGTGGAGAGTGTCGGAAGAAAAAGATGGGTTATGGAGATTCAAGGGTAGGACCATTGTGCCGGATGTTGGCACTTTGAGGCAAGATATCTTAACAGAGGCACACAAAAGCGGATTCTCCATTCACCCGGGAAGTACTAAGATGTACCATGATTTAAAGGCGATGTTTTGGTGGCCATGTGTGAAGAATGATGTGGCGGAATATGTTTCAAAGTGCTTAACTTGTCAAAAGGTAAATATTGAACATCAGAGACCTTCCGGGATGTTGCAACCTTTAAAGGTTCGCAATGGAAGTGGGAAAGTATTGCAATGGACTTTGTGCCAGGATTACCAAAGACTAGGATTGGTTTTGATGCTATCTGGGTGATTGTGAACTGACTGACAAAGTTAGCTCACTTTTTGCCCATTCGGATTACTTACACCCTTGAGGAGCTAGCACGGCTATACATAAAGGAAATTGTGAGACTTCATGGTGTACCTGCTACTACAATCTCTGATAGAGATCCTCGTTTCACTTCGAGGTTCTGGGGTGCATTTCAGAAAGCTTTTGGAACTCGATGAAGCTTGAGTACAGCTTACCATCCTCAAACAGATGGTCAATCCAAGAGGACGATCCAAACACTAGAGGATATGTTGAGAGCTTGTGTTTTGGACCAACCGGCGAGTTGGGATCGGTATATGCCGTTAGTGGAGTTTGCATACAATAATAGTTACCATGCGAGCATTGGAATGGCTCCGTATGAGGCCTTGTATAGGAGGAAATGTCAATCCCCGCTATGTTGGTATGAAGCTAGAGAGAAAGGCTTGTTGGGGCCGGAGATGACAGCTGAGATCACTGAACAAGTCAAGAAAATCCGAGATAGGATGCTTGCGGCGCAGAGTCGCCAGAAGAGTTACGCCGATCAGAGGCGGAAGCCCTTGGAATTTGAGGAAGGATATCATGTTTTCCTTAAGGTTACTCCAACCACAGGAGTAGGCAGGGCAATTAAAGCGAAGAAGTTGAATCCTCGATACATTGGTCCATTTCAGATCCTGGAGAGAATTGGACCGGTGGCGTATCGGATGGCTCTTCCACTTCATCTTTCGAACCTGCACGACGTGTTTCACGTGTCACAGCTTTGGAAGTACACTCATGATGCTAGCCATGTGTTAGAACCTAAATCGGTTCAGTTAAGAGAAGATTTGACGCTTCCAGTGGCTCCAGTCAGAATTGATGATACTAGTATCAAACGGTTGCGTGGAAAGGAGGTTTTATTAGTCAAAGTGGCTTGGAGTCGAGGCGGTGTTGAGGAACACACTTGGGAACTTGAGCCGGAGATGCGATCAGATTATCCGCACTTATTCTCAGGTAATTGAATTTGAATTTTGTGGGCAAAATTCTCAATTAGGTGGGTAGAATGTAAGACCCAATTAATTAATGGCTAATTAACCCATAAATGAGAATTTATTCTAGAAAGCCAAAAATGTGATTTTTATGGCTAAATATGATAGAGGAGATTGAGACGAGAATTTCGGTACTAATTTTATAGAAATCGGACCAAGATTGGACCGAACGGGCCAAACCGGGCCAACCGGACCCAAAGTGGGCCCTTGGCCCAACTAAATTAAACCTAATACACTCATTTCAACACTCTCTCTCTCCTCACTACACTCAAGAAACACGCTGAAATGGAGGCCATGGAGGGAAGAACACTCTCTCAAGTTCTTTCTCTCACTTGATCTTCAAACCACCATAATTTTTGATCTAGAGCCCCGATTGTCGCATCGTTTATGGCCACGTGTTCACCACAGAGAGCTCTACAAAACCCATACAACCAATCTTGAGGTAAGCCACGTTTTTCTCTTCGAATTTCCAGTCTTGTTTTTGAGTTTCATGAGCAAAAATATTGAGATTTTGGACTCTTTGATGTTATAGGACCCAACTCTCTTGAAGGAGAAGGTTAATCTTATCTCCTTGGACCTTGGGTGTGGTAAGATTCTCAACCCTAGTGTAATTTGTTGTTCTATGATGTTTGGGTATTGAGATGTTGTGTATGGGTATGATGATTGTGGCTTAGGTTGTGTATATGTGAATATTGGGGCTTTATTGAGACCTTGGAAAGTTGAAAAGAGATTTTTGGTGATAAAAATCTGTTCTTGGAGGTGTTGAGACCTAGAAGACTTGTGGACAAGTGGTTTGGAAGTGCTCCGGTTGAGCTTGGGAAATCGGCTAAGGTATGGTCTCAGTTTCTCGTATCTAATATGTAATGTGGTAGGAAATACTTAGGCTAGAGGCCCTAAGATAGGCATTGAATTGATGATGTTATTGAATGGTTGAGATATATGATGTGATCATATATGTGATTATGAATATTGATGCCTTGATTGTGTGATATATGAGAAAATGCATGTTGTGATATATGCTTGATGAATGATTGAGGTTGAATTGGTGGGTGGTACCATATTGATGGTGAGTATGATGATGATTATGTATAATGATGGTTGATTGGAAATGGTATTATTGGAAATTGGGATGAGAAAGGATGTATGACATGATATTGTGTTTGTCCTTTAGCCATTTGATTGAGAAGTGTTAAAATGGTTGGATGGTGGTTTTGGGAATTTTGGTAAAGTGTCAATGTGTGAGTTGAGGATGGCTTGATGTTGATTTTGGTACATTTTGATTGATTTCAAAAAGGTTTGAAATTGGCATGTTTTGGTTGATTTTGAAAATAGTTGAAAATGGCTTGTTTTGAAAATGGCACCTTGTGGTTTTGTATGAAAACATCATTTTTGGGCATATTTTGATGGGACATAACTTGGACTAAGAATCACTGTTTTGAACCAAACTTGTTTAGAAATGAAATTGGATCCGGGATGTCCATGCCGTTGGAAGAACGGGAGGAAAACGATTTAAAATGAGAAAGTTATGTCCGTCGGAAGATTGGGGGTTGAATCTGTAAATTCTGCAGCTTTTAAATTAGAAAATTTTTAGCAGAATGAACCTCCGCGCGTAGGCGCACTTGGCGCGTACGCGTCGTTCTTCAAGAAGGCACCATCCACGCATGCGCGTGGTGTGCGCGGGCGCGTCGATGCGCTGCACCACATGTCCAGCCATTTTCCCGATAGTTGTGCCAGTTTTGTGCCTAGGGCACAAATGTACCCGCGCGTACGCACGGCTGACGCATACGGGTCGTTTGGCTATTTTTTCAATCCGCGCATCCGCGCGTATGACGCTTGCGCGTCGATGAGTTTTGTGGCCATCCACGCTTGCGCGTGGAGTGCTCGTACGCGTGGCCCTGTTTTCATCCCAAAGTTGATTTTTGAGTTTTAAAAGCCAAATTTCATACTTCTAAGCCTCCGATCTCACCACTTGTGTCTTAAATCACTATGATATGCCTAGAAATGAGGAAAGGAGCTAGTGAATGTGGTAACTTGCGAGTGAAGCAAGGAAAAAATGATTGATTAATAAGGATCAAAGATGATTATGTGAGATGCGGAGGATGGCGGTGGAAGTGCTTGTTATGCCATAGGCCGAAGGGCCGAAATTGTTAATGAATTGGCTGGTTATGGATTTAACCGTGAGCCGGATGGCTGGATTATTGCCGTGTTACGACGGAGCCATGATTATGGCTAAGTATAAAAGCATATATGCTGTTGAATGAATTGTGATTGTTTGCACTTCCACTATCGGAGATGAGAGATTCCCTGGGAGGAAGCAGTGGCTAGCCACCACGTGCTCCAGGTTGAGACTCGAAGCTCTTTTGACCCTATGTCGTCAAGGTGGCCGGGCACTGTGAAAGTCTCGAATGAGCTCACCCCCATAAATTTTCACCAGTGAGGGTGATGGATATGGATCATGATTATGATCAAATATGTATTGAGTATAACTCAAGTTGGGGAGACACGACAGAGGGACAGTCCAATGGTTAGCTACCAGGACTTGTCGGGTTGGCTCTATAACCGACAGATGATATCATCAGCCACTAGGGACAGGCATTCATCATATGCATACTATATAAATTGTTTGAGATTTCCTATTTGACTGCATATTACTTGCTAATTGTCTAAATGCCTTATCTGTTCCTATTTGTATATCTCTTGTTTGATTTAGCTGTGTTTGCTACATTATACTCCTGCTGGTGGTTGGGAGGTCTGAAGGAATTGGAAAGGGAAGTATTAGTTAAATTGAAGGATCTTTAGTCAGATGCCCTTTTCTGGTTTAGCTTGTTTATAAGCTTTGATTTTATCTGGAGGAAGTTCTAGGATTACCTTCGGCTTTCCTCTATTATTACATGTTATATATAGGGAACTGTTACCATACTGGAGACCTCTGGTTCTCACCCATGCGGATTTTGTGATTTTCAGATGCACGACGTGAGGTTTCTCGCTGAAGCATGCTGGATACTTCTGGATTAGCGAAGATCCTTTGTTCTCGGGACTCTGTTTTGGTTTTATGTTTTCTCTTAGATACTTTTATCTCCATTAAAGAATACAAACTGTGATGACTCCTCTTATAGGAGGTTTTGGAGAATAGGTTCTCCGTTTTTATGTCCCTTTGAGTTTTCCTTTGGGTTTCTTTATTTTATTATATGTATATATTGCTATGCTCGGACCGGTTATCTTCGCAGCCAGATTTTAAGTTTTAATATTCCCGTTTTTGACACTCTTTATATATATGATCTTGCGTTTTTCGTATATATATAATTTCGCGCTGGTTTATTCTTGTTCGCTACGTTATCGATCGAAGTGTTGCACTTTTCAAGTTACGATTTTTTTGTTTACCCCTTTTTCTACAAAGGCTCCTAGTTACAATCAATTATTCATACTACTATACGTACTAAATTTTTATTTTAGAGGTCGTAATACTTTGCCATCTCTGAATTATGACTTAAGCATAAGACTCTGTATGGTAGGGTGTTATAAAAATACTTAAGCACACCCAAACAAAGCAAACAAATGCAACATGATGCATGCCTGTCCTACTGGCCCTGAGCTCACATGTCGGTTAAATCGCCAGAGCCCGACACATCGAAGCTAACTCGGACATTGTCTCTAGGTTATGTATCCCCAAGAGGAACACAAACAAAGGAGAGTGTCTTTCCACATCGAATGAGTGTGCCTTTCCACATCGAAGGAGTGTGCCTTTCCACCTTACAACCAAAGAAAGGTGTGGGAGAAAACAATTCGAAGGAGAGTGTATTTTCACTTTTTCCACATCCATACCACGACAGGAGAAAGAATCCTTCATCCTCAACTTGCCAATTCCGTGACCAGGACAAACCACCGCTCTCACAACATCAATCATAATTCTTTTCTTAAATCAACTCAAGACAAAATAGGTTATTAAATTAGATCAAATTACCTTAAATCAAGGTTTATTAAATTAAATTCCATGACAAAGTCTCTGAACTTTAGGAGTGTGACAACCAATCTCATTACCGTTCAATCAAATACCCAAAACATAATCATTTTTGTAATTAATTAAACTAAATTCATTCTTTTGAAAAGCAAGGTAAACCCTCATTTTTACTCGACCAAAATCCCAAACTACATCAAAACCATTTAGAGTTTAAGATATTTTTAAAAGTCTCGAAATCCATTTCATTTTAATCAAACCAAGTTCTAAATACTTTAACTCCTCAAAACAAATTTCTTCAATTGAATAAATCAACCTCAACTTCTTTTCAAACTCGAAACTTTTTCTCAAAGACTCGAAAATCATTATTCTTAAATACTTATAAAAATTTTGATAGCATCTCCCTTAAAAGTCGTACTTTACCACCCTTTAAAAGTCCCATCCAAACATTTTTCAAATCCTTTCCAACAGGTTCAAAACAAAATTATTTCCCAAATAAACACAAAATTTATATTTTCAACTATCAATTCACTTTCAATGTCAAACCATTTTGAACACCAACCAATTTCAACATCCAATGCCAAATCAAGAAAATAACATAACAAAATGTCAATACCTAATCGATTCCAGTAAATCAAAAGGCTAATTTAACAATTACCAACTCAACAAAATCAAGCAATTAACCAAATTATACAACCTTCTAAAATAATCAAAATATCCATCAAGCAAGCAACTCCATTAATTCAAAATAGCTCAATTTAATGCATATGACTTACAAAAATATAAAAAATATATTTTTTTGCATTAATATCGACTTGTACCAATTCTTGAAACTAAAAAAAGTTTAAGAAAGCATTCCTACCTCGAATAGTCAAAACTCGAGAGCTATAAAATGCGCAAAAACACCTTTTTCTCTAGCCCGCAACAGCGGCATCCGCAACCACAGCTTCATCTTACTTCCGCAGCAACAATGGCAGCTTTGATCACAACATGAAAACACCATAACTTGACCCTACGTTACCAAAACATCAGAATCTTTAATCAAACCTAACAGAATGCTGATTTTCACGGGTTCCAAAACAAAACGCTTACTGTAATTGAGGAAAATCGACTGAACCGAACAACAGTGGCTCAAGCGGTGGTCCCAGCGGCCATGACGCCATTCCCAACATCCAACGGTATAACGGCACGGTTTGAACAGAACCAAGAGGAGTGGCAGCAACTCCAAGCAGTTCTGACGCGCTCTAGCAGCGGCGACTTCCTCCGGTGATGACCCAAGAATGGCGATAAGGGGAACAGCCCCCTCCTTCCTCGCTTCCATCACGTTTTCTACCCCCTTCGACTTCAGGCTCGATGGCGGTTCGGCTCCACGGGCGGCTGCTTCAATTGACGGTAGTAGTGGTGACATGCATGACGACGACATGCCTCGATGGTTGTAACACCCTAATTATCCTAAGCTTTACCTCACGTCGTAAAGCAAAGGTTAACCAGAGATTACGACAGTTCTATAACTCATACATATAATATATAGAAAGAATAATATAATCTAGAAGCCCGATGAAAGATATAGCTCAAAAACAGGATCTGAAAAGTGCAAAACATACTAACAAAGCTTCTAACTTAAAACACAAGGTACAGATAAGATATATCAAAAGATGGTAGTATAATATCATAAGAATCTAGCCACGGCTCGCGGAGTTTAAGCCGGCTAGCCATATACAAGTATACAGAACCATATAGAAACATGACAGTTTAAAAACAGCTTATACAAGTTTTTCTCTCATAATACAAGCCTCTAGGCAAAGACAAAATACAAAAGGATAGATGTATAAACAAGATAAACCCAAAAAGACTCCAAAAGAATCCAAGATCCTCCGCTTCTGTCACCATCCAAAGCAACTCACCGAGGTGGGTTGCGACCTGCATCTGAAAAACACAACAGAAATATGGTATGAGAACCGGAGATTCTCAGTATGGTAACAGAGCCCAGTGATGTAGGATATAGGACCCCGGGACGCCAAAGACAATCCTAGACTCCATATCCATCACAAGAATTCAATCTTAAAGCATTCTAAACCAAATAAGCATAATTATATAAAACCTTAACATAAATAAACCGGGTACTACATCTTAGGGGAGTTTCTAATCTAAACCAACACCGCTGTCCTACAACCTTCACTAGCCTATCCTCCATACGATCCTATCGCCTCCGTCTTCCGAACCTCCTCAATCCCAGTAGAAAGCACAATTATATACAATGCAAGTAAAACACAAGTAGGAGCATAATAAGCAATTAATTCAAGTAGCAATTAGACATGTTATACAAATAGGCAAACAATCTCAAGTCGGCAAAGCATACAAATAGATAGAAAATGCACATGATGAATG
Organism: Arachis ipaensis; assembly: GCF_000816755.2. Lineage (NCBI taxonomy): Eukaryota > Viridiplantae > Streptophyta > Magnoliopsida > Fabales > Fabaceae > Arachis > Arachis ipaensis. The sequence continues at coordinate 105,160,720 of NC_029792.2, read as the reverse complement.
CCTGTCCTACTGGCTGTGATATCACATTGTCGGTTCAACTGCCAACCTGACACATCTCCATGGAGATGTTGCCCTTCAGAATCATGGTGTGGGAACCCCCGAGATATAGTACTCGGATCACTATCCAAGGTTTCGAGCCAGTACGCTCTGATGATCCGAAGGGATGCGAGCAGGATCTATTGCCACCGGCCTCACATCTAAGCGCAAGTGGGACGAACCACTGCCCTTACGCTGCCGTCGCTACCTCGATAGGCAGGATCCAACCTCGGCCCCTGCCGGGCGCATAACGTCTCATAATCTCAATGAAAAGTAGTGCATTGGTTTTCAAAAACATTTTTAATACAAGATGCATCCATCACTTCATTCAGAGTCCGACTCTTTTCAACCACTGTTCATTCACATTTCAGTTCCGAACTCAACAGTTCCTTAATCCTCATCTCATTCATCAACCATTCACCACATAATATTAAACCACCTTCAGTACGCCAGAAACCTAGGCCTCCGTTTTCTAAATTTTTCCAAATAATATCGTCTAAGACCCTTAAAATCCTTTCCCTTTTTCAAGTATCCAAAAATATGCCCAAAAGTCTTTAAAAGGTGTTATAGAAGCTTACAACCTTGTTGGGGAGGTAGAATAGTTGAAAACAAAGCAAAATTTGAGAAACATGGCGTGTGCGTCCGCACCGGGGTGTGCGTGCGCACGCCCAGGAAAATTTTTAAAAGTGTGCGTACGCACATGGGTGTGCGTATGCACAGGTACCAAAACTTTCAAAATCTGTTCACCCTCACAACCTGTGCCAGCGCCCCCCAACAAACTGGCCTCCCCAACGTATGCGTGTGCACAAGTCTGTGCGTACCCACAGGTTGCAATTTTCCATTGGTGTGTGCGCGCACAAGCTGTGCCAGTGCTGCAAGTAGATTGCCTGCCTCTGCGTGTGCGGACGCAAAGGTCTGTACGTGTGCACAGGTCACAATTTTCACAGAGTGTGCATGCACACAAGGCTGTGCGTACGCACATACCAGAAAACACAGAATTCTGTAACATTGCAGAATTTTAGATTTTCAACACCAATTTTGAATGATCATAACTTCCTCTACAAAATTCCAAATTTCACAAACTTTATATCGATTTAAAGGGTTTTCAAAGATCTTTAATTCTAAACAAATTTCACCCAATTTTGAGAACTGAGGCAAAAGTTATGATCAGATAAAGTTCACCAAAAAACAACTTTTACCCAAAATCACAATTCCCACAATTCCTTTATAAAACACAACCAAGACCAAACCAAACCATTCCAAACTCCAATTCTCATCAAAATCAACACCCTATGAGATATTACACCAAGCTTACCACATATTTCTTCACTTTATCTCATCCTCAATTGCAACATTAATATATTACATATAATCAAACCTCATTAGCATTTTTCCAACTTCATTACCAATCAATCAACATCAATATCACATTTATCAACACAATTCACTCCTCCACTCCACAAATCATTCATCCTCATCACATCACTATCAATCATCAATATCAACTCAAAAATCATCATTTCATCAAACATCATCATACAATAACATCCAACAATTCATCAACCATTCAAATCCAATACTATCCTATGGGTCACTAGCCTAAGTGTCCATGAATATTATATACTACGTAGAGAAAACCAAAACCATACCTTGGCTGATTTCTAATATGCCCTTAACTCAAAATTGAGCACCAAAAGAGCTTTCAACCAAAATCCAACCACCAATGCAACTCCAACAAGCACCAACAAGCTCCAAACTCACAATAATCAAGCTATATACATATAAATCACCACAAATCAACCTAGGGTTCCAATTAAACATAATGTCATAAGGGTTTAATGTTTCTTACCTTTTCCAACAGATTTGATACCAAGAATCCAATGCTAAGCAAGGATTAGAGCAAACCTAATCATCCAAAATCACAAAAACTCATTTAACCCAAAGCCCTAAACACCCAAAATTTTGAAGAGAGAAACTGAGAGAATTTCGAGCTTACCTTGCTAGTTTCTTATATGGGTTTTGTAGAGCTCTTCACAAGAAATGCGTAGCCGCAAACAGTGCAGCGATCGGAGCTCTATAGCTCAAGATATCGCGAAAAGAAGATTGAAGTGAATAGTGTTTTCTTCTTCCTATTCTGTACATTAAATGAACCCTTATATATGTTGGGCTTGGGCCCAACTTGGGCCCAATCCAACCCGTTAGCGTTTTTATCCCATTTGGTCCAACTTCGGGCCAAACCTTTAAAAGTAATGCCCGGTTTTCAACTTCTAATATTTTTCTATGGTTTTTGACGGTTTTCACTTTTTCTCGTGCGGTGCTGGGCAGACTTGAACCGGCTCAACCGGTTCAACTACCGATTCACAGTTTTTTACGATTTTTCACAGAAAACACATTTTCTGACTCAGAAAGACCCACTGAGTCCAAAAATCACCTTTAAATCCTCAAGTTCTCACTCTAACTTTTTGGAATCTACTTTTGGCAATTAATCACTTAATTAACCGGTTAATTAGTTGCGGTTCTTACAATGGTGGTGGCGACGGCGCATGAAGACAGCCCCTCCAACTCGCGCAATCTAATAGTGAGGAGTATTACGAAGACTTCCATATACTGAATAATAAAATATGAGCCTTTGTAAAACTCGAGACCGTAAAAATGATTCTTTTAATACTAACCCTCTTTACAAGATACAATATTAATGGAGAGGGAAAAAATAATAACTAACTAATATAACAACAAAATCGTATATGCAAAACAAGATTAAACTCTTTGTAAGTTTTTTCATCGATTCCTGAAAAGATAAAGCTGTAGGGGTGAGAATCTAACCACATGGTCTCACCACAAATTTTCAGAATTGTCATAAGATATTTTTAAAAAAAAAACTATTTTCAAACACAGTGATCATCGCTTGTCTTATGAATTCTTTTGAAAACCAACGGTTTAACATTCAAAAATCCAAAACCTTTTCAAAAGAAATTAGTTAATCATCCAAAATCCGAAACCCTTTTTTTTCTTATAAGAAAAAAAATCTTAAAAGTTTCCTACATTGTATGAATGACCAATCTATTCCAAGCATAGGTTCATTAAATCTATGCTGAACCAGCTTGATTTTTCATAGTAACTAAACCTCGATTAGAAACCAATCACGGCCCCCAACCCATCACATAATCAATCAATACTGTCATCGACTCATCACTAATCAAACTAAAAACAACCCTTAGTGCCTCCTCCACTCGACAGAGAGATATCTCAGAAACAAACACAGGCAAAACAGATAAAGAAAACACAGGTACAGATAGCAGTTACAGCAATTAGCTCAGATAGCAGTTAATAATAGTTAAACAATTAGGCAAATCAAAACAAATTCAAACTCAAACAAACCATACAAATGTATAGGATGCATGCCTGCCCTACGGCTGATGATATCATCTGTCAGTTATATAGTCAAACCCGACATGTCCTGGTAGCTAACCTTGGATAGAAACACCCATCGCGGAGTAAGTGGGTCTGAGCCATAACCCCCTTGTTACTACCCGCTTAACCTAGAGCAAGTGGAATAAACCACTACTGCTGCTACTACCCAGGCGGGTGTTTAAAAACTCAAATTGGAGAAGTGGAATAAACCACTACTACTGCTACTGCCCAGGCGTCACAGTCCCTGACTCGGAGCAACTGAGACGAACCACTACTGCTGCTACTGCCCAGGTATCTCAATCAAATTAATTTTTATTTTCAAATTCATTATCAATATCATTCAATTCATTCAAAATCATACTTTGAAATCAATCCTCATCGTCCTTCATTCAAATTCAATTGTCATCACTTATCATTATCACAATCATCCCATTACGCCTCCCATTCCGTTCATCAATAATTCAAACTCAAAACATAGTTCACTCTTTTTTAAATAAATCAAATTCAAAACATAATAATTTTCTTAATAACTCAAAATCAAATCACATATTCCTTAAATCCAAATCTTTCTAAAAAAACACTTCAAACGAAACCTCCCATTTTTATAAAAATTTTGACATCTCCTCTAAAATTCGGACCATGCCACCCTTCAAGGATCCCAGCCAAACAATTTATCAAACTCTTTTCAAATCATTTCTAAAAGCAGACCAATTCCAATATTTCAAACCATTTTCAATTCTCAAAAATTATTTTCGATAAATCAAACAAACCAAATCCAATATCTCAAATCATTTTCAACTCTCAATATCATTTCCAATAAATCAAACTCATTTTCAATATCAAAATATTTCCAAATCTTAAGAAAATCAATTCGGTAACTGCCAATTTAACAAAATCAATCAATAACCCAAAACATTCGATCTTCTCAAATAATCAATAATTCAACCAAACAAACAATTACAATCATCTAGAGCAACTCAATCCAATCCATAAGACTCACGAAATTATAAAAATACATTTTTCACATCAATATCTATTTATAACAATTCTGCGATATAAAATAAGTTTTAAGAAAACCCCAACCTCGAATAGTCGAAACCTGAAAGCTATACATCGCATCAAAAACCCTTTTTCTCGGCCCGCAACAGTCGTGCATGAAATTGTGATCTCTGGTAATGGCTCCAAAAACTTGGTGCTCTAATCTCAATTCATAATTTGTCACAACTTCGATACAACTAACCAGCAAGTGCACTGGGTCGTCCAAGTAATAAACCTTACGTGAGTAAGGGTCGATCCCACGGAGATTGTCGGCTTGAAGCAAGCTATGGTCACCTTGTAAATCTCAGTCAGGCGGATATAAAATAGTTATGGAGTTTTTGAAAATAAATAATAAAAGAAGGATAGAAATACTTATGTAAATCATTGGTGAGAATTTCAGATAAGCGCATAGAGATGCTTTCGTTCCTCTGAACCTCTGCTTTTCTGCTACCTTCATCCAATCAATCCTACTCCTTTCCATGGCTGGCTTTATGCAAGGGCATCACCGTTGTCAATGGTTACATCCCCTCCTCTTGTGAAAATGGTCCAAATGCTCTGTCACAGCACGGCTAATCATCTGAGGTTCTCGATCATACTGGAATAGGATTCACCCTCCTTTTGCGTCTGTCACTACGCCCAGCACTCGCGAGTTTGAAGCTCGTCACACTCATTCAATCCCTGAATCCCACTCGGAATGCCACAGACAAGGTTTAGACTTTCTGGATTCTCATGAATGCCGCCATCAATCTAGCTTACACCACGAAAATTCTGATTAAGAGATCTAAGAGATACTCATTCAATCTAAGGTAGAACGGAAGTGGTTGTCAGGCACGCGTTCATAGCAAATGATGATGATTGTCACGTTCATCACATTCAGGTTGAAGTGCGAATGAATATCTTAGAAGCAGAACAAGTTGAGTTGAATAGAAAAACAGTAGTACTTTGCATTAATCTTTGAGGAACAGCAGAGCTCCACACCTTAATCTATGGAGTGCAGAAACTCTACCGTATGAAGATACATAAGTGAATAGAGGGTAGGCATGGCCGAGTGGCCAGCCCCCAAACATGATCAATAGATCAAAAGATAATCCAAAGATGTCTAATACAGTAGTAAAAAGTCCTATTTATAATAAACTAGCTACTAGGGTTTACAGAAGTAAGTAAACTTGCCTTTTGGTTTTAAGGGTTATTGGCTTTTTGCTCTTTTGCCTCTTGGTTTTAAGAGCTTTGGCTTTTTCTGCTTGCTTTTTCTTTTTCTTTCTATTTTTTTTTCGCCTTTTTTTTTTTGCAAGCTTTGTTCTTTGCTGCTTTTTATTGCTTCAAGAATCATTTTCATGATTTTTCAGATTATCAAATAACATGTCTCCTTGTCATCATTCTTTCAAGAGCCAACATATTTAACATTCTTAAACAACAACTTTAAAAGACATATGCACTGTTCAAGCATTCATTCAGAAAACAAGAAGCATTATCACCACATCAATATAATTAAACTAAGTTCAAGGATAAATTTGAAACTCATGTACTTCCTATTCTTTTGAATTAAAACATTTTTCATTTAAGAGAGGTGATGGATTCATAGGACATTCATAACTTTAAGACAAAGTTACTAACTACTAATGATCATGTAATGAAGACACAGACATGGATAAGCACTTAACATAGAAAACGAAAAACAGAGAAAGTAAGAACCCCAGGGGAGGGCTTTTCGGCTATTTTGTAGAGTTCAAGGGAGATGACTTCATGAACTTCTACTTCCTCTCCAATCATGATGCTATGGATCATGATGGCCCGATCCACAGTAACTTCGGATCGGTTGCTAGTGGGGATGATGGAGCGTTGTATGAACTCTAACCATCCTCTAGCTACAGGCTTGAGGTCCAGTCTTCTTAGTTGAACCGGCTTGCCTTTGGATTTCATGTCGGATCTCCGGATACTCATTTCTCTTGAGTTTGAAAGGGACCTCGGGGATCACCTTCTTCTTGGCCACAACATCATAGAAGTGGTCTTGATGGGCTTTGGAGATGAATCTTTCCATCTCCCATGACTCGGAGATGGAAGCTTTTGTCTTCCCTTTCCCTTTTCTAGAGGATTCTCCGGTCTTGGGTGCCATCAATGGTAATGGAAAAACAAAAAGCTTATGCTTTTACCACACCAAACTTAGAATATTGCTCGCCCTCGAGCAAGAGAAGAAAGAATAGATGAAGAAGAAGAAGAAAATATGGAGAGGAGGGGGGAGGTGTGTTTCGGCCAAGAAGAGAAAGGAGGGGTGTGTTGTGAGAAAATGAGGAAGAATGGAGGGGTATATATAGGGAAGGGAGGGGGGGTAAGTTCGGCCATTTAGGGTGGGTTTGGGTGGGAACTTGATTTTGAATTTTGAAGGTAGGTGGAGTTTATGAGGTAGGTTTATGGGGAAGAGTGGATGGATGTGAGTGGTGAAGAGGTGATGGGGAAGAGAGATTGAGGTGATTGGTGAAGGGTTTTGGGGAAGAGTGTTTATGGGATTGTGTGAAAGAGGGGTGAGAAGAAGTGACTGGAGGTAGGTGGGGATCCTGTGGAGTCCACAGATCCTGAGGTAATCCTGTGAGGTCCACAGATCCTGAGGTGTTCAAGAATTTACAACCTTGCACCAAATTAGGCATTCAAAATGCTCTTGCACACAACTCTGGGCGTTCAGCGCCAGATTGGTGCTTGTTCTGGGCGTTGAACGTCCATTTGTTGCCCATTTCTGGCATTGAACGCCAGAACAATGCTTGTTCTGGGCGTTCAGCGCCAGCTCTTCTCCAGGGTGCATTTCTGGCGTTCAAACGCCCAGATGCTGCCCATTTCTGGCGTTCAGCGCCAGAACCATGCTCTGTTCTGGCGTTGAACGCCCAAAACATGCTTCTTACTGGCGTTTAAACGCCAGTAAGGTCTTCCTCCATGGTGTGATTTTTCTTCTGCTGTTTTTGATTCCGTTTTCAATTTTTATATTTATTTTATGACTCCACATGATCATGAACCTAATAAAACATGAAAAAACAATGAAAATTAGATAAATAAACATTGGGTTGCCTCCCAACAAGCGCTTCTTTAATGTCAATAGCTTGACAGTGGACTCTCATGGAGCTTCACAGATGTGCAGAGCTTTGTTGAGACCTCCCAACACCAAACTTAGAGTTTGGATATGGGGGTTTGACACCAAACTTAGAGTTTGGTTGTGGCCTCCCAACACCAAACTTAAAGTTTGACTGTGGGGGCTTTGTTTGACTCTGCTTTGAGAGAAGCTTTTTATGCTTCCTCTCCATGGATGCAGAGAGAGACCCTTGAGTTGTAAACACAAGGTTGTCCTCATTTATTTGAAGGATTAACTCTCCTCTGTCCACATCAATCACAGCTCTTGCTGTGGTTAGGAAGGGTCTTCCAAGGATGATGAATTCATCCTCATCCTTCCCAGTGTCTAGGACTATGAAATCAGCAGGGATGTAAAGGCTTTCAACCTTTACTAACACGTCCTCTGCTTGTCCATAAGCCTGTTTTCTTGAATTATCTGCCATCTCTAATGAGATTTTAGTGGCTTGCACCTCATAGATTCCCAGTTTCTCTATTACAGAGAGGGGCATGAGGTTTATTCCTGAACCAAGGTCACACAGAGCATTAAAGATCATGGTGCCTATGGTACAAGGTATTAAGAACTTTCCAGGATCCTGTTTCTTCTGAGGCAATGTCAGTTGATCCAGATCACTTAGTTCATTGGTGAACAAGGGAGGTTCATCTTCCCAAGTTTCAATGCCAAATAGTTTGGCATTCAACTTCATGATTGCACCAAGGTACTTGGTAACTTGCTCTTCAGTAACATCCTCATTCTCTTCAGAAGAGGAATACTCATCAGAGCTCATGAATGGCATAAGGAGGTTTAATGGAATCTCTATGGTCTCTAGATGAGCCTCAGAGTCCTTTGGTTCCTCAGAGGGAAACTCCTTATTGATCACTGGACGTCTCAGGAGGTCTTCCTCCTTGGGATTCACGTCCTCTCCTTCCCTTATAGGTTTGGCCATGGTGATCAATTCAATGGCCTTGCACTCTCCTTTTGGATT
>NC_029792.2:105137216-105152098 GCF_000816755.2 Arachis ipaensis | reverse complement strand
TTAGTAGAAGAAGAAAAGGAATAGGGGTGAAGAAGAATGAAGAATCCAAACACAAAGGTAAGGATAGGAGCAGTGATGTGAGATGAAGAGAAGTGTTAGTAGATGAATAAATAATTAGAAGGAGATGAGGGAGAAGGATTTTCGAAAATTGTTTTTGAAAAAAAGGGTTAGTGATTTTCGAAAATAGTTTTTGAAAAAGGTTAGTAATTTTCAAAAATTAAAATAATTAGTTAATTAAAAAGAATTTTTGAAAAAGAGGGAAGATATTTTCGAAAATTAGAGAGAGAGAGTTAGTTAGGTAGTTTTGAAAAAGATAAGAAACAAACAAAAAGTTAGTTAGTTAGTTGAAACAAATTTTGAAAAGATAAGTTAGGAAGTTAGAAAAGATATTTTGAAATCAAATTTTTGAAAAAGATAAGATAAGAAGATACTTTTGAAAAGATATAATTGAAATTAGTTTTGAAAAAGATTTGATTTTTAAAATCACAATTAATGACTTGATTCACAAGAAATCACAAGATATGATTCTAGAACTCAAAGTTTGAATCTTTCTTAACAAGCAAGTAACAAACTTGAAATTTTTGAATCAACACATTAATTGATGATGTTATTTTCGAAAATTATGAGATAAAATTAAGAAAAAGATTTTTGAAAAATATTTTTATAATTTTCGAAAATAACTAAGAAAAATGAAAAAGATTTGATTTTTGAAAAAGGTTTTGAAAAAGATAAGATTTTAAAATTGAAAATTTGATTTGACTCATAAAAACAACTAGATTTTAAAAATTTTTGAAAAAGTCAAATCTAATTTTCGAAATTTTAAGAGAGAAACAGGGAAAGATTTTTTTTTTTTTGATTTTTTGAATTTTTATGATGAGAGAGAAAAACACTAAAAATGCTCAATGCATGAAAATTTTAGATCAAAACAATGAATGCATGCAAGAATGCTATGAATGTCAAGATGAACACCAAGAACACTTTGAAGATCATGATGAACATCAAGAACATATTTTTGAAAAATTTTTAATGCAAAGAAAACATGCAAGACACCAAACTTAGAAATCTTTCATGTTCAGACACTATGAATGCAAAAATGCATATGAAAAACAAGAAAAGACACAAAACAAGAAAACATCAAGATCAAACAAGAGGACTTACCAAGAACAACTTGAAGATCATGAAGAACACTATGAATGCATGATTTTTCGAAAAATGCAAGATGAACATGCAATTGACACCAAACTTTAAATCTGACTCAAGACTCAAACAAGAAACATGAAATATTTTTTATTTTTATGATTTTATGATTTTTTTTGTATTTTCTTTTAATTTTTTTCAAAAATCATTTTGAAAAAAGAAAAATAAGGATTCCAAAATTTTTAATATGAATTCCAGGAATCTTATGTTCTTTAGTCTAAAGCTCCAATCAAAGAGTCAGACATGGCTTAATAGCCAGCCAAGCTTTAGTATGTAATCCAGACATGACACGCCTGACATACCCTATTCAAAAGAATTAGACATGGCTTTACAGCCAGCCAGGCTTCAACATGCTTCATGAAACACTAGAATTCATTCTTAAAAATTCTGAAGAAAAAAATATATTTTTTTGAAAACATTTTTATTTTAAAAAAAAAAAATTTTTTCGAAAACAAAGAAGAAAATTTTTGAAGATTTTTGAAACATTTTTTGAAAATAAAACAAAAAGAAAATTACCTAATCTGAGCAACAAGATGAACCGTCAGTTGTCCAAACTCGAACAATCTCCGGCAACGGCGCCAAAAACTTGGTGCACGAAATTGTGATCTCTGGTAATGGCTCCAAAAACTTGGTGCTCTAATCTCAATTCATAATTTGTCACAACTTCGATACAACTAACCAGCAAGTGCACTGGGTCGTCCAAGTAATAAACCTTACGTGAGTAAGGGTCGATCCCACGGAGATTGTCGGCTTGAAGCAAGCTATGGTCACCTTGTAAATCTCAGTCAGGCGGATATAAAATAGTTATGGAATTTTTGAAAATAAATAATAAAAGAAGGATAGAAATACTTATGTAAATCATTGGTGAGAATTTCAGATAAGCGCATAGAGATGCTTTCGTTCCTCTGAACCTCTGCTTTCCCTGAATAGAAAAACAGTAGTACTTTGCATTAATCTTTGAGGAACAGCAGAGCTCCACACCTTAATCTATGGAGTGCAGAAACTCTACTGTATGAAGATACATAAGTGAATAGAGGGTAGGCATGGCCGAGTGGCCAGCCCCCAAACGTGATCAATAGATTAAAAGATAATCCAAAGATGTCTAATACAGTAGTAAAAAGTCCTATTTATAATAAACTAGCTACTAGGGTTTACAGAAGTAAGTAAATGATGCATAAATCCACTTTCGGGGCCCACTTGGTGTGTGCTTGGGCTGAGCTTGAAGTCTACACGTGGAGAGGTCATTCTTGGAGTTGAACGCCAGCTTTTGTGCCATTTTGGGCGTTGAACTCCACTTTGCAACTTGTTTCTGGCGCTAGACGCCAAAATTGGGTAGAGAGCTGCCGTTGAACGCCAGTTTGTGTCATCTAAACTTGGGCAAAGTATGGACTATTATATATTGCTGGAAAGCCCTGGATGTCTACGTTCCAACGCAATTGGAATCGCGCCATTTTGAGTTCTGTAGCTCCAGAAAATCCATTTTGAGTGCAGGGAGGTCAGAATCCAACAGCATCAGTAGTCCTTCTTCAACCTCTGAATCTGATTTTTGCTCAAGTCCCTCAATTTCAGCCAGAAAATACCTGAAATCACAGAAAAATACACAAACTCATAGTAAAGTCCATAAATGTGAATTTAACATAAAAACTAATGAAAACATCCCTAAAAGTAACCAGATTCTACTAAAAACATACTAAAAACAATGCCAAAAAGCGTATGAATTATCCGCTCATCAAATAGCGACAGCCACAACCACAGCTCCATATTACTCTAGCGACAACAACCGCAACTCCAAACACGACATACAACAATCGAAACTCGATCCTATCGCAATAACGTTGTAAAACCTCAGCCACATATATCGGAACAACGATTAAAAGAGTTTTCGGAGTAAAACAACTCACCATCAAGGTTGCGAGAACCGAACTGGTCAATGAACCGGTAGAGTGACTGGTTCAATGGTTTAGAGATTCAACCGGTTTAATTAAATATATAATAAAATTATAAAAAATTTAATATATAATTTTAAATATTTGAATTTAATAATTTTTTAGCTGATAAATTTTAAAATTTTATAGTTTTTCATAATTTATGATTAAAAATTCACAAATAATATCTCAAAACTCAGAGAAGCAGAGAAGCAGAAACGTAAAAGAGACATGGAGATAAACTGCGAGACATCACACCTAAAAGAGAAGCAGAGAAGCAGAAACGACGTCGACGAGGAAGGGAGAAGCAGAAACGACGAGGAGGGGAGAAGCAAAAACGACGCAGGGGAGGAAGGGAGAAGCAGCGACGACCCACGACGAGGAGTGGAGATGCGGCAACGACGACCCACGGCAAGGAGCAGAGAAGCGGCAACGACGACCCATGGCGAGGAGCAGCGACAGAGAGACAAAGAGCGCGATAGAGAGGGAGAAAGGAGAGAAAGGTTCAGCGATGACAAACGATGCGAGGCTCTAGGGGCTGCGGTGGCTACGGGCTGGGTGACTGTGGGTGGCTGCGGTGGCTGTGGGTGGCTAGGGTTCTTCCACTTCTTTCAATCTCAAGCTTTCTTCAGTTTGAGAGAGGAGATGCCGAGATGGGTGAGAGTGGGAGTGGGAGTGGGAGAGGGTTGGGGGTCCTGTTTAGGGTTTTTTTTTTTAAATAAAGTATAAAACGGTGCCGTTTGTATGGAGTATTCAAATCAAAAATCTGCTAAAAAACCGGACAGTTCTGCCAGTTCACCGGTTAACCGCCGATTCGACCGATTTTTCACCAGTTTTTTGCCAAGCGATTTCTAGCCTTACCCGGACCGGGTAGGTGACTGGTTCCCGGTTAATCCAGTTGAACCGGCCAATCCGGTTCGGTTTTCAGAACCATGCTCACCATACAAAAAAAACCAAAAACGAACCAGCGGCAGCTTCGGTGGTGATTTTGGTGACACCCGCGCCATACCCAGTGACCAAAACGGCGGTAGAGCAGCTCCAACAGCCGCATGCAGCTCAGTGGAAACCTCCAATCCACAACAATGGAAACCACATCGACAACACCCACGGTAGCGGCTGGAAGAGCAGTGGCCATGGCAGCAAGAGTCGCAGGAGAGCTTCAACAGCGGCGGTTCTCCATCACGGCAACAACAGTGAGACGCAACTCTTCCTTCCTCTCCTCGGCGGTGTGACATGCAAGGACTGCTCCTCCAGCTCGTCGGGGTTCCAATCCTACGTCTCCTCTCTCTTGTCTGGACTTGACAGCGATGGTGCGGCTGGGGTAAATGGCAGTGGCTTCTTCGGCGGTGGCAATGAAACACGGTGATAATGAGGTGTGGCGGCTCCTTCTCGCGCGTCTTCCTCCTCCTCGACGGCGACGCTCCTCACGGCTCCATGGACGGCAACGGAATAGCAGCGACGGTGCATGGTTGTGGCAGCGCGAGCTCTCTCTCTCTCTCTCTTTCTTCCTCTCTCGCGCACGGCTCCTCCGTGAAGGCGACAGCAGCATCAGGACGCGGCGGCAGCAAGGCAGCGGTCGCTCCCTCCTTTTCCTCTTCTTCCCTCTCTTTCTCTCTTCTTCTCCACTACGTGTGTGTGTTATTCGCTGAAGGGGGTGTGTGGCTGAGTGATGGCGAGGGAGTATTTTATTATTTTGGGAATTAGGGTTTAGATATAGTATTAATTTAAAATCAAATTTAATCCAAATATAATTAACTTCAAGAATACTATTTATTTTTCAATTTATAAATTATTTTTAATTAAGTACTCTAATTCAAATTTAGAGATAAATCAATTACTAAAGTTTTAAAGCATAAATAAGAAATTGCTCAGCTAAGACAAAAATCTCGAAAAATATCATCTTTTGTAAACATAATAAGTCATAAATAACTTATTATTTAATTTCCAAAAATCCAGAGGTCTTACACGTGACGATGGCAGCGAAACGAGCTGGACAGCAGATAGGCACCGGCAGTGCGACAGCTCCCTCTGCCTTCTTCTTCCTTTGTTTCTCTCTTTCTCTCTTTTCTTCCATTGTTGTGAGGGTGTGTTTTTGTGGTGTGTTTGGGAAAGGAGGTTTTACAACACTGAGAGAAGAAATGTGAGGTGAGAGTGTGTTAAGGTTAGGCTAGAATTAGAATTTTGGGTAGTTTAGGTATTTTTAATAATAACAGGAGTAATAGAGTATTCAATAATTATTATTTTACAACTATTAAAATTATATAAAACTTTTATTATTTTACAATCATTAAAATTTATAATTTAAACATAAAAAATTATCCAATAATTATAAAATTAGATAAAAATTCTAATTTAATTCAAATTCAATTTATCCAAACTTAATTTAATTACCTTTAATAAAATAATTTCTGAAATTAAAGCCTTTAATAAATAAATAAATTGAAATTGACTCATAATAAGATTTTCCAAAAATTCTGGGTCTTACATGACAAGCAACAACATCTATGAGTCTTTTAATTCAACAATTATGGATTTGCAACAGAAGAGTATTTTGAAAATGCTTGAGGAGCTTAGGTTCTACATCACAAAGACAATGACTAATCATAAGGATGCACTAATGGCCTACATTGGAAAGATGGCCCCTATACGAATCAAAAGACTAGAAAAGCAGACGAGGCAAACAAACTACTAGGAAGCACAATGGATTAGTGATGATGAGCACGACCAATTTGAAGTTAGAAAGTGACAACATAGGGTGAGAGTGAACACACTGAAAAGAACATGCTCACGTAGAAAGTGGTATCTCATTGGATTGCCTTGTTGTCATGGGATTGCAGCAATCCAGAGGAAGAATGAAAAGTCTAAAAATTATGTTCATCACAAACTCACCATGGAGGAATACAATAGGACCTATTAGTATCACATTAACAGTGTTCCAAGTCAAGAATATTGGGAGCATCATAAAGGATTGCCATGTCTCCTTCTATATAAGAGGCTCATTGGTAGGCTTACAAAGAAAAAAAAAATGTTACAATCTCAAAACAAATACCAAAAGTTTAATCCCAGATCGTTCTCCCTTAGAATCAGTGTTCAATTATTGACTATGAAAAAAAGGAAATTTTGATTGCAATTTGCAAAAAATTTAAATGGTAAGAAACTAAAGAAGCATGCAAAAAATTAAATTAAGAGCAATTAAGGTAATTAACAAAAAAATTCAAATAAATTCAATTGCTAAAAGATCTTGGCAAGAGTTGAGGATTAAGGATCACTATCTTTGTCACTAACCATAACATGATAATTACAAAGAACGAACCCAGTTCGTCAACCTCTACAAACATGAATTGTCAAATTTTCATGATAGAACAACATTGAATCGATCTTCAAATATTAGGTACACAAATAGAACGATTTAAATATTAAGAACTTTAAACTTATCCCAAACGTTAAAGACAAAAAAATACTTCCTTAGAAATATCATTATAGGACTAACTAATAGTACCTTTTTAGTTCGTTTTAAAATGATAAAATATCATTTTAGAACTTCATTTAAGAAAGTAAAATATCCTCTTAGAATTAATGTTTTTAACTGTATTAATAAAAAAATAAATACTTATAACTTGATTAAAATTTTTTAATTGTAACAATAAAATTTCAAATTTGATTTTATATAAACTAAACTACCTTTTAATTAGCAGATAACAATCTCAAAAAGCCCCAAGATCAAAAGCAATCACAAATTTAGATTATCAAACATTGTATAAATCTATGTCCCAAAAAAAAAAACATTATATAAATCAATAAACGGCAAAAAACAAGGTTTTTTAAGAACCATTAAATAAAGTGAAATAATAAATTGGAGTCAAACTTCAGCTTCTGCTTAAATATTTAACTCGCCGAAGCAAGGAGCTCGATACAAAAAGCAGGAACTGAGAGCTAGAGAACATAAATTGATATTGCAACCCCAGAAGACAGAAGAATGGGCTCTAGGAGGAAACTTTACCAAGTGAAAATTTTCTGGTTACCACATAATAAGACTACTATCTTACGAGGAAATATGAAACTTTAGACGCCTGTATGTACTGCAAGAAAGACTGTATGTACTGCAAGAAAGATTGTTCCGACTAAGCGCACATGAGATGAGACATTTACAGTGCAGATATCTGGAAATAAAGTAAATCTAAAAGGGCCACAAAATAATAATGGTTCCATTCATAGGAGCAAAAATCAGTTTACCATCACGTCCAACTTAATAACCAAAATAGACAACCAATACTGTGCTGCCCCTTGTTATTGGCAGGAGTGCCAACATCAAGATAGCGCATTGTAGAATCCGTGTCGCACAAGGCAATGGTCGGAATATTTCCAAGAGCACCTTCTTTAATGGGCTGCACATATTTTTTTTTAAAAAAAAAATAGAAAAACAAACCCACAATGAGATCAACTAATAACAGAATTTCAAACTCCCATAAAAACATATTGACAGTTAATAGCGAAACAACATACACCACTACACCCTCAACACAAATGAATAAGTTTCAAACATCTAAAACACGTGGCATCTGATGATCAGTCCTTGGATCAGTCAGAATGAGTAGACGAGGCTCGTTATGGGATGTCTGCATTTGATTAGTGAATGTTCCAGGAGTGTGCCTTCCAGCAATTGCATTCGCACCCGTGTATTGTGCGAACTTTGATATCCTGAGGGCTCTTGACAGCAACAATAATCCTACCAGCAAGATGGAGCCTCTCCTGTGTCTTGCCAAGGTTAATTATGTCAATACCTGGGAATAAGGAATACGAAAAATTAACCAAAGATAAAAATGCTTTCATTCAGTAGCTAAAGCATCGGAAAGATAACAGAAATGTTGAGGTTTGACAAGTTTTCTTTTTCATAAGCTCTATCGTAAAATTATGATAATAAGCTGTTTTGCACACAATGTGGTCATACAAAATACACTTACTCGTATCAAAATCATGATTAGAAATTAAATTGACTCTTTGAATAGACAACACACCATATAAAGAAAAATTGACAAACCACTAGATTATAACAAATTTATAAGTATATAACAAAAAAAAAATACAGGAAAAGATAAATATAAAGGTGAAAACACAGGTACAGTCAACCTCACCTGAAGTTGATAATTGAGTCGTAAGATGAAAATTTAGTCAAATCAGTCAAATTATTTAACCACTCTCAACTATCAACTTCACGTGAAGTTGAATGCACCTGAGTTTTTCACCAAATATAAAAAATTGAATGCAAAATTCACAAAAGATTCACAATTGACACACTCTTCAATAATATTCAGATTCAGAATCCAAAAAGATAAACAAAAAAGATTATGTGAAAATGGAAAAGTAAGACTGACCTCCGAGAAGTGTGCCTTCCAGCAATTGCATTAGCACCAGTTTATTGGGCAAATTTCAAGACTGCCCGCTGACTACATGGCTTAGCAGACTAAACAAGGATATCCTGAGGGTTCTCAATAGCAACAATAATCCTGCTTGGATATTTAAGTTGCCCAAGCAAGGAGCTCGATTCAAAAAGCAGGAATTTAGAGCTAGAGAACATAAGTTGAAACTGCAACCCCGGAAGACAGAAGACTAGGCTCTAGGAGGAAACTTTACCAAGTGAAAATTTTCCAGTTAAACATTGCGCAATGTTGTATACTACCATGGAAATTCAACTTTTTTTAAATGGAGAAACATAGAGGTTCAAAAATGAATATCCTATTCTCCAAGTTCTAAACCAGAAACTTCTGCAGCAGCAGTTAACAAAAATGTTATATAGCTATTTTCTATGATTACATCAGCAGATTCAAAACCAGCATCAAATTTCATACTGAATTACTTTGAGGTCACAGAAAGTGATGATAAGAGGAGAAAAAGAAAGAAAAACTGAATTCAGATTTGAAACATTATAAGAACTTGATAACAACAATCAGATATGAGGAAAAAGAAAGATGCAGATGAGAGGGACTCTGTCAACTATAGTTGATGACATGCTTGACTTACAACGTAAATTATAAGGTGAGTTTCTGTTTTAAAATATGCACTTGCAAGTAGAAGTTGTCTATTCTTGAAAATATGCAAGAGCTAAAACCTAGAGTATAGCTTTGTAAACCTCAACTAAACCTCATTTTCTTGAAGTGCTGAGTGCTTTCTCTTCTTGGTTGACAAGCATCTTTCCCTCAACAAAATCGCAGAACGCCACAGTTACTCCAAGCTGCTTCTCCATTTTCTTCACAATAAAAACTTCGGACTCTTCACATATGGTTAGCACTGTACCATCCCTACCAAGCCGACCAGTTCGGCCAGCTCGGTGTGCATAGTGAGTTGAATCCGTAGGTAAGTCCAGAT
The DNA here is from genome assembly GCF_000816755.2 of Arachis ipaensis. Lineage (NCBI taxonomy): Eukaryota > Viridiplantae > Streptophyta > Magnoliopsida > Fabales > Fabaceae > Arachis > Arachis ipaensis. The sequence continues at coordinate 105,142,613 of NC_029792.2, read as the reverse complement.
TAACCACGAGATCACATTCTGCCACATCCAAACCCCTAGCTGATAATTCATTTGTCACCAGAACTCTCACCTCGCCATTCTTGAATTTCTTCAAAGTTGATGACCTAGCAAGCTTCCCAAGATCCCCATGCAACTCTGCCGCTTTCATTCCACGGGCCTCCAGCTTGAAGACGACATCCTTTAGTTGCTTACTGTTGTTCCTGAAAGCTATTACAACTTTTGCATCCAGGGCATGAATACACTTTCGCATGGTATCGACCTTGTGCTGTAACCTCGCTACACAATAATAGTGTTCCAAAGCCGGAGGCAAACTCTCTACTGATGCCTGAGATGGCTTAGTTGGGTCTGGAGTAGAACCGACTGAAGGCCTTGACAAATTGATAGGGCCCAAAGGCGAGACAGTATCAAGCTGGATAACTTTCTTAGCTTGGACGAGAAGTGGATCACATCCCCAGCTCCTCGCTGCTCTTACAACAGAAAACGGCACAGTTGCAGACACCATAATTAACTGACGCTCAGTCCTTTTAACATTTGGATCCGGGTCTGCACCTGATCTCCTGCCTACATGCTCCAATATCCGGTGCATGTCCTCCCGAAAATTGAATGACAAGAGCTCATCAACTTCATCCAATACCAAATAGCGACAGCCATGTGTCCGAAGCTTCCCTGCTGCACTAAGTTCCGCTATCCTACCAGGTGTGCCAACAACAATGGCAGGTTTATTCTTCTTGAGAGCTTCTTCCTGCCTAGTTCGGTTCGCACCTCCCACAAGCTGCTAAACCACTTTCTTGTTCTCCACTCCTAGTATGTTCTCAAACTCCCTCACTATCTGCATCCCTAGCTCCCTAGAGGGAGCAACAACCACTGCTTCTATTCCCATTTTCCCACCAGAATCACCACCACTGTCACTCTTGGAAACATTGTTCATCAGTGGACCAATAGATGATAGTATAGGAAGCAGATAAGCCAATGTCTTCCCCGAACCCGTATAAGACTGAATTATGACATCATGGTTCTGCAGAATGGTAGGAACAGCTGCAGACTGAACTTCAGTTGGAACACTGAACCCCTCTTTCTCCAATCTCTCAATCAGAACAAGGGGCAACCCAAGTTCAGAGAACGATTTCGCTGCAAATGGGGCAGCCTCAATTTGTTGTTTCTTCCTCTCAACAATCGCAAACGCTTTCTTCTTCTCACTGGAACCAATAGGTTTCCCTATGCCTTTGCTCTTAAGGGACCCAGGGGATGAACTCAACAATGGCTTTACCTTACTGCTAGACTTGCCACCTTTGTTAATTGGTTTATCAACTTCACTTTGGAAACCAACACTTGAGAGGGTTAAGGAACCATGATTTGGTGGTTCCACTTGGCTCATACAATGAATACTTGTGTGCAACAAAGAAGAAGCATTTTTATGAGTAGCCAATGCCCTTCTAATGGGGAAGGACTCTCCAACAAGAAGAAGAAACCTAGCTGACATCAAAGCTGGCATCTTTCTAACAAAACTAAGAACAAAATACTATCCGTATCCTTACTTATCCTTACTTAATATCTTAAAATCCAGACATGTAGCTCTAGGTGTCACAATATCCTTCTTCCTGATGTTTTTGTTTGCTTTCCTCTATTGGCATTGAAAAGTCATCAAATGTGATGAAAGCTAGAAGTCCCCAAAGTCTTACGACGTGCTGGTCATAGATGGAGATTTCAACACCTAATTAAAGTACCGGTTAGTTCAAAAACGTAATAAATGTAAATTTAAAATATCAAACAAGTGTGTTTGATATTTGGCCAATCTATTCTAAAAATCTACTCTGTTACATACATCATTGATGTAAACTTTACCTATAAAAAGAAGTAATTCATTCATCAAAAGGATAAAATCTTTTTGAGCAAAAGAACCCAATTCATCCCTTCTTTCTTATAACTTATTTTTTATGCATCACAAATTTTTCATTTACCCAAGCATCATCATTATCACACACAATTACTTCATTATCATACAGACAGTCACAACATATATTGGGTATAGATAAAAGATTGTCTCTGATTTTGAACATGAGGTTGTTGTCTTCCGAGGTTGGTGTGTCACCGATAGTTCTACATGAATGAATCATGGAGCTGCCGTTCCTCTCTCCCTCCCCCTATGTGTCTGAAGCCCCCATTCGTTCTCATTATCAAATTCTCCTCCCCAGGTTATTAGTAAATATGTGTCTTAAACTAAAAACAAGACAGCACATGCCCCTTGATATTTATTTATTTTTTTACTTGGGCCAAGCGAGCATGATTAAAATAGAACAAGCTCACTGCAATAGTCCAAAACAACAACGTTCCTTTTTTTTCCATTACTTATTTGTTTATCTTTCAGAAACCATGAATGGCAAGAAAACACCTAACTTCAAAGATTATGTCAGAAACTTTAACAAGGATAACTTACCAAAAATCTAACTACAATATCCAAAGTATGAGAAACTAAATCAATCTTAATATGTAATATGTAATATATTCTTTTGGTGTCTGAAAATAAAAGGAAAGAAAAAGAAACAAAAAACAAAAGAATAAGCACTGTCTAAATGGCAATAAGTACATCACAACGCAGCAGAGGAATGTAATATGTAATATGTAATATATAATATAACGTTACTGAATCTGTTGAAGTAAGAACCATTATATTGAAAACATAAATTTAAAAGCACATGCAAACAAAATGTTCCAATACTGCACCACAAGAAAGAAAACATAAATTTATAACAATCACATCAGCAATCCACCATACATAACAATTCCATCCATCAACAATAATGTAAGTCTCAATGAAAACATAAATCCAATGACACAGAACATAGCATAGTCATTCATAACATTGTTGAACTTTCAAATTGGAACAAAATTTTATGCTTTTAACTTCTATCGACACGGAAATTAAATTAAACAAGGGAACAAAAAAAAACCTAAATTAATAATTGCCTGAAGGAACAAATTTCAGCCCTGTCTGAAGAACTATTATCAGAGCTCACTGGGTAAAAAAAAAAAACCAAAACAAAGCATGTAGATGTAGAAAATGGTACCACGAAGGAGAGGGCTGGAGAAGAGGACGGCGAAACAATAGAGCTCGGAGAAGAGGATGGCAGGTCGGCCGCCGAGATGGAGAGACTCGACGGTGGAGCGCGCGGTAAATCGTGGACGGCGAAGCTCGAGGCGCCGTGAAACGCGGACCGCGGAGCTCCAGGCGCAGTTAATCGCGGATGGCGCAGCAGGAGCTTGAGGCGTTGTGAATGGTGGACGCTGTGTGAGACTTGAGTGTGTGAGGAAGATGCTTCCACTTAGTGGCTTGATAGGAAAAAATGGGATATGTGGAGAGTGGATTATCGAAGTTCAGAATCCCCTGCCTCTGTTTTTCAATTTCGGCTTGGATTATCCTTTATCGGTAAGGTTCTGAAAACCGGACCGGTGATGGAACTGCTTTAACTATTGGGTCATTGGTTTACTGGTCCAACCGGTTTAACCGTGGTTCAACCGAAAAAACCGTTTTATAATAAAATAATAAATAAATTATAAATAAACACTAAAAATAAAAGTAAGACAAAAATAATTTTCTATTATTCCACAAGGCCTATTGATACCTGAAAAAGTATTTACCCTTGTGATTATCAATTTGTCATTCAGTTTGTTACTAATCGAAATTTAAGAAAAAGCTCCACTGTTCCCCACTACATTGCCTTAACACAAATCCTGGAATACACAATGCTCTCTTAATTCCAAATTAAACTTGAAAAGTTCAAAATCACACCATGTATTCAAAAGAAAAATAAATAAATAAGATAATCATATTCTGCTACACATAGAAGCCTGTACAGGAGTGATTAAGAAAAGTTAATATCAAAGTGGTGCTTTACAATCCTAGACTACTTACAGCCATCAAATACTGCTAAAATTGACATCAGGATGTGTAGCATCATGTAATTCACTCAAGTAAATCCTATTGGAGAAAACTTGAAAGTTGAAACCAATCCAAAAATTTATAGTACAACATAATGCTTCTCAATGTAGCTAGACTAACACAGAAAAGTCACACAGTTTAGCAAATCATTATTGCAAGCCAGTCTTCTGAATAGCTACTCTTATTCCCATTCCTCCCAGCAACCACTAATGTTGAGCATTCAGGACTTGGCAACAGCATTGAAAGGGAATATGACAGTAACAGTTTCTTGCAAGTAAGAGAATCATACATGCCACAAAAATCCCCATAATGATAATGGAAAAATCACCTTCAAGATATGAGAAGAATCCCCCTTGCTGGACCAGTTTAGTAGTGATCAAATATATATCACTTCATTAAATAGTGGTATTAGTTACTAATACAATCTGTTAAAACTTTTTGGTAAAGGAACCCATCAAATCCTACAAACGAATCAAGCTGAATCTCTTCTACAATAGCTTTTTACAGGCAGGGACAAAAATAACAAATTTGAAAGGTGAAGGGGATTCTGGTCGGGAGGGTTGAGGAGGAAGGGACTAAAAATTAACAGAAAGAAAACATATAATAATTAACCACCTGAAATAGTCTTACATATTATCAGAAGACACATCATTAGACATGAACAATTCTCAGCAACAAAATTCCAAGCAGTGAACAAAAAGAAACCCAACATGCAATATCCTTCTCTAATTTACCAGACAAAAACAGAAAAATAGAAAAACGAAGAAATCCACCTACTGACGGAGAATAGCAGAGCAGAAAAACAGCAGAACCAGGGCTAATCAATAATCAAATAATCACTCAATAAAAAATTAAAACCACACAATATTCAAATGTTGAATAATCATTGGATGATTTTTGAGCAAGAACGAAGAACAAAGAATGAAAAAAAAATGAAGTCATTACCTTCGTTCTAAGCAGTCTGAGCAGAAGGGCAGAAGCGCGACCGAGACGGAGACCAGGTGGCGAGCACGACGGCGAACGGCGGCAAAAGCGTGGCTGAGAAAACAAAGAGAAGACGGCGGCCGGCGAATTCGAGGAAGAAGTTGCGCTTGGTTAATGAGGAAAGGGGTTGGAGACTCGGGCTCGACGCCCAGACGAAGACGGTGGTGTTGAGCGCGACGGATGCCGGCAGAAGAGCAGCGGTGGGGGAGCAGCAACACGCACAGCTCGAGCACTCACTGGCGGAGGAAGGCGCGAGCAGCCGAGCAAGAGGAGAGAGGCGAGATGCGAGCACACGACGCGGAGGATCCGGCGAGAGGCCCGAGAGCACGAAGACGGAAGTTCTTGAGTGCGACGGACGGCGGCAGCAGTCTCTCACTCCGACAGACGGCGACAACTATTGTCGGTGGCTAGGGTTTGCTTTCTTTGGTGGAGGCTACGGCAGTTTGCTCTTTTCTGAAGGAAGGAGTTGGAGAAGT
>NC_029792.2:105136289-105137149 GCF_000816755.2 Arachis ipaensis | reverse complement strand
ACCGGCCGGGTTCCGGTCCGGTGTGACCGGCCGGTTACCGACCAATTTAACGGTTCTTGAGCGATTTAGGATTTGACGGTTTTACACATTAGATTGGACCGTTTTTTGCCGGTTTCCGGTCGAACCGATTTGACTGGCCAGTCCAATTTTCAGAACATACTTTATCCCATGAAAAATTTTTTTTCCCTCCTTTTGGCTTGAGCTAGCAATCGATTGAGCAAAGTTACTGTGTCATTGGATTAACTTAATGATTCAACTTGTGGATCATTTGTTAAATTGTTTGATTCGATAATAATTAAATAAATATATAAAAAAATTAATGAATTATAATTTAAATGACGCAGTCTTTTTTTATTCATTTAGAAGTTACGTGTTCGAGTATACTAAACTCAACCATTAAAATCAGCAACCATAATTATTAAACTTAGACCGACCAATTCGACCAAAAAACCGATGATCCAACCTCTTAATCGGTCCGGGTTAATATTCTAACCATTCAAGCAAATGAACCGATCAAACCCGTTAAATCCGTTCAAACCGGATTCAATTGCGAACCCGACCGGACCTATCCGTTCAAACCCGGGCTCAACTGCGAACCCAACCGGACCTGTCAGCCCGGAAGATGACATCAGCGACATCAGCGATACCAATTTCAAAAAACTAGTACACGTTGCCTCCTGGTTCGAACCTAAGAACATCATCTTAAATGGAATTGCTCTCCCACCAAGCCAAGTTGTTTTTTACACTACGATATGCTTTTTAATATATATATTACAAACTAGTATACATATCTAAATTAATAACTTCATGTATTAACAACATCTTTTAGTTATACAAATTTAAAATCTCTTTTATCCTTT
>NC_029792.2:105135749-105136121 GCF_000816755.2 Arachis ipaensis | reverse complement strand
TATGTCCAGAAAAGGAAAAGAGAAGAAGAAGAAGAAAAAAGGGAAGTTAACATATATATTACAAACTAGTATTCATATCTAAATTAATAACTTCATGTATTAACTCTTTTTTTTCCTGTAAAGGAAAAAAGGAAAGAAGAAGAAACTATCCACAATTTACCTCTGCTTCCACTTTTGCCACCACCTCAATAGGATTTTGGTCCTTAAGGTAAGAACAATTTTAAAATCAAGTTAAACTTTAGGGACGATTTTGTATGTAAAAAAATTGTTCGAGACAAAAAATTTTTTCAGTTGATATCTTAGATACCAAAATCGTACTTAATCCGAAAAAAAAAAACAACAATTTGGTAACCAAAACCCTAATATATATAT
>NC_029792.2:105122572-105135613 GCF_000816755.2 Arachis ipaensis | reverse complement strand
TAACAAAACTTAAATTATGTAAAATATTATTTCTATTCTTTAATAATAATATTGTATTTATTTATTTTTATAATTTAATTTTGATTTACAAATAGTATTAAATGTGTTACAGTTGTCTAATTACATATTTTCTTTTGAGTGACTATTCACGTCATTAATATAAAAATAATTATTTTTACTGATCTAATTAATTAAATATAGTACATCAAAATTAAATTTTTATTGTGTTATTTAAATTTTAATTTATATATTTATTTAATTATTATTGGGTCAAACGATTCGACTAGTAACATTCTAGCTTAGTGGAAGACTAACGTGTAGCCTTGAAGAAGGTCTATGGATCAAATCACGGTTGAACCAATTTTTGGATTAATTCAAAAGACTATTGCGTTCCACGATCCAGCATAGTTCAGTTCAAGCCGAGTTTGACCGATTTAATGTAGTTTAGACCAATTTTTTACGGATCTATTGCAGAAACGGTTAAAAACCTTATCTGAATAGGTTTAGAATCCAATTCACCAGTTCTAATATTCATTTTTCTTTTTTTCTAAACTACTAAAATTGCATCTGATTTACTGAAATATTGATAAAAATGACCTTCACTTCTGACAACAAAAAAATATCTTTAAAAATATAAAATATAATAAAAAAAACCAAAAACAATTTTTTATATAAATAACAAAAACGACTTTTGTATACAAATTGCTTATGTATTTAATCCAAAAATTTTGTAAGAATATTCAAATAATTATTTGTAGGTTGTAGAAGGCTTAGAGAAGGGGGTTGAATCTATGGCCTTCATTTACTTTAATGAAATAACTCTTTAATTTACAAACTTTCAATCTGAATCTGTTTAAACTCAGTAGCAAAAATTTTATGAGACAATTTTATTTTATCTCATGAATATTAGAAAACAGAACAGAGAAGGGAAGAGAGAAGCTGACACCATCATGTATCCTGGTTCAGTTGCCTTGTGTAATGCAACCTACATCCAGTCTCCACCACAACAGTGGTGGAATTTCTACTATAGTTAAAGTATTACATACACTAATTCCATAGGATTGATACAATCCTTTCCCTCTCAAGTTCTAACCTAATTTGACTCGACTATGCTAATACCTAACTATTCCCTCTTAGTGCTTACTCAATTAAGAAAGGGGTACCTCACTGGTACAAGATACAAGACACAAGAAACAACCCAAAGAAATCTGAAATCACTCTAAGCTTTTCACTCAAGTGTATCACTCAGCCTTTTAACACTCATTGGCTTTTTCTTGATCTTTCTCTTTTGCCTTTTACCACTCAAGAAATTACAAAAAGATATACATTAAAAATAAAAATTACAATCTGTAAAATATGAAGGAGATTGATGCTTCAACAGTCTCAGTAGCTATAGGTTGAACTGGATTCACTTGACTCTTATTTAGTTCCTTATTCTGGTGGAATACTTCTTTAACTAGAGAGCACTATCCAAGTTGATGAACTCTTCAGAGAAAACTTTTCAAAACACAAAAACTTCAAATCCTGGTTCTCTCTCCTTATCTTCAGAAAGATGAAGATTTTTCTTTTGTATCTCTTTTCTTGTTGTTGAGTTGCTCTCTTCCAAGTCAACTCCTCGAGCCGTGTGCTTCACCAACTTACCTTTTCACTTCCTTTCATTAATCCTTAATTTAGGGATTTTGGAATAGACTCGACCCTTTTTGCTTGACCGAATACATCAAAATATCAAAGATAAAAGATGTTCAATGGTAAACTCAGATCTGAACCCTTGAGCTACAACTTTGTCCCCAAGAAATAATTTTGGCCTTTGATTCATAGCAGTGATTATCAAAAATCACTTTCTCCATTTATCCCAAATTGGAGTAGCAGGGAGTTGAAGAAGAAGGGAAAAAAGTAAAATGCATGCAAAAGGAAATAAATCACCTTTAACTTTTGACTTAGCCTAAGATTATTGGATTTGGGTGACTAGACCTTTGCCATTTTTTATTAAGCTTTCTCTTTCTTTCTTCTTTGATGAAATGACCAAGAGGAACGAAGCTCTCTCTCTTTTCTGAGTCTGACCAAATGAAAGGTGAACATTGACTTTGGAGGATCAGCTTGGAAGGATTTGCTTGAGTGAGAAGCTTGGGCTTGGGTTGGATTTGATTAAATCAGCCCAGCTGAATTCTTTGCTTTGTTTTCTTTGGGATTTCTTTGTTTAGACAACCCACCAGTAATGGTTTTTGTTTTCTTGTATCTAGGCTGTTGTTTCTTTTAAATTTGGCCTACATCACTAATCAAATGCAATCAAACCTAATTGGGTGATTAATCCAATAAAATAATATTTGTCATCATCAAATTAAGTTAGTTAAATTTTTAACTCAACAATATCTCTCTTAATGACAAACATAATTGTAATATAGATCAAGAGGAATTGAATTTGGATAAAGTTAAGAAACTTCCCTTTGAGTGATGTCATTTCCTTTTGTGTTACTCTCCCTAAATTTGTACTCTTCTCTTCTTTCCTGTTTACATATTCTTATAGAGAACACAAATATATGCTATACACAATTTAACTTAGCTAAGGGATAATATACAACCAGCTGGATAAATCTAGCCCAATACCAAACAAAACAAGGCGTCAAGACTAACAAAGAGAAAACAGCAACATATCATGTAAAGCAAATTCAAATTCACATGCCAAAAAAAATCACTGCAGTAGCAAGATTTGAACAAAATTAGCAAATTCATATGTATGCTACTACTCCCCCTTTTGTCATCAAGGGTGGAACAAAAGTGAACCAAAACCTGCAACAAAATATTAGTTCAAAGTCCAAAACCAGCAAGTAACTAGAATTAAGTGCAACAGCTTTTTAAAGTATTACAGTCATCCGAAATAGACAAAGAGTAGTTCAAAAATAAACAACGATAGTTTTTATGAGACAAAAATTGAACAAAATGCAGCAGCAACATGAGATAATTTTAGGCATCCGAACCATCCTCTTCAGAATCAACATCTTCTTTAGGATCAGAGGCAGCATTGTCATCCTCTTCGAGATTGTCAATGAACTTCATGTAAATTACCACTCTATCTCTTGATTTTCTGAGAAAGTTCTCATGTTTCATAGCAAGTTTCCTCTTTTCTTTGCTTATTGCAATCAGATGGTTGGATTGAGAAACAAATTCCTGCACCACATCCTTAACAACTTCATACAAATCAGTTTTGTGTCCAGTGGAGGTTGAAGTTCCCGTGGTGGATGGAGGGGGAGATTCCTCAGGAATGAAATCATCATCATCATCATCAAGAACCACCATTTCAAAACGAGTGGGTCCCTTTTTCTGCTATTTTACTGAACCATCTCCTTTTAGATATGAATGTCTATTTTTATATGTCTCATTTGACAAGTCAACACCAAAATGTTCAAAGATACAGGTTAAGAACATGCTATAAGGAAGAGCTTTATCCTTTTCACTTCTAACAGAATCAAACATATACCTTACCATTAAATAAGCAAAAGAGATTTTTGTTTTTGAGAGAATAGCATACAAAACTAGAGTATCTGTGTAAGACACCCTTTGATATGAGCCACTCTGAGGAAGGATGACATGGTTCACTATGCGATGCAATTGAGTACGTTCATAACCCAGGGCTTTGTGAGTAGGAGTGATGCCATCAATCAGAGAAATATGTTCACATTAATCACATACATAGGCAAAATATATTCACTGAAGGAGAGACCTACCCCCTTCATCCCACTTATCCAAAGTGTAAGCACAAGCACCCACATCATTATATTTCAAGGAATCACTGATAGTTTCATTATTTAAGATAATGTCACGGCCTTTGACATAGGAATGAATACTGCCCTCATGATATGTCATATTAGCATAGAACTCCTTGACTAACACTAGATAAATTGGTTTTTTTATTTTAAAAATATGATTCTAGTCTAGAAATTCAAAATTTTCAGCAAAAGGAAAACCTTTCTTTTTCAGATTGGATAAATTAACAAGAAAATTGGGACACAAGGTGTGATGAGTAATAACTCCTTTATAAAAATTATTATTCATGGCTAATCTAAAATGGTGTGGGTTATAGTCTGAGTAGGAGGTCATGGAGTGTGATTTGTGTGCAAAAGGATCAATAGAAGGCTCTTTAACAGACTTAAGAGGGACACGAGTTTTATCTCTCTGAGGACGAGTGGGAACAGACCTAGGTTTAGGTCTGGTAGGTTTGGATGCAGGTTCCTCAGCAGCAAGGCGCTTCCCTTTCGAAGTGCTTAGCTTGGATGGAGCGCTAGGAGGAGCACTAGGAGTCGCGGTTGGCTTGGAAGAAGATGGAATCCTTGAGGGATTCTTTGTGCGAGCCATAGGGTTAGTGCGAGGAGGAGAAATAGGAGGAGAAGGGGATGGAGTAAAGGTTCTGTCTGAGAGCATGTGGAAGGTTTTGAGGAGGTTTCTGAAGAACAGTTTTCTTCGTCATTTGGATGGACCTTGGTTTTGAACGAAGAGAAGCACTATAGGTAGTGGTAGAAGAAACCAAAGGATTCGAGGAAGGAGTTATGAAGAGAGAAGATTGAAGGTTGGTAACCGCACCATGAAAAAAGGTTTCTTGAAACATGCAACTGCATCATATATGATTTGACCTTGAAAATGCTTGACATCATGAAAAAGTGTTTTAATATAAAATCAATTAAATATTAAAAAAATGATTTAAATAAAACTTTTTCACTCAAAGACAAAAAGAATAAAATTAAAATAAAGATAAAAGAAAACATGGATTTAAGGAAACATATTAGACCATTGTATGTAACACTCATTGGCCCAGAGATGGTAGTGTTTTAAGGAAACATGTTGGACCACTCAGAATCTGAATTTTAGGGTTGGCCCAGATGATTCAGCACGTGCATAAAAGCCCAGAAAATAAAGTTCAGAAAGATGGTTCTTCATTTGCCCAGAATTGTCTCATCCCAACCTGTAAGACAAAAACTTCAACAAACACATCAGCAATGCGCAAACAATGAATCATGACTTAAAATCCCTAGATTAGTCCTAAGCATGCAGAATATGTCTTCAGCTAGTGGTTTGGTAAAAATATATGCTAATTGATCCTCTGATTTAACAATTTGAATGCTAATATTCCCCTTTTGAACTTGTTCTCTTATTGAGTAAAATCTCACTTCAATATGTTTAGTTCTAGAGTACAAAACAGAATTTTTTGAAATATTTATGGCCCTCATGTTATCACACAGCAAAAAAATATTTTCAGCATTTAATTTATAATCAGTGAGTTGAGTTTTCAACCAAATAAGCTGAGAACAGTAAGAAGAAGCAGCTATATACTCAGCCTCTGCTGTGGATAAAGCCACTGTGGACTGTTTCTTACTTGACCATACGTTTAGAGACTTTCCAAGGAAGCAAAAAATGCCTGATGTGCTCCTTCTATCAACTCCATCTCCAACAAAATCTGCATCACAATAACTAACTGCAAAAAAATTATCAATCTTAGGATACCATAAACCAAAATTGGATGTGCCATGAATATACCTAATGATCCTTTTAACCGCAGAAAGATGTGATTCTTTTGGTTTTGATTGGAATCTAGAACACATTCCAACACTTTGTACAATGTCAAATCTAGAGGAAGTTAGGTACATAAGAGATCCAATCATTCTTCTATACCTAGTTTCATCAACATCTTTCTCAGTTTTCCCTTTTCTAGGGTGCATGGGAGTTTCCATGGGTTTGGCATTTTCCATACAAAATGTCTTAACTAGTTCCTTGGAATACTTCTCTTGATGAATAAAAATATCTTTTTCAGTTTGTCTAATTTGAAGCCCAAGGAAAAAAATTAAGTTCACCCATTGGTGAGCGGATATTTTATACGTTTTTTGGCATTACTTTCATATAGTTTTTAGTATATTTTGTTTAGTTTTTATTAAGTTTTTATAGGTTTTAGTGTTAAATTCACATTTTTTGATTTTACTATGATTTTGTGTATTTTTGTACAATTTCAGGTATTTTTTAGCTGAAATTGAGGAGCTGAAGCAAAAGTCTGATTCAAAGACAAAGAAAGCACTGCAGATGCTGTCCGGATCTGACTTCCTTGCACTCGGAAAGGCTTTTCTAGAGCTACAGAAGTCCAAATAGAGCATTCTCAATGACTATGGAAAGATGACTTCCAGAGCTTTCCAGCAATGTATAATAGTCCATACTTTGCTTCAGATTAGAATGCCCAAAACTGGCATCCAACGCCAGCTCCCTGCCCCCTTCCAGGCGTCCAGCGCCCACAAGGCAGAGACCAGCATCCAAATGCCCAAAGAGAACCCCCTAGCCAGCATTCAACACCCTAGAGGCCTCATAGCACGTGGATCTCATCAAAGCTCAGCCCAAACACTCACTAAGTGGGCCCCAGAAGTGGATTTTAGCACTAAAAAGACTGTTTTACTCTTACTAGTCATTAGTTTAGTATTTAAAGTAGAAGATCACTCTTTGTCAAGGATCTTCGCCCATCCTTTACCATAATTTCGTTTTTCACATTGTATTTTCTATCAGTATGAGTTTTTAAACCTCCTAGGTTGAGGGGAGGAGCCCTGTTGAGTTTTATGGATTAATAAAAGTATTATTGTTTCTTTTTAATCTGTGTTTGATTCTCTCTTCTAAGATGTATCTTCGTTCTTCATCAATATGAATGCGTTGAACTTGCATAAGGTTATCACATTCTATATTGTTCAGAGTGCGTCTTTCATCGGACAATGATAAACCACCAACTTGATTATACATCTCTTAGACGGCTAATCCACGACTTCGTTGGGGACTTCTCGAGACACCAGTTCAGCCGAGGTATAGGGAGATTAGGGTCTCTGTGGTAGAGGCTAGAACCCAAGGTACAAAATTCTCTGATTCAGAAGATCTGACCTTGTATGTGAAGTTTTGAGTAGGATTTTTAAGTAAGATCACCAAGGAGAATAAACTGCAGGAGCTTCACCCTCAATCAGAACGGATCCGCACTAACCCTGGGGTTCAAATCTGGATGAGTATTGGCGGCTGCTCAAACTAGCGTCAATCACATACAGCCTGCCATAGACGAAATCATTCACAATTGAAGAAGACAGTAAGACCAGAGTTAATCCAGAAGGACAAAGCAACTCCAAGCCTTAACCATCTCCTTATTCTTATAATCAAACCTTGTAATTCCATCTTCGAAATCCAATAACAAATTCCTATCCGTCTGACTAAGACCTGCAAGATAACCATAGCTTGCTTCAAACCACAATCCTCGTGGGATCGACCCTAACTCACTTAGGTATTACTTGGACGACCTAGTGCACTTGCGAGTTTAGTTGTACGAAGCGTGGGGATTCGTGCACCACCCATCATGCTCATGTCAAATTCACTTGTCATGAGTTTTCCAAATTCAGTACAAAGGGATTCATTGGCTGATCCAAAAATAATGTCATCAACATAAATTTGGACTAGAATAAAAGAATCATTAGAATTCTGAATAAATAGAGTAGTGTCTGTGGTGCCTCTTTGAAAATCATTTTTCAAAAGAAAAGAACTAAGTCTCTCATACCAAGCTCTAGGAGCTTGCCTTAAACCATAGAGAGCTTTTGATAGTTTGAAAACATAGTTAGAAAATTCCTTATTTTTAAAACCAGGTGGTTGTGTCACATACACTTCTCTATCTATCACACCATTCAAGAATGCACATTTCACATCCATTTAATACAATTTGAAACCACAATAAGTAGCATGAGCTAGAAGAAGTCTTATGGCTTCCATTCGGGCAACAGGGACAAAGGATTCATCAAAGTCTATTCTCTCTTCTTGGTCATATCCTTGTGCCACTAGTCTTGCTTTGTTTCTAGCAATGCTACCATCTTCTCCTAGCTTGTTCCAAAATATCCACTTGGTGCTGGTCACTTTCTTGTCATTTGGCTTAGGAACTAATGTCCAAACTTGGTTCTTTTCAAACTCATGAAGCTCTTCCTCCATTGCCTTTACCCAAGATGGGTCATCAAGAGCTTCCTTGATGCTTTGTGGCTCCATTTGAGATAGAAAAGTAATGTTTGTTTTTTTTGTTTGCTCTTCTAGTAAAGGAACGAGTTTTGACACCTTGTGATATATCCCCAATGATAAACTCTTGTGGATAGTTCTTTAAGAATCTCCATTCATGAGGTCTTGTTGACTTAGAAGCAGATTTAGTCACTAAGGGATTCAAGGAACTGGTGGTTTCAGGATCTTCTCCAGATTCACGAGACAAAACAGAATTGTCTCGTGCAGGATTTTCAGAAGCTGCAGTTTCAGATTCCTTCTGTGCAAAATTTTCATTTTCATGATTTTGGTCATTTTCATCATCCTTTTGAACCTGATTTTCTGCATCACAATCTTCCAAAATACTTTGAACCAAGTTAGTGTCACAAAATGTAACATGTATGGACTCCTCTATTATTCTAGCATCTTGATGATAAACTCTATATGCTTTACTATTTGTGGAGTATCCTACAAATAAGTACTCATATGCCTTTGGATCAAAATTTTCCAAATTATCTTTGTTATTTAGAACAAAACATTTGCATCCAAAGATATGCAAGTAATTTAAATTTGGTGGGTGACCTTTCCAAAGTTCATAAGGTGTTTTGTTCAAAAATTTCCTTAGGATAGTTCTATTCAAAATGTGGCAGACTGTGTTAACTGCTTCAGCCCAAAGAAATTTTGAAACATTACTCTCACAAAGTATGGCTCTTGTCATTTCTTGAATACTTCTGTTTCTTTTTTCCACAACACTATTTTGTTGTGGTGTCCTTGGATAAGAGAAGTGTGATACTCCAAATTTCTCACAAAAGGATTCAAATAAATGGTTTTCAAATTCGGTTCCATGATCACTTCTTATAGAGGTGATCTTTAAATCCTTTTTATTTTGAATTTAAAAAGCCAAAGAAGGCTTCATTTTTGTGTGCAAGAAATAAAACCCAACCAAACCTAGGGTAGTCATCCACAATTACTAAACCATAATGTTTACCACCTAAGCTTTGAGTCTTTGTTGGACCAAATAAATCAATATGTAGCAATTCAAGTGGTCTTTTAGTAGAGATATCTTCCTTTTATTTAAATGAACTCTTTGTTTGTTTTCCCATTTGACACGCATCACAAGTGATGTCTTTGTCAAATTTTATCAAAGGAAGACCTCTTACTAATTTTTTCTTGACAAGCTTGTTTATTTAAAACATGCTAGCATGGCCCAATCTCTTGTGCCATAGCCACTTTTCAAATTCTTTATAATGAAAACAAGCTACATTTTGATCCTTTAATTCATCAAGAGTAAGTCCATATACGTTATCACAATGCTTAGCAATGAATAGTACTTCATTTGTATTTTCATTCACAACACAATATTCTAATATTTTGAAAGTCACTAAATAACCCAAATCACACAATTGACTTATACTCAAAAGATTATGCCTCAAACTATTTACCAAAAAGACATCATCAATAAAAGTAGAGTGATTGTTACCTACTTTTCCAACTGGAACTATTTTACCTTTTCCATCATCTCCAAAGGTCACAAAACCTCCATCATACTTGTTTAGTTTGATGAAGAAGGTTGACCTTCCAGTCATGTGCCTAGAACGTCCACTATCCAAGTACCACATATCTTTATTTTTCTTGAATGCTAGGCAAATCTGCATAAGATTTCAATCAACTTTAGGTATCCAAATTAATTTGGATCCTTTGAAGTTAATTTACCTTGGTTGCCCAAGTGTATTGAAATACAAATAACATTATAAATTTGGTTTTCTACTCTTCTTTTTTTAATGAAACATTGTGAGTAAGAGTGACCAATTTTCTTACAATTAAAGCAATGATTTCTTGATGCATGTTGTTGAAAATGATTCGAATTTTGATGCTGGAAATGATTAAGGACTTGAGTTTTTCTGGTTTTTGGAAGATGTGCATTTCTTTTGACAAATTGATTTTTGTTGTTATTGTTCCTTTTTGCAAAAGCATTCAAACCAAAATTTTGAAAGCATTTGGGCCTTTTGAAAATGAGGTTCTGTTTTGAAAAGAGAGATTTTTTAACGTAACCTCATTGGTTGAAATACAGCCCAGACCCGCCTTGTTTGATATAGGTTCAGTTCTTGAAGATGATTCAGTTTCCTCAAAATAAGAATATTCAAATTCCTTTTCATAGGTGGGAACTTGTCCCAGACCAGATTTGTTAATGAAGGATTTTATTTTTAAGGAAGAGGCCATGAATTTTGTGGAGGAGTTATCAAAAACTGCATCATCTTTTGTCACATATCCTAAACCAGATTTTTCAAACAGTGGTCTTTGATTTGCAAGTAGTTTGTCCAAGTTACTAGAACTATGAGCAAACTTAGCTAAATCACTATTCAATCTCTTAATAATTTCATTTAATCTTTCATTTTCAGCAATAAGCTCTTAAGAAGGATCCATAATGTGCTTTCTTTTTAGTTTTTCAAGTTCAGATTTCAGAAATCTATTTTCTTCAATAATATCCATAGCACATTCGGTTTCCTTCACCTTTTCTCTCAAAAAATCATTTTTATCTTTCAACATTTCTTTTTCAAATTTATATTTATTGTATTTTTCCAACAGTTCTAAAGAATTTAGGGTGAGATCATCAATTATAATATATAAATCATCTATGGACAGGTCATAGTAATTTACCTCATCAAGTTGATCATCACCAGCCATGAAGCAGATTTGTGCTTTGCATTTGGAGTCTTCTTCCTCATCCGAATCATTCTCAAGATCTTCCCAAGATGCCATGAGTACTCGTTTCTTTTCTTTCTTTCCTTTATCCTCCTTTTTGAGTTTTGGACAGTTGTACTTAAGATGTCCAGCTTCCTTGCAGTGGTGACAAGTCACCTTGCTCATGTCCTTCTTGTACTCCTTTGAGCTTGACCCCTTGTGCTTGCCTTTGTTCCTCATTAACCTTCTGTGTCTCCTAGCAAAACACACAAGTTCATCATCTGAAAAATCATCACTAAACTCACTCTCTTTTTATTCTATTTTTTACTTAAGGGCTATTCCCTTTTTCTTTGAGTCCGGGTTTGTGTGTGTGGCTTCATAGGCAAGGAGTTTTCCTCTCAGCTCATCATAGATTATGGGACTTATGTTATTACTCTCGGCTAGGACAGTGGCTATTGTTTCCCATTCTTTTGTGAGGCTTATAAGGAGTTTTCTCACTAGGATTTGTTCTGAGTAGCTTGTACCCATAGCATCGAGGTTGTTGATTATTATTGAGAATCTCTCAAACACTTCATCAATGCTTTCTCCATCCTTCGTATTAAACATCTCGTACTCTTTTCGCAGCATATTAATTCTCGTTTCTTTGACCTGTTTAGTGCCTTCGTGTGTAACCTGAAGTTTCTCCCAGATTTCTTTGGCTATCTTGCATCTAGACACCTTTCGGTGCTCCTCAAAGCTGATAGCACAGTGAAAAAGGTTGATCACTTTAGCATTCAGCTCCATTTTCTTCTTGTCGTCATCATTCCATTCAATTTCTTCTTTTGGAGTCACCACTCTATCAACACTTGTTTTTGTTGGAATCTTAGGGCCGCTTACAACAATCTTCCATATATTGTAATTAATGGATTGGATGAAGATCCGCACCCTCTCTTTTCAGTAAGCATAGTTCTTCCCATTGAAGAAGGGAGGCCTGTTGTTTGACTGGCCTTCAGTTAGAGTATAGGCAACTGTGGTTGAGCCCAAGTTGTTCGCATTAGACCTTTGCTCCAAGCGGTGAAGCTTAATTCTTGAGACCTTGCCTCTAGATACCAATTGTAGGTTGTAGAAGGCTTAGAGAAGGGGGAGGGTTGAATCTATGGCCTTCTTTTACTTTAATGAAATAACCCTTTAATTTGCAAACTTTCAATCTAAATCTGTTTGAACTCAGTAGCGGAAACTTTATGAGACAATTTTATTTTGTCTCATGAATATCAAAAAACAGAATATAGAAGGGAAGAGAGAAGCTGACACCATCATGTATCCTGGTTCACTTGTCTTGTGCAATGCAACCTACATTCAATCTCCACCACAACAATGGTGGAATTTCCACTATAGTTAAAGTATTACATACACCAATTCCACAAGATTGACACAATTATTTCCCTCTCAAGTTCTAACCTAACTTGACTTGGCTATGCTAATACCTACTATTCCTTTTAGTGCTTACCCAACTAAGAAAGGGGTACCTCACTGGTACAAGTTACAAGAAACAAGAAACAACCCAATAAAATAATATTTGTCATCATCAAATTAAGTTAGTTAAATTCTTAACTCAACATTATTTAATAAGTACATAAACTATGAGATAAAAATTCGATCTCTAGAAATTTTTTCATTATTTAAAAGTTTTGTTGGTAATTGATAAGAAGTGCTGAAAAAAATATCCTTAACGTAAAATTATCTTTTTTGTTAGGATAAAACTATCTCGTCTTTCTAATAATGCTGGCAAGAAAATTACATCAAAATTCAATTTTTAAAGCACCTTGTAAAAAAAATATATTTAACATTTGATTTTTTTGCGGTCTCTGTAGAGCGGGTACCTCAATCTCTATCCTCGTGCCTATTTATTTGCGGGACAAGTCTCTGTCCTTGTGGAGATTTTACGGGTCCCGTCACGAGTAATCCCCGCAGGTATCCACAGTTGTGAATTTTTTGTCATCCCTAATTTTAAGAACCGACCGATTCAACTGGAATAACAAAAAAATCGATTAGTTAGTCGTATTGGTATGATATTTTAACAATTAACCGATTTAAAATAATAAAATACAAAAAATCAAATTTTTTCTATAAAGATGTATATTTTATACATAAATATATATTATTTTGTTCAATCTAATTCAACTTCAGTTAAAACTTTGAACCTCTATCTCTATCGGTTGAATGACGGGTTTAGTTTTCAAAATCGTATTCTGATCAAGTAAATTGATTCTTCTTTCACTTTCAATCAAACTTTTAATATGCATGTTACAAATAAATCCCCTACAAATTTATTATAAAAATTAAATTTCTAGAACAATGAATAAA
>NC_029792.2:105107195-105121699 GCF_000816755.2 Arachis ipaensis | reverse complement strand
TTCATAACTAAATTCTTAAGCCACATATTAACATTTGTTAGAGTCTTTTTAGAGTAATTGTGGAGATCAATCCATGGAATTTTAATATTGGACAGCTTAATCCTCTAAATTTTAAAATATATAAAATAATTTTCAAAATTTATTTTCATTAAGTAATACAAAGTTAATTTATAGACTAATTTAAATAATTACTCCTTATATAATTAAGAGTAATTATCCAAATCAGTCCCGAGGATTTTAAAATCGGACATTTTAGTCCCCAAGAAAAATTAATACACATCAATCCCAAGGCTTTACTCCGGCAGACAAATCAGTCTCCAGTTCATTTTTTGGCAAAGTAACCAGATAAGTCCCCAAGGATTTTAAAAATAAATATTTTAGTCCCCAAAAAAAATTAATGTACAAATCAATCCCCAACGTTTCTCTCTATTAGACATAACAGTCCTCCGTCCAAAAATAAATTAAAATAAAATTATTATTATTATTGCACAATAATACTATATTATATTTTTTTGTATTTTTTAGACAAACACTAATAAATTTATTCATTAGATTCTTATGTATATAATAATAATAATAATTATTATTATTATTGCACAATAATACTATATTATATTTTTTTGTATTTTTTAGACAAACACTAATAAATTTATTCATTAGATTCTTATGTATATAATAATAATAATAATTATTATTATTATTGCACAATAATACTATATTATATTTTTTTGTATTTTTTAGACAAACACTAATAAATTTATTCATTAGATTCTTATGTATATAATAATAATAATAATTATTATTATTATTGCACAATAATACTATATTATATTTTTTTGTATTTTTTAGACAAACACTAATAAATTTATTCATTAGATTCTTATGTATATAATAATAATAATAATTATTATTATTATTGCACAATAATACTATATTATATTTTTTTGTATTTTTTAGACAAACACTAATAAATTTATTCATTAGATTCTTATGTATATAATAATAATAATAATTATTATTATTATTGCACAATAATACTATATTATATTTTTTTGTATTTTTTAGACAAACACTAATAAATTTATTCATTAGATTCTTATGTATATAATAATAATAATAATTATTATTTTATTTTATTTTATTTTTAGACGGAGTATTGTTATGTCTAACAGAAAAACGTTGGAAATTGATTTGTACATTATTTGTTTTGGGGGACTAAAATGTCTGTTTTTAAAATTCTTAGAAACTGATCTGAATAATTACTCTTTTTAAAATTCTTAGAAACTGATCTGAATAATTACTCTGTCGAAAAATAAATTGAAGACTGATTTGTCTACGGAAATAAAACCTTGAAAATTAATCTGTGTATTAATTTTTCTTGAGGACTAAAATATCCAATTTTAAAATCCTTAGAGACTGATTTAGATAATTACTCTATAATTAAATTTCGAGAATCTCTATTCATTTGAGATCAAAGTACTCAATCTAAAATTTTTTGAACACCAATTTAAATTTATCCTTAAATTAATAAATATTTAGTTTGACTTGTGAATTATGATTATTTTATTTAATTAAAAAAACCCATGTCAAAACTATTCCCGTAAAGGCGTAAACATTATAAAAATTTCTTGTTTACAAAAAGACTTATAATAAATTAATAATTAACTTTAGATCTTCATATATTTTATTGGGAAATACCTAAGTTTATTTTATTGTACTTTATATACTGAGGTTATCTATATTTTTCAATACTAATAAAACCGAAGAACAATCACCAAGAACAAATTTGCCATGCAAAAAGTAGCATGTCGTTGTCAATTAACTGCTCAAACTTCCATTACGAAACCTCTTAAATTGTTGAAACTAAACAAGCTTCCATTGATACGTCAACAAAATTTTAACAAAACTCAAAATACCAAGACTACAAAATACTAAATATGTATGTTTCCTAAAGAAATAATCCGGGAAGGAAAATTGCTCAGGAAGAAAAGAAAACAGAGAAACAAAATTTCAAACTTGATGCCTAATCCCAGCCAGTGGGAGCAACACCTCCAGGTGCAGGAACGGAAGCCTGTGGAGCTGGAACTGGCTCCCAATCACCTGCAGCTGCGGATACAAAAGAACTTGGGTCAAATAAATTGCCATCATAGTTTTTGACAGAACTATGTTAAGGCGCACAGATTTTCTTGCATATCGAGGGAGAATGATTCAACACAACAACCCAGAATTATTTGACTAGAACATATTAGAAGCAAATACGACAATTATGTTGTATCAAATTTAACAGATCCAGAGTGGAAATAATTATTCTTACCGGCGTCTGGGGCCCAGTTAGCAGGAGCAGCTGCAATGGGTTGCTGAGGAACTGGTTCAGTCCAGGATTGTTCAGCTGTAACAGCCCCCCATTCCCCATCAGCTGCGGGGAAGCCGGCAATGCCAGCAGCACCAAAATCTTGAATGGCATATTCTGGGGCAGCTGGTAATTCCTCCTCCTCTTGTTGCTTGGCCTCTTCAGGTTCTCTATAGAAGAATAAATCCACCTACACATGAAAAGTTGACAAATTTAGCTAAGGTTCAAAGGAAACCACATAATAAGACTACTATCTTTTGTTAAAATATGAAATTTTTTGCACCTGTATGTACAGCAAGAAAGATTGTTCTAAATAAGTGCATACGAGATCAGACACTTACAATGCAGACATTGGGAAACACAATAAATCTAAAAGTGCTACAAAATAATAATAGTTCAATCTGTTAAGAGCAAAAATTAGTTTACCATCACGTCCCACTTAAGCCCCGGACGAATAGTACCCCTCATCTGCAGAACCATCCTTGCTAATAACCAAAACAGACAACCAACATAGCGCATCGGAGAATCGGTGTCACAGAAGGCAATGGTCGGAATATTTCCAAGAGCACCTTCCTTAATGGGCTGCACATATTTTTTTGAAAAAAAATAGAAAAACAAACCCAAAATGAGATCAATTAATAACAGAATTTCAAACTCCCATAAAAAACATATTGACAGTTAATAGTGAAACAAGTGAATAACATAAGTGGCACCTGATGATCAGTCCTTGGATCAGTCAGAATGAGTAGACGAGGCTCGTTATAGGATGTTTGCATTTGATTAGTGAATGTTCCAGGAGTGTGCCTTCCAGCAATTGCATTCGCACCAGTGTATTGTGTAAACTTAAGGACAGCTCTCTGACCATATGGCCTAGCAGACTGAATAATGATGTCCGGCGGGTTCTCGATAGCAACAATAATCCTAGCAGCAAGTTGGAGCTTCTCCTATGTCTTGCCAAGGTTAATTATGTAAATATACCTGGGAACAAGGAATACGAAAAATCAACCAAACATAAAAATGCTTTCATAAGCTCTATCATAAAATTATGATAATAAGCTGTTTTGAACACAAAGGTGGTCATACAAAATACACTTACTCGTATCAAAATCCTGATTAAAAATTAAATTGACTCTTTGAATAGACAACACAAAACAAATAAAGAAAAATTGACAAACCACTAGATTATAACAAATTTATAAAAAGTATATATCAAAAAGGAACCCTAGATACAGGAAAAGATAAATGTAAAAAAATCGAATACAAAATTCACAAAAGAGCAACGAATATAAAAAAAAAAACTACGCACATCTGTGTTGTTTGCATTAGATTTCAAAAACTGAACTACTCACTACAGTTTGAGTAAATATGAAAAAATCCAAATCAGAATAAACAATTTGAGACTGAAAAGATATAACATTTTGCAAAATACCCTTCAAACTCACCATAATCGACACACTCTTCAATAATTCAGACTCACAATCCAAAAGGATAAACGAAAAAGATCACGAAGACTGACCATCATTTCGGCGTTTGAAGACGTAGCGTTCCATCTGGAAGTCGCAATTTTTGGTTCCGAGGTGGACCTCAGCAGCAAGCATCATCTGGATGTCCTGCTCCTTCTGTGACAGCTGGCGTGGCGCTGCGGCAGTTGTGGTGGCGGCGGAAGTGGCCATGGTTGCAGTGCAGATTTGCGCTCTTGAGAGATTTGGAGACAATGGAAGCTCCAACTCGTAGCAGCCGCAGTATCAAACGAGCTAGTTACTTGGAGTGAAGGGTATTTTAAGGGGATCCGTTTCTGTTTCTCTAAACCCTAGTTTTGTTGTGAAATGACACCAATGCCCTCCTCTTCCTCCTCCTAAGCATGTTTACTTTTTCTGGTTTTTTTAAAAAATAAAATAAAATACTTTTTTAACATAGTTATCAATTTCAAACCGAAAATATATGTAGTGAAAATATTTAAATTCTTAAAAAAATATTCACTCTTTCAGTTCTATTTATTAGAAAGCATGATACCACTCATATTATTGTCATAAAACCAATAAAATAACCCAATCATTTCAATATGATTAAAAAAAGAAAAGCATTTTGTTCAAACGTTTGCACACAACTTTTTTAAGTGATCTCGTTAACTCTCTGAATCAGTCTTCAACCAAACACAACCCTTGGATCTTCTGTGCACATAGAATTCAATTCTTGAAGCTTCTAACAGATGGCATCCAAGTCCTCTTCTGGTTCAATTCCACCACCACCAAGAGCATGCACCTATCACGTGTTCTTGAGTTTCAGGGGTGAAGATGCTCGCGGACGATTCACTAGCCATCTCTATGACGCCCTCAACAGAAAGGGAATCACAACCTACAGAGATGATAACAATCTTCGCAAGGGTAATGTTATTTCAGATGAACTCCTCAAAGCAATTGAAGAGTCTATGTTTGCAATCATAGTTCTGTCACCAAACTACGCTTCATCCACATGGTGCTTGGATGAGCTCTGCAAGATCCTTGATTGCAAGAACAAGCTGGGGCTACAAATGGTGACAGTGTTCTACGGTGTGGAACCTTCTGTTGTGAGGCACCAAATAGGAACCTTTCAGAAAGCTTTCAAGAAGCACAAAAAGAGACACGACCGTGAGAAGGTTCAAAGATGGAGGGAAGCGTTAAAACAAGTTGCTGATTATTCTGGATGGACCTCAAAAAATCAGTAAGCTAACTAATCATTAACTTACGCTTGTTATTACTACAATTTATCTGCTATACACCGTTCAAACTTTTATTTCCATACCCATGTAAACAAAACTGCAGTCAATATTATACATCCCACTTTTAACAAATAACGTAGAAACGTAGATATGGTTTGGGAAAATTTAGTAAGAGCTTGTTAGAGTAATACATTAAATCAATTTCTAAAAGTAATTTTAGTTGAATATTTTAATTCTTAGAAAATATTAATTATCAAATTTGCTTTTCTATTTTTTTTTCTATTAGACAAATCAATTAATAGATTTTTAAAAAAATTAAATATTTGAATTAAAGTTTATAGTAATATATGGAATACGTTCTTTTCTTTTTCAATGTAGATACAATTACACTATGAACGAATCACTATAAATTTTAATTCAGATGTAATAATTGAATAATAATTATAGTTCGTTATTTTAATCTACCACAATTTCTTTTCCTGAATTACATATGAAATATAGTTCTCGTAATAAAATTAATTAGCTAATAATAGAATAAGAAAAAGAGATGTTTGTAGTTCAATAAAGAGATGTTTGTTCGAGTTATACCAATGGTTTCCAGCTTGAATTCTTATGTAGCTTACCCATAAAGATGAGTCGAGGACAATGGCACAACGGATTGAAGAATTGTCTAAGAAAAAGACCGACAAAAGAAGAAAAAAATAAGTCGAATAAAAGTAAAAATAGTACAACCCTCTTTGATATTGTTTATTTGTTGAATAGTTAGAGTTTATTTATAAGACATTATGATGTTTTTTTAGTCACAAATGTATGGATATTATGTATTTTTTTTTTAACTTGTGTCTCAATCAAAATATATTTTTTCAAAATTTAAATAAAGATAAAATAAATGCACAAATAATTTTGTATTTATATTTTTTGAGGGTTTAAGTCAATTTCTAAACACTTATAAGAAACTATACGTTCTCAACCACTTGATTAAACAAAGTAAAAATAAATAGTAACGTACTAATACCTTCTTCAAAGGTTTGAGCAACTCCTAAACTTTTATAAAGAGCTATACGTTCCACACCACTTGGTAAATTAAATGACAATAAAAATAGATGAAATAGAGTTGAGAGAAAGTGCATAGGATAATATATATTTGGAAAATACTAGGGGGACAATGACTTAGTTGAATAATATGAACAACGAACCTTAGAAATTAGTCCAATTAGATTACTAACATAAGTATACTTGTAAACATCCATTTTCCTTAAATACTAATTTTAATTATCTTAATTACTAGCATTGTAATCATTCCATCCACACCCCCCAATTTTTTACCCAACAGAAAAACCTTTTCCCTCCCTACCTTAGACTCATTATTATTATTATTATACATTTTAAATATTTTTCTAAACGAAATAAAATGCAATGTTGAAACTTTAAACAACATGCTAAATAGATTTAAACCATATAACTACCCTACACTCATAGTTTAAACTTTAGAGTAATACATTAAATCAATTTCTAAAAATAATTTTAGTTGAATATTTTAGTTCTTAGAAAAAATTAATTATTAATACAATTACACTATGAACGAATCACTATAAATTTTAATTCAGATGTAATAATTGAATAATAATTATAGTTCGTTATTTTAATCTACCACAATTTCTTTTCCTGAATTACATATGAAATATAGTTCTCGTAATAAAATTAATTAGCTAATAATAGAATAAGAAAAAGAGATGTTTGTAGTTCAATAAAGAGATGTTTGTTCGAGTTATACCAATGGTTTCCAGCTTGAATTCTTATGTAGCTTACCCATAAAGATGAGTCGAGGACAATGGCACAACGGATTGAAGAATTGTCTAAGAAAAAGACCGACAAAAGAAGAAAAAAATAAGTCGAATAAAAGTAAAAATAGTACAACCCTCTTTGATATTGTTTATTTGTTGAATAGTTAGAGTTTATTTATAAGACATTATGATGTTTTTTTAGTCACAAATGTATGGATATTATGTATTTTTTTTTTAACTTGTGTCTCAATCAAATAAACATCCAGTTAAGAATAAAAATAATCATCTGCATACCTAGTGAATTGAACATCCGACATATTTTAATTAAAAATTATGATTTGGAATTGACCATTTTACTAGTGATCAATGATCATGTACTGCAGTTAGCCAGCAATAGTAAGATAACTATTTTATGACAAAGCTAACTCTTTTTGTTTAAAAACAAGGGTGAGTTCACTCTTATTTAATCTTTGTCACAATTTAATTTACACTACTATCTATAAAATTTATATATATTGAGAATGATAAAATTTTTTAGTAACTCTTTCTAACGACTAAAAGATTATTTAATTTTAATATATTGTTAGTGTAAATTAGTTTTATTCATGTATCTAATTATTGTTACTGCTATTTTACTTTGACTACGTGAATAATCATCTAAAAAAATAGATGTGATTCGTCGATTAGATAAAACTTTTTACACAATCAATGCATCAAAATTAAATTCCTTAAAGATATAAGAAAATTTAGCTTTTTATGTATTCACATAAGGTACATAATAATTAATTGATACAAATAACCAAACATCCACTTGAAAATGAAAATAACCATTCGTATACCTATGAAACCCAGCATAATTTAATTTTATCTACTTGAATCTAATACTAACAACCAAACATTCACTTAACAATGAAAATAACCATCTGTATACCTAGTAAAATGAATATCCAGCATAATTGAATTGTATCTACTTGAATCTAATACTAACAACCAAACATCCACTTAACAATAAAAATAACCATCCATATACCTAGTAAAATGAACATCCAACATAATTTAATTGTATTTATTTGAATCTAATACTAACAACCAAACATCCTTTTAATAATAAAAATAATCATCCGTATATCTAGTAAAATGAACTTCTAACATAATTTAATTGTATTTATTTGAATCCAATCCAAACAACTAAACACTTAATAATGAGAGAAGAAATATACTTCATGTTTTTCCACACTGAGAGAAGAAAGAAAACAAAATACAACCATATAAAAAAGAGTTTGGTGTTGCATTGTATTAAAAGAATTGATTGATTTAGATATTTAAGTTCCGTCTCTTTACATGTGAAATATTACAATCTAAATGCAAATTTATTAGCTTATAGAATAAACAATGCTAATAGGTAACAAGACTCGAATAATGATGGTTTCATCAAGATAGAAGAAAGAAAAATAATGCTTCTGAGCTAATAGTCATGTGTTATGAAATAATAAATGGTATATTAATGAAAAGCTACCTATATAAATCAAATGTGAAATCTTTTATCAATTACCTGCTCAGTAGTCAAATGATTTAGTGGCAATTAACCTTCAGCTTGCTACAAGGTCATTGTAATATATATGGCCATAAATGTAGTAAAAGGTTTCCCTTAGAAAAGATACTTGTTCAATTGACTTTCAATAAATTGGAAGGAAGTTCAGATTTGAATATGTTAGCACAAGTTTCATTCAGCACATTACAAGGGATACATAGGATAGGAACATAGCTTTCAGACCCTTTTGCTATGCTTCATTTAAAATGAAAGATATCACTTTCAGCTAGAATGCAGAAACTCCATGACAAATCAGGGTTATTCTTCCTCTTTAATTTTTTCTAATTTTCACTGGCTAGTTGCTGAGAAAGGAAATGTAATGTAGTGGACTACGTACTAGTATTATTTTATTTCAATATGTCACAGTGACAAGAGTCATTTATCAAGATAAAATCAGATGAAATCTTTTTTTTTCTTATCATCAAGTATTCTATAATAATAACATCAATGACAAACTAAAACAAAGACTTTCTCATTGAACTGAATGGATGAACAATATTATGTTCCAAATCTCTGATATTCTTCCAATTGGTGACAGAACTAGAACAATAAAAGAAACTAAATATAAATCACAATATTAGTGACATAAAAAAAAATAATGAAAACCAACCTATTGATGTACAAGTTCAAGTTCATTCTTGGCAGAAGCTACTACTGCAAGCCTGTGGGGTTTTGAAATTGAGAATAACATTAAGAAAATTTACAAAAATACCTAACAACAAAAAGAGTTCCAATATGAAGAATGTTATAAGCAGGACGATCCAATATGCTTCCAATCACTTTCAGTCTGGGTTTTCCATTTTCATCAAAAAATTTCATAAGGTTTATTCCAATACCAGTTTAAATAAAAGAAAAAAAAGGAAAAAAAAAAACAGGAACCAGGGCAGGAAGAACCTGGTTGTGATTTTTGTTGCTTCGTTTAGAGGACGTTCGGCACCGGGGGGCGAGTCAGGGACGGTGCAAGGGAGCGAGTGCGGCAGCGACGATGCTCGAACTGGCTTCGTGTGTGCTGCGGGGGCTACACGGTTTGCGGGTTGTCGGTTGTGGGTAAAAAAAAATTGTGGCTTGGGGGGCTAGTCGGACGTTGGCGCAAAGGAAGGCGACATCGACTGCGGGTGCGCGGCGATGGCTGGCTTCCAGGACGGGGAAGGTCCACCGAGAGTGAGAGATGAAATATGGTGGAGGCTGCAATGGTAGAGGCCTTGGGCTACAAGGGCTGCACAGTGCGTGATCACGGAGACTTGGGGCGGGCTGCACGGTGTGCTGGTTGTGGGGTGTGGTGAAAAAAATTTTTCTCCGCTTAGGGAGGCAGCGTCGGTTGTGAGTGGGTGGGAAAGGCTGGCTTTGTTATTGGGAAGGACCACCAAGATAGGGAGGAGATATGGTTTCAGAGGATAGGAAACGAGTAACTGTTCTTTATCCAAAAAGATGATTTTTCAAATTTTAAAAAATAGTTATTATTCTAATTAAATTAATTATATCATTAATTAAATTTATGAGTAATTTACATTTGTAACCCCATTGTTCATATTGTTCACTAAAATTATTGTTCACCTATACTTTTCCTATATATTTTGATTTGGCATAACCTCTATGTCTACGTTCAGTCTTTCCTACTAAAGTGTCAGAAATTTTCACTATATTGCTAAGCTTTAAGGATGCTTGATAAATTACTACAACGACACTAATTTACATCTTACGGTATTCGATCACTACTCTTATACTAAGCCACTTCACTTATTAGAGACTTTTCTAAGAATTTGAAACCATTCCAATTTCAAGTGTTTTGCCGAGGAAGCGAGATTGTGGCACTCCAGTCAGCCATCTTGGTCTCACTCATATTTGGGATCAGAGACAGAAAGCAAACTGATCCATGAGGCTCAATAAACACTTTACTCCAATGAACAGACAAACTGAATCCTTTCTCAATGGAAAAGCTTGACCTTAATAGAGTGGACAGGCTCCTTGAGTGCTTGGTATTCACATCGACAATAGTGTATAAAAAGTATCACTACAACCTTGAAGTAATCCTAACTTCATGAACTAAGAAAGGGCTACACAACTCTTTCTTTACAATTTGTGACATTCAAAACAAGAGTGAAAACTCTCTTGAAAGAGTAGATAATTACAAATGAAACTCTATTAACATAAACTTGTGTATATCTGTTAAATTGTATATAATATAACTTTGATTTGTGTAGGAATTGAAGTATATTAAAAAGAAAGTTTGGACAAAGGCTTGGTTATGATATGATATAGCCATCCAAAACTTTGGAGACATTGCAAGGTTGGTGAAAATGGGTCATTTTGTTAAAACTAGCCATTACAAGGTTTCTGCCAGAGAAAGAATCGATTCTTTTGCTAGGGAATCAATTTGTACTAGTCGTTACATCAAATATTTTAATTTTTAACTCAAAGAATCGATTCTTTGTTTGAAAAATCGATTCTTTGCTTTACAAAATCAAATTTTAATTTTATAATCCGAGAGAATAAATTCATTTTTCCTGGAATTAATCTTGGAAGTCTCGAAATAAATTTAGAAGTGACCGTCGAGAATCCTACAAAAAGGAGAATGGAAGAAAGATTAGACCGAGGAGCCATAATTTCAAAAGGAATGGTTATGTCCATCCACAACCTCATGACAAGAATGATGATCGAAGGAACGACAACCGTTAGTGACCTGGTAAGGAAAAGGAGGTGAGGACTCAACCAGATAATTTAAAGTACCCGAGATGCAGAAAGTACCATCAAGATAAGCCGTGCAGGGCCGAGTCAGGTCTATGTTACAGCTTTGGGTTACCAGGGCATATGGCTTGGAATTGTCCAAATAGGAAAAGTTGGGATGCAGTCAAGTCTAATTCTCTGGTCCAAGGTAATTATGAACTAGTAACCAGATTTTAACTGCTTTGCATAATATTGGAGTGCGACATTCATTCATAACACGTGATTAGACTATGAGAATCGTAATTTCCAAATGAACAATCGATCCATGACTTACAGCTAATGAGACAAAGCGATTTTTAGATTAACATAGAGGGATGGCTAGGTTCTTTGGAGCTAACAATCAGAATGACGCAGCGGAAGCGGTTTGGATTGTTTTGAACGTTCAACTTGAGTTATATCTAAGGAATCGGAAATGCCGATAGTTGCGCGGACTGATTATCTGAATTCAGTGACGAGGGAATGAAGTGGGGAGGATTATCGAGGATTTACCATTGTGGCTACTAAATTGTTAGATACTGAGCTAAGTTTGGACCAAATTCTTTATGCGAGAGAGTGCTTATGAATCTTTACGACTCGATCTAGTCTTCTTTTGTAACTTACATTGGAATTTTTATCTTGGATTTCTACTTGAAATATGATTTGACCATTTTCGCAATTCTATTCCTTACGCACATGTATCTATGCATGAATTTGTCCTTTCAAGCCTAAGCTTGTTGTGGTACAAATCAAGCAATTCTTCAATATTGAAAATTCACTGTGAGTTGAGTTACTCTACTTCACGAACTTGATTCCTTTGAAATCAGCTGAGACTTACTTGATTCGATACGCCTTGTTTTTTCTATCAAGGTTTTTGATTCAGATTACTTTCTTAAGATGCACCTTAGTTCTTCTTCTTGTGCATTTCGTTATTTCTCTACAACTTTGTTTGATTACATACAAGACATCCTTCTAATTTCTTGCGAACACCATTTGTGTTGTTCATTCGTCTTTTGAACTTAGTATCCTTTCCAAAATCATCTCGAGCTTGATTTTGCGTTGCGCACAATTTCTAGGGGTAACCATTGAGACATTAGTTCCGTAGAGCAAGACTTCTGAATGCGGGAAATGAAGCACGTAAGTATGCGATGTCACAAAGAGATGAGAAGCTTTGATTCTTACAGACCGTATTGCCTCTAATTAAGTTGACTCACAAGGATACACTATCTGTATAGATGTTTGACCGTGAAGAGAGTGTTCAAACTCTGAAGGAGAGATTGTCTACAGCACCAATACTCGTGTTACCTAAACCTAATGAATTATTCGAGGATTACTGCGATGCGTTATAGAAGATCTTGGGATACGTGTTGATGTAATATTGTAATGTGGTGGCGGACGCCTTGAGCAGGAAGTTTCTGAGTATTTCTTGGATGATGATTAAGGAGGAAGAATTGTTAAGTAAGTTTAGAGGTTTATGTTGGGTGTTGAGAAATTGGTTGGAGGTTGATGAGCGAATATTTTATACGCTTTTTGACATCATTTTCATATAGTTTTTGTAAGTTTTGTTTAAGTTTTATTATATTTTCATAGGTTTTAGTGTAAAATTCACATTTTTGGATTCTACTTTGATTTTTTGTGTTTTATGGTGATTTCAGGTATTTTCTGGCTAAAATCTGAGAGTTTTGACAAAGTCTGATTCAGAGGCAAGGAAAGCATAGCAGATGCTGTCAGGATCTGACCTTTGTGCACTCAAGCAAGTATTTTTGGAGCTACAGATATCCAAATGGAGCGTTCTCAATGGCTATGGAAATCTAACATCCAGGGCTTTCTAGCAATTTATAATAGTTCATACTTGTCTTTGGAGATGAAGGCCCAAAACTGGCGTTCAACTCCAGCCATGTACCCCCTTCCTAGCGTTGAACACCCGCAAGGGAGCCGCTTGCGTCCAACGCCCAAAAAGGTGTCCCAAGCAGGCGTTCAACACCTAAGAAGCCTATTAGCTCGTGGAAGACACTTAAGCTCAGCCCAAACACTCACCAAGTGGGCCCCAGAAGTGGATTTTTGCACTACAAGCCTAAGCATATCATATTTCTGTAATCCCTAGTTATTAGATTAGTATAAATAGACAAGAGTTCACCCATGTTAAAAACTTTTGATCTCTCATGCCATATTTTTGAATTGTATTTTTCTTTTGTACAGTATGAGCCATTAAACCTCCTAGGTTAAGGTTAGGAGCTCTACTGAGTTTTATGAATTAATAAAAGCACTACTGTTCTATTTCAATTCGTGTTTGATTCTATTCTAAGATGTATCTTCGTTCTTCAACCTTATGAATGAGATGAACCGTCACAAGTTATCTCTATTCTACATGGGTAAAGTGTGAGTCTTTCATCGGACAACACTGAACCACGAGCTTGATTATACATCTCTTAGACAGCTAATCCATGACTTCGTTGGGGACTTCTCGAGATATCAGTTCAACCGAGGTATGGGGAGATAAGAGTCTTTGTGGTAAAGACTAGAACCAAGGCATAGCATTCTCTGATCCGGAAGATTCAACCTTGTCTGTGGCATTTTGAGTAGGATTACCAAGAGGATAAACTGCAGGAGTGATGAGCGGATAATTTATACGCTTTTTGACATTGTTTTTAGTATGTTTTTAGTAGGATCTAGTTACTTTTAGGGATGTTTTCATTAGTTTTTATGTTAAATTCACATTTCTGGACTTTACTATGAGTTTGTGTGTTTTTCTATGATTTCAGGTATCTTCTGGCTGAAATTGAGGGACTTGAGCAGAAATCAGATTCAGAGGTTGAAGAAGGACTGCTGATGCTGTTGGATTCTGACCTCCCTGCACTCAAAATGGATTTTCTGGAGCTACAGAACTCAAAATGGCGCGCTTCCAATTGCGTTGGAAAGTAGACATCCAGGGCTTTCCAGAAATATATAATAGTTTATACTTTGGCCAAGAATAGATGATGTAAACTGGCGTTCAATGCCAGCTTTTACTATGAGTTTGTGTGTTTTTCTATGATTTCAGGTATCTTCTGGCTGAAATTGAGGGACTTGAGCAGAAATCAGATTCAGAGGTTGAAGAAGGACTGCTGATGCTGTTGGATTCTGACCTCCCTGCACTCAAAATGGATTTTCTGGAGCTACAGAACTCAAAATGGCGCGCTTCCAATTGCGTTGGAAAGTAGACATCCAGGGCTTTCCAGAAATATATAATAGTTTATACTTTGGCCAAGAATAGATGATGTAAACAGGCGTTCAACGCTAGCTTTCTACCCAAATCTGGCGTCTAGCGCCAGAAAAGGAGCCAAAACCAGAGTTGAACGCCCAAACTGGCACAAAAACTGGCGTTCAACTCCACAAATGGCC
>NC_029792.2:105104355-105106119 GCF_000816755.2 Arachis ipaensis | reverse complement strand
TTTACTGCACCAAATTCCAATTTACATGGAAGGAGCATCTCCATTCCTGCCATTGGAGCAAACAATTTTGAGCTGAAACCTCAATTAGTTTCTCTGATGCAGCAGAACTGCAAGTTTCATGGACTTCCATCTGAAGATCTTTTTCAGTTCTTAACTGAATTCTTGCAGATATGTGATACTGTCAAGACTAATGGAGTAGATCCTGAAGTCTACAGGCTCATGCTTTTCCCTTTTGCTGTAAGAGACAGAGCTAGATTATGGTTGGATTCTCAACCCAAAGATAGCCTGAACTCTTGGGATAAGCTGGTCACAGCTTTCGTAGCCAAGTACTTTCCTTCTCAAAAGCTGAGCAAGCTTAGAGCTGATGTTCAAACCTTCAGACAGAAAGAAGGTGAATCCCTCTATGAAGCTTGGGAAAGATACAAACAGTTGACCAAAAAGTGTCCTTCTGACATGCTTTCAGAATGGACCATCCTGGATATATTCTATGATGGTTTATCTGAGCTATCAAAGATGTCACTGGACACTTCTGCAGGTGGATCCATTCACCTAAAGAAAACGCCTGCAGAAGCTCAAGAACTCATTGACATGGTTGCTAATAACCAGTTCATGTACACTTCTGAAAGGAATCCTGTGAACAATGGGACGCCTATGAAGAAGGGAGTTCTTGAAATTGATACTTTGAATGCCATATTGGCTCAGAACAAAATATTGACTCAGCAAGTCAATATGATCTCTCAGAGTCTGAATGGAGTGCAAGCTGCACCCAATAGTACTCAAGAGGCATCTTCTGAAGAAGAAGCTTATGATCCTGAAAACCCTGCAATAGCAGAGGTAAATTACATGGGTGAACCTTATGGAAACACCTATAATTCATCATGGAGAAATCATCCAAATTTCTCATGGAAGGATCAAAAGCCTCAACAAGGCTTTAATAATGGTGGAAGAAACAGGTTTAGCAATAGCAAGCCTTTTCCATCATCCACTCAGCAACAGACAGAGAATTCTGAGCAGAATCCATCTAGCTTAGCAAACTTAGTCTCTGATCTATCTAAGGCCACTGTGAGTTTCATGAATGAAACAAGGTCTTCCATTAGAAATTTGGAAGCACAAGTGGGCCAGCTGAGTAAAAGAATCACTGAAATCCCTCCTAGTACTCTCCCAAGTAATACAGAAGAGAATCCAAAAGGAGAGTGCAAGGCCATTGACATAACCAAAATGGCCGAACCCAATGAGGGAGAGGAGGACGTGAATTCCAAGGAGGAAGACCTCCTGGGACGTTCAGTGGTCAATAAGGAGCTTCCCTCTGAGGAACCAAAGGACTCTGAGGCTCATCTAGAGACCATAGAGATTCCATTGAACCTCCTTATGCCATTCATGAGCTCTGATGAGTATTCCTCTTCTGAAGAGAACGAGGATGTTACTGAAGAGCAAGCTACCAAGTTCCTTGGTGCAATCATGAAGCTAAATGCCAAATTATTTGGCATTGATACTTGGGAAGATGAACCTCCCTTGTTCACCAATGAACTAAGTGATCTGGATCGACTGACATTGCCTCAGAAGAGACAGGATCCTGGAAAGTTCATAATACCTTGTACCATAGGCACCATGATCTTTAAGGCTCTGTGTGACCTTGGTTCAGGAATAAACCTCATGCCCCTCTCTGTAATAGAGAAACTGGGAATCTATGGGGTGCAAGCTGCTAAAATCTCATTAGAAATGGCAGACAATTCGAGAAAATAGGCTTATGGACAAGTAGAGGAC
>NC_029792.2:105097239-105103692 GCF_000816755.2 Arachis ipaensis | reverse complement strand
TAGGTTCATGATCATGTGGAGTCACAAAATAAATATAAAAATTGAAAACGGAATCAAAAACAGCAGAAGAAAAATCACACCCTGGAGGAAGCATCTGCCTGGCGTTCAATGCCAGAACAGAGCATGGTTCTGGCGCTGAACGCCAGAAATGGGCAACATCCTGGCGCTGAACACCCAGAACAAGCATGGTTCTGGCGTTCAACGCCAGAAATGGCAACAAATGGGCGTTGAACGCCCAAAATGGGCACCAACCTGGTGCTGAACACCCAGAGTTGTGTGCAAGGGCATTTTGCATGCCTAAATTGGTGCAGGGATGTAAATGCCTTGACACCTCAAGATCTGTGGACCCCACAGGATCATCTCAAGATCTGTGGACCCACAGGATCATCTCAGGATCTGTGAATCTCACAGGATCCCCACCCACCTCACCCTCTATCTCTCCATTCATGACCATCCCTTCTGTTTTCCATCCACCACTCACATCCATACACACATCCCTCCATCTCCTCCATATCTTCTTCTTCTTCTATTCCTTCTTCTTTTGCTCGAGGGCGAGCAACATTCTAAGTTTGGTGTGGTAAAAGCATAAGCTTTTTTGTTTTTCCATTACCATTGATGGCACCTAAACCTCTAAAAGAGAGGAAGGGAAGACAAAGGCTTCCACCTCTGAGTCATGGGAGATGGAAAGATTCATCTTAAGGGTCTATAGCTCAGTGATCTGAACCTCAATGGATAAAGTGAGATGCCAAAACTATTCAAGAGGCAAAAAGCTATAAGTCCCGCTCATACGATTGAAGCTATATTTCATTGATAGTTTGGAATTTATAGTTTATTCTCTTCTTTTTATCCTATTTGATTTTCAGTTGCTTGGGGACAAGCAACAATTTAAGTTTGGTGTTGTGATGAGCGGATAATTTATACGCTTTTTGACATTGTTTTTAGTATGTTTTTAGTAGGATCTAGTTACTTTTAGGGATGTTTTCATTAGTTTTTATGTTAAATTCACATTTCTGGACTTTACTATGAGTTTGTGTGTTTTTCTGTGATTTTAGGTATCTTCTGGCTGAAATTGAGGGACTTGAGCAGAAATCAGATTCAGAGGTTGAAGAAAGACTGCTGATGCTGTTGGATTCTGATCTCCCTGCACTCAAAGTAGATTTTCTGGAGCTACAGAACTCGAAATGGCGCGCTTCTAATTGCGTTGGAAAGTAGACATCCAGGGCTTTCTAGAAATATATAATAGTCTATACTTTGGCCAAGAATAGATGACGTAAACTGGCGTTCAACGCCAGCTTTCCGCCCAAATCTGGCGTCCAGCGCCAGAAAAGGATCCAAAACCAGAGTTGAACGCCCAAACTGGCACAAAAACTGGCGTTCAACTCCAAGAAGGACCTCTACACATGCAACACTCAAGCTCAGCCCAAGCACACACCAAGTGGGCACCGGAAGTGGATTTATGCATCAATTACTTACTCATGTAAACCCTAGTAGCTAGTTTATTATAAATAGGACATTTTACTAGTCTTTTTGACAATCTTTGGACGCCTGGTTCTTAGATCAGAGGGGCTGGCCATTCGGCCATGCCTGGACCTTCACTTATGTATTTTCAACGGTAGAGTTTCTACACTCCATAGATTAAGGTGTGGAGCTCTGCTGTTCCTCAAAGATTAATGCAAAGTACTACTGTTTTCTATTCAATTCATCTTATTTCGCTTCTAAGATATTCATTCGCACTTCAATCTGAATGTGATGAACGTGACAATCATCATCATTCCCTATGAACGCGTGCCTGACAAACACTTCCGTTCTACCTTCGACTGAATGAGTATCTCTTAGATCTCCTAACCAGAATCTTCGTGGTGTAAGCTAGAATGATGGCGGCATTCAAGAGAATCCGGAAGGTCTAAACCTTGTCTGTGGTATTTCGAGTAGGATTTAATGAATGAATGACTGTGAGAGCTCCAAACTCGCAATTGCGGGGCGTTAGTGATAGACGCAAAAGGATAGTAAATCCTATTCCAGCATGATCGAGAACCGACAGATGAATAGCCGTGCCGTGACAGGGTGCGTTGACCATTTTCACTGAGAGGATAAGATGAAGCCATTGACAAGGGTGATGCCTCCAGACGATTAGCCATGCCGTGACAGGGCATTGGATCATTTTCCCGAGAGATGACCGAAAGTAGCCATTGACAGTGGTGATGTATCACATAAAGCCAGCCATGGAAAGGAGTAAGACTGATTGGATGAAGATAGCAGGAAAGCAGAGGTTCAGAGGAACGAAAAGTATCTCCATTCGCTTATCTGAAATTCCTACCAATGATTTACATAAGTACCTCTATCCCTATTCTATTATTTATTATTCGAAAACACCATTATCAATTTATATCTGCCTAACTGAGATTTGCAAGGTGACCATAGCTTTCTTCATACTAACAATCTCCGTGGGATTCGACCCTTACTCACGTAAGGTATTACTTGGACGACCCAGTGCACTTGCTGGTTAGTTACACGGAGTTGTGAACCATGGTCTTGGCATCATGTTTTTGGCGCCATTTCCAGGGAAAGAAAGAGCAATGAATTTTACATAATTAAAGTGTAATCACGATTTCGCGTTCCAAGGAGCTTCACCCTCATTCAGACTGGGCACGCACTAAATTTGGCGTTCAGCCTAGAGGAAGATTGGCGGCCTCTCAACCGGCGTTGATCACATACAGCCTGCCATAGAAAAAATTATTCACAGTTGGAGTAGACAGTAAGAAAGGATTGATCCAGAAGAATAAAGCATCTCCGAAGCCTTAACCATCTTCTTATCATTGAATCCACCACTACTGAGTAACGTTATATTTATTTTACTTTTATGCACCTTAAAGAACCAAACAACTTTTCTATCCACCTGACTAAGATTTACAAGGTGTCCATAGCTTGATTGAAGCCAACAATCTCCGTGGAATCAACCCTGACTCACCTCAGGTATTACTTGGAGGACCCAGTGCACTTGCTGGTTCAGTTGTGCAAAGTTAAATTCTGCGCACTAGAGGTGTCGGACTAAATCAATCGCAATTATAACCGATGGTAAGGCTAAAATTTGGGGAGTGCAGCAAGATGATAAGGAGTTACCAAGGATGTTGAAGTCTATGGAACAAGGAAATCAAGATGAGATTGAGGGAGACAGGGAAGGTGTTGCTACGGATTTTGTAATGGGTTTGCTAAGGGCTAGAGCTAGTTTTGAGGCAGTTTTGGCGATTGTGGATCGATTGACCAAGTCTGCTTACTTTCCGCCTATCCGAGTGAACTATTCATTGGAAGGATTGACGAGACTGTACATCAAGAAGGTTGTGAGATTGCACGGTGTGCTAATCGCCTCTATGTTGATATGAACCCGGAGGATCAAGTGTCTTAGGTCCCAAATTGATAGTTGAGATGATGGAGAAAAGATAAAGTAAATTCGAGCTAAGATTCTAACTGAGCAAAGCTGACAGAAGAGTTATGTGAATAAAAGAGGAGAAAACCTAGAGAGTTTGAAGAAGAAAGTCAGGTATTTTTGAAGGTTACTCCAACAATTGGGATCGGAAAAGCAATCAAAACCTAGAAGTTGAAAACCCCTTCCATATTGGCTCCTTCCAAATTCTAAAGAGGATTGGAGGCTGGTGGCATATCAAATAGTTTTACCGCCGTATCTTTCGAACCTGTGCGATGTACTCCACATTTTACAACTTTTGAAGTACACATCTGATGCTACCTATATCCTACAACTTGAATCGGTTCAATTGAAAAAAGATTTGATGTTTCAAGTGATTCTGGTCAAGATTGATAATGTTAGCATCAAGAAACTCTGAGGAAAAGAAGTCTCATTAGTAAAGGTTCTTTGGAATCGATTCGGAGTCGAGGAATATATGTGGGAGCTTGAATTGGAGATGAGGAAGGGCTAACTGCACTTATTCTCAGGTGATTGAATTTTGAGGACAAATTCCTAATTAAGTGGGTAGGATGTAAAATCTGATAAATTAATAAATAGTTAACTAATAAATTAATTATGAACCGAAAAAATTAGAAAATTAAATTTTATAATTCAGAGAAGTAAAAATATTTAAAATACGAATTAAAACACTAATTTTAAAGATTTTGGCCCAAAATTGGGCCAACGAGCCGAACCGGGTGACCATGCCTAAGTGTGCCCAAGCCCACCTACATAAACCCTCATATAAGGCTTGCAAAATAGCCTCCTTCTCTCTTCAATTGCAATTCCACGCTGAAGAAGAAGTGAAGCAAAACAAAAACCTAACCTTATTCGCTTCAAATTTCAATCTTCCATAACTTTCAATCCGGAGCTCCAATCACCGCACTATTTGCAGCCATGCATTTTTGTCTCATTGATATCTTTAATTCTATTTGAACAAAGTGGTAAGTATCTCTGAATTTTGTGTCCAGTTATCCATCCCCTTCATTTGTGCGAATTTGGTGGGTTAGGTGTTATCTAGCATTAGGTTATCGTTGGGTCTCGCCCCAATCATCTGTGGGTAAGGTAAGAAACTACTAAACTCTTGTGAATTATTGAATTAGTGGAACCCTAGTGTGATTTTGGTACATTGTATAAAATTAGATTAAATACATGTGAATTAGAGTTAACTTGGTGAACTTGAGTGCTTGAATTAGAGCCTTGGTGGCTGGGACTAGCTAAATTGGCAAATTGGAAACTTGGAGGCTTCTGAAAAAGAGGGTTTTGGTGGTGTTTGAGCTTGGGAAGAAATCGGTCAAGGTATAATTTCGGTTTCTTGTAGTTAATATATAATGCTGTGTGAAACTTAGGCTAGTAGCCTTTAAGATATGTTTGAATTATATGAATTGGTTGATTGATGAATGAAAATTGTTGAATTTGGTGTTGAATGTGTAAATTGTGAAGTTGGTGGTTTTGTGAGTGAAATTGTTTGGAATTGATAAAGTGAAATTAGATTTGATGAATAATAATTGTGATATTATTAAATGATGATGAATCTGATTTTAATGATGGTTGATGGAAAATTTGGTTGGAATTTGAATGGTGGATTGAATTGGTTTGAAAGTGAGAGTTTAGGCTTGGGTTCTATGGTTGATAATTTGAAAATAACACTTGTTAGGTGTTGAAGGGTTGAATTTGGTATGGTTGATATTGATTTGGTTGTGAATGGTTGATACTGATTTGTGAGTTTTGGAAAATTAGAGGGTTTGCAACTTTTGGTAAAAACCAATTTTTGACCAACTTCAGCAAGCCATAACTTGGCTTCCGGACTCCCAAATCTTGTGAAACTTATTTTGAATGAAAATTAGGCCTGTGAAGCTTATAATGTTTGAAGAATGGACTGAAAATGATTTTTAACAAAAAAGTTATGCGCGCTTGAAGTTTGGTGTGAAAAATCAAATTCTGCAGCAAAACAACTTTTTGGGAAAATTGGGACTTGTGCGTACGCGAATATGTCAGGCGACGCGAGTATTAGGCCCTGCCCAAAAAATCTCGCGCACATGGGACAGGGTCTTGCGTAAGCAGCACTGTCTATTTTTAAAATCTCGCATATGCGGATGGGGTCTCGCATACGTGGCACTATCTTTTTCAAAATCTCGCATACGCGGACAGGGGCTTGTGTATGCATGACCCTTGTTTTGCTGAGGTTGCAATTTTTGAACTTTCAATCTTTCCTCTAACTTTTTAAACTTCTATAAACACTGTTTAAGATTCCTTAGCTAGTACTTAGGCTTTGGGACGAGCGGGAGAGTATTGGGTGAAATAAAAGAGGTATTTTTTGTTATGAATTTAGAGCCGGTGACTTAGGATTGTAGAGTATTGCAGGTGGATTAGTCAGAGTGCTTATGGAGTGTACTGAGTGGATTAAAGAGAACATATCAGGGTATAGTGGAGATAAATTTGAAGAAGCATATTTTGATTATAAATCTATATTCTGATTATAAAACTGATTTGGGCATGATTATTACATCTTGAGCACTTTTTCTTGAAAGTGCGACCCTAGAGAGATGATGGAAGGTGAGAATCCCCTTCTTTGTTCTTCTTGGTATTGTAAAATCGTATCAAGCGAGATGGTAGGAGGATAGGATCCCTTCATTTGTTCCTCCTGGATATATGAGAACGTACCTTCTCGATAGACGCAAGGGTTGTGGTTTCGTCCTACTTGCTCCAGGTTGGTTGGTTGAGACTCCCGGGGTAGATGCAAGGGTGTGGTTCACTCCACTTTCTCTAGGTTAAGATGATTTGAGCTTCTTGGGTAGATGCAAGGGTGTGGTACGCCCTACTTGCTCCAGGTTGGTAATTGATATTTATCTGAGTCAGGAGTCTCCCTGGGTAAACGTAGTGGCTCACCCCTACTTGCTCCAGAGTGAGATTTGAGATTCTGTTGACCCTGCTTCGCAAGTATGGCCAGACACTTATACCATTCCGGAAGATCTCTCCCAATGAGATGATAA
>NC_029792.2:105094499-105095936 GCF_000816755.2 Arachis ipaensis | reverse complement strand
ACTGTCCAGGGTTCGCTACCAGACATATCGGGTTTGGCTGGATAACTGACAGATGAGACTCATCGGCCATAGGGTAGACATGCATCATGTGCATTGTATAATTTTATTCATTATTCATATCGTGTTTGGGTTTGCTTAATTGTTTATCTATATTTATATGCTACGTGACTTAAATATTGTATCTGTTTTCTGTATTACTTATTCACAGGGACTGTCCAGGGTTCGCTACCAGACATATCGGGTTTGGCTGGATAACTGACAGATGAGACTCATCGGCCATAGGGTAGACATGCATCATGTGCATTGTATAATTTGTTTTAATATTCATATCGTGTTTGGGTTTGCTTAATTGTTTATCTATATTTATATGCTACGTGACTTAAATATTGTATCTGTTTTCTTAACTGTGTATTACTTATATGCCTTGTATGTGTTTGCTTTGAGAGATCCCTCATGCTGGTGGAGGTGACGCTGAGGGGTTGTTCTAAACTGGCGATTGCAAGGTTTGTAGAGAACTGGAATTGAAGAGATAGATTAGAATCCCTAGCTAGAATTACCATATTTTTGGTTAGTGAGAACTCTAGGCTTTTATCTGGGTTGTAGAAGTTTAGGATTGCCTTTGGCTTTCCGGAGCCTTATATATTATCTATTGGGCACTATTACCATATTGAGAAGCTCCGATTCTCATTCTATACGTATTTTTTATTTTTCAGATGCAGGACGTGAGGCACTATGCTGAGTGTGCTGGAGACTCTTATAGAAGCGAATATCTACTTTTGGGGTTTTCATTATATATATAATTTTTTTTCTAACTGGCCTTTACTTCACAGGTCGAGTCTGAAGCTACAATATTCTTATTATAGAAAATGACTAAAATACTCCTATATATATATATATATATATATATATATATATATATATTACTCTTTTCAATTTTTTGCATAAGCCTTCTATCTAAAATCCTTTCGAGTGTGACGCATTTCCGGTCTTGCTTTGTTCATCTTTTCCTTTCAAGGCACCTAGATATACTATCTTTGCATTATATATATATGTATGTATTTTTGTTTTCAGAGGTCGTAGCGCCTAACCACTTTTGATTTACGACCTAGGCATAAAGCTCAGTGTGGTAAGGTGTTACAAAAAAACTGCGTGAAAAGAAAGTTCTGTTAGTAAAGATTGGTTGGAGTCGAGCCGGAATAGAGGAGTATACCTGGGAGCTTGAATTAGATCTGAGGAAGGACTACCCGCAATTATTCTCTGGTAATTAAATTTTGAGGACAAAATTTGTAATTCGGTAGGTAGGATGTAAACTCCGGCTAATTAGTAAATAATTAACTAATAAATTAATTATGAGCCAAGAAGATTAGAAAATTAAAATTTATAATTTGGAAAAGTGAAAATATTTGAAATACAAATTAAAATACTAATAATAATGGT
>NC_029792.2:105035730-105094405 GCF_000816755.2 Arachis ipaensis | reverse complement strand
GGAACAAATGCCCTAGATGCACTATTTATCTTTCCCTTGTTTTGCCCATAACTTTTGATTCGATCACCGATTGACGAGCTGTTTATGGTCATGCATTCATCTCGGAATCTTCTTCAATTCTATCTAAACAAAGTGGTAAAAAACTTTGATTCTCTGCCCAATTCTCCTTTTTTTCAATTTCATGTTTTTGGTTCAATGGGTGTGAGATATTGTGATTTTGGTTATTTAGGGGGTGCTCTAGCATGGATTCTAAGTGAGTTCTATCCTAAACTCGAGTGGGTTAAGGTAAGAAATCTCAAACCTCCAATTTTGACAATATATGTGAAAACCTAGGTTGAATTATGTAAAAATTATGTGATTAGATGGCATAGAGCTTGATTTGATTGGTTTTGGGGTGAAACGGAACTAGTCTGGTGTAATTTAATACAAAATTGGATCTAAGAATAGCATTGGTGTGGCTTGGAGGAAATCAAAGTGTTGGAGGAACTGCCATCTAAGAGGTACATGTTTTAGTTTCAAGTAGGCATTATGTAAAATTATGTGAATGCTTAGGTTAATTACCCTAGGATAGGATTGAATGGAGTGGTGTATGTTGAAAATGGATTATGTGTTAGTGTGATTGGTGAATTGAATATTTGATGTGAAAAATGCAATTATTTGAATGGAATCAAGTGTGAGCTTGTGGTTTTGCTTGTAATGATATTAATTGATGTGAATATTGG
Organism: Arachis ipaensis; assembly: GCF_000816755.2. NCBI lineage: Eukaryota > Viridiplantae > Streptophyta > Magnoliopsida > Fabales > Fabaceae > Arachis > Arachis ipaensis. The sequence continues at coordinate 105,093,683 of NC_029792.2, read as the reverse complement.
GCCAGAGGCTGTGATGGGGTAAAGAGTCCCCTATGAGGTAAGTAGAGGTAAGTTGTGGAGTAATTATGTTGAAATTAGTGCAATGATGATGATTGATTGAGTTCGTTGTGATATATTGTTGTATGAGTATGTGTGATAAAGGTTGGATTGAATTGATGAGGATTACTTGGTTGAGAATTTGTCTAGTAGATATTGAATTATTGTGGAATCATGAATGATGGTTAGAATATTTGAAAATGACATTGGTATGGTTTGGTTTGAATTGAATTGGAATTTTGGTGAAATTGAGTAAATGTTCAAATTTGGTAAAAACTAGTTTTTAACCAACTTCGACGTGCTATAACTTGGTTCTTGGACCTTCAAATTTTATGAAATTTGTTTTAAATAAAATTGGGTCTGAGTAGTTTATGACGTTTAAAGAACGGACAGAAAATAATTTTTAATGAAAAAGTTATGTGCGCCTGAAGTTTTGAGTAAAAACTGAATTCTGTGATTATCCAGAAAACTAGAATTTCTGGTATGCTTGCCCACGCACCATATGGTGAGTATGCATGGAATAGAGGCAAAGGAAGTGCTCGTTAAAGCATCAGCCACGACGTTAGTTTTTCCCAGACGGTAATTTAACTCAAAATCATAATCTTTCAGCAGCTCAATCCACCTCCTTTGATGTATACAGTTCCTTCTGATAAAAAAGATGTCTCAAACTCTTGTGATCAGAGAAAACTTGGAATTTAACTCCATACAAGTAATGCCTCTAGACTTTCAGAGCAAACACAACCGCAGTGAGTTCCAGGTCATGAGTCAGATAATTCACTTCATGCGTTCTTAACTGTCAAGAAGCATATGCCACGACTTTACGGTGTTATATTAGCACACACCCTAGACCTTTCAATGACACATCACAATATACCTCAAAAGGCTCATTCGGCTCAGGTAACACAAGTATAGGCGTAGTAGTTAGTTTCTGCTTCAGAGTTTGAAAACTTTCTTCGTATTCTGACGTCCAAACGAATGGTGCATCATTTTTGGTAAGTTTGGTCAAAGGCAATACGATTTGGGAAAAGCCTTTTATAAACCTCCAATAATAACCTGCCAAACCTAAGAAGCTTCTAATTTCTGTCACTGAGGTTGGTCGCCTCCAATCCATTACTACCTCAACCTTAGTAGGATCCACAGCTATTCCTTGCTGACTCACCACATGTCCTAGAAAGTTCACTTCATTCTTCCAGAATTCATACTTAGAGAGTTTCGCATACAACTTTCTTTTTTTCACAATCTGCAGCACAATCCGCAAGTGTTCCGTGTGTTCTTCTTCGGTTCTGGAATAGATTAGAATGTCATCAATAAAAATGCAACAAATTTGTCCAAGAAAGGACAGAATATCTGGTTGATGTAGTCCATAAACACTGCCGGGGCATTAGTTAACCCAAATAACATCACAGTGTACTCATAGTGGCCATAGCGGGTTCTGAAGGCGGTTTTTAGAATATCTTCATCTCTCACTCTTATCTGAAGATAACCAGACCTCAATTCAATCTTAGAAAATGCTCCAGGTCCCTGTAATTGATCCATCTAATCATCAATACTTGGCAACAAATATTTATTCTTCACTGTAACTTTGTTTAATTGCCGGTAATCTATACACAGCCACATACTTCCATCCTTTTTCTTCACCAATAACACCGGTACTCCCAATGGAGAAACGCTTGGTCGGATAAAATTTTTGCTCATTAATTCCTCTAGCTGAGCCTTAAGCTCAGCCAGCTCCAACGGCAACATTCGGTAGGGTGCAATCGAGATTGGTCCTGCCCCAAGCACCAACTCAGTTACAAACTCGATTTCTCGATAGGGAGGAAATTCAGAGATTTCTTTAAGGAACACTTTTGGAAACTCGTTCACAACCAGAATCTGATTCAAACTTTGCTCCTCACCTGATACATTTGCATCTAACAGCATAAAACCCTGACATTCACTTCCACTACAGCTTACCACAACAGAATTCAGATAGTACCCTTTCGCCACTACCGGTCCTTCTGACACTTCTGACATAAATTGCAACGACCGTTCAGAATAATCGAGCAGAACACAATTCTTTGATAACCAATCCAATCCCAGAATAAGATCAAGACCCGTCATCGGCGAGAAAATTAGATCATAGAGAAAAGTACGATGTTCAATTCGAAATGGAACTTGTTGAAAGCCTAACCTAGTCACTACAATTTCAATGGTAGGGGTATGCACTTCTAAGTCATAAGCCAACATAGTTATTTTCAATCCTAACTCACTAGCTTTCTCAAATGATTATCAAACAGAGCAACTAAAGTTTTACCACCAATCTCACAATTACCTCTGATCAGTGTGTCAGACCTTTCAGTGCCATCAGCCGACATAGTAAACACCCATTCTCGCTACTGAGTTCCCTCGACATGATGCCTCTTCTTCTCTAAATAGTTCCAAGACAAATTCCCGGCTCCACCATAGAAATAATACAAACCTAGTCTAGCTCTGCACTGAGTTTCTGCATGGTAACTTCTGCACCTATTACAAGTCATTTTATTTTGAGGCTGCTTCCCAAACCTTCTTCCCTAATGGTTGTTGTTATTAAACCTTCGGAAATTGTTCTGACCCTGTGGTGGTTGAGGAGGAGCATAACCCCCTCACTTGAAAGCCTGACCTCTAGGAGCAAAATTTCTTCCCTGATTCTGCTGAAAAGGTACTCTATAGCTTCATTTCTCTACTACTGCTTTTCGCACACAATCTTCAGCCACTCTGCTCTTGTTCACCAGTTTAGAGAAAATATTTATCTCCATTGGTCCTACCAAACTTAAGATATCACTCCAGAGTCCTCCTTTGTATTTAATACATTTCCACTCCTCAAAGTCTCATGGAGAGCTCTGACAAATCATGAAGAATCGGCACAATTCTTCAAACTTGTTTGTATACTCGGATACCAACATCGAACCCTACTTCAATTGGAGTAATTCAAGCTCGTTGGCCGTCCTGACAGAGTTAGGAAAGTACTTTTTATAGAATTCTAACTGAAAAGTGTCCCAAGGTATTGCAACGTTATCTTGTTGCAAAAGGCGTCGTGTCCCTTGCCACCAATACTGGGCTTCACCTATTAACTGATAAGTTGCAAACTCAACACGTTGATCTTTAGGGACTTGCTGTGCTTGTAAGGCCCGTTTGACCGTCTAAAACCAATTATCGGCCTCTGTAGGGTTTTGTAGTTCCTCTGAAAGTAGGTGGATGTATTTTCAAAAAAGTTGCGAGTGTCATCGACCCATTTTCACCATTATTGTCATTCCCGTTATTGACTTTGTTTCCTAACACTTTGGCTGTAGCCTGCATAGTCGCAACCATGTTTTATAAGGCAGCCATAAAGTTCACATGGTTATTTCCTATCTTTTCAAGTTCTGTATTGCCAGTTCTACCTCTCTCTCGGCCGCTCCCGTGTCCACGAGTCGTCATCTGGTCCTTGTTCACACCAAATAAGTGATATCAAGGTGATCAGTCTCAATATCTAAAGTCTAGTGCTTCGAAGTCCTAAATGCATGCTCATGATCATATATGCCACATATATCAGTTATATATCCTAGTTTTGCACATATAGACACCCAGAGTATTCCCAGAAGCATAGCCAATCCGTCCCTTAGGCTTTACAGGAATGAACTACTCTGATACCACAATGTAACACCCTGCCTCACAGAGCTTTATGCTTAAGCGGTAAAACAGAGGTGGTGTGGTATTACGACTTCTAAAATAAAATATATACATGGTAGTAGCTGAAAAGAAATTAAAACGAGGAGCATTGAAGGAAAGCTTAAACAAAAGTCACAAAAAGAAAAGCACATTGCTCAAGTGAATGGAAATCGGGTAAACAAAAAAGGATAAAACATGAATATATACAGAATAGAGTACGACAAAAAAAACAGAACATCAATTCCTGACTCAACCTGCGAAGCTAAGGCTGACCAGAGTATAAACACACACACACACACACACACACACAGACACACACACACACACACACACACACACACACAATCCAAAATATCCCAAAACATAAGATAGAAAACTTGTTTCTCTACATCGACCTTTAAGAGGGACAAACACAAGTTATATATACGTAGGAGAGTCTATAACCACAAATACATGACCAACAGTCCAAAATATAACATCCCAAAGCTAAACTTCTCTTGCTTAGAAACTCCAGACACTCAGCGAGATGTCTTTCGACCTGCATCTGAAAAATGACAACATATGTATGAAATGAGAACTAGAGGTTTTCAGCATGGTAATGGTGCCAACGTACATAATATATAAGGTCTCGGAAAAGCCAGAGGCAATCATGTATGCACCATGTATGCGTGTACACGTGCCGCCCAAATTTATTAAGGTGTGCGTTCGCACCAAGGTTGCGAGAACCGGACCGGTCATTGAACCGATCAAGTGACTGGTTCAATGGTTTAATGGTTCAACCGTGGTTGAATCGTGGTTGAATCGGTTTAATTAATAAAATTTTGTTTGGTAAGGATGTCAGAATTTTATGCACTTGTATATATAAAGTTTGCAGCCAAAACAAAAGTGATATGTTTGTAAATTTGGATCTAACAACAAGAAGTAGCCAAAGTAAAGAAACACCCAAAATAATCAAAATGAAACTTTTCTGCAGCAAGCATCATTAACCCTTAAAATTAAAAATGACAAATTTCTCATTCTAACACAAGCATAGTAAACTATGTTTTTTAATTGTGATTGCAATGCAACAACAAACCATTATGTCCCAATGTCATACACAACATCAAGGTAATACATTTAAAAAGAATAAATAAATAAACAAAAGGAGTTCAGCTCAAAACATGAGTAAGCCCTTCAAATAATCAAAAGTTTATTTGGTCCTTCGAATATGCATTTGACATCAAATTGATCATCAATTTATATATATTACTAAAATGGTCAAATTAGCCCCAAAGATATATGAGACATTTAATTGTCTCTTCACAATCAATCTGTTACATTTCTCCATAAAATTAGACCTCAAAAACATAAAATTGGTCCTTGATGAACAAAAAATTGATTATTAAAGGACCATTTTGATGTTGTTGACACAAATGAGCATCAATGTGGGTACTTGAACTTTTCTAGGCCTACATGAAATATAAGGATTTAAAATAACAGAATAAAAAGCAGCAGAAGCAAAACTTTGAACAGAAACTGAATTTTAATTCAATTCTCTAGCAATAACTTGATACATCATATGCATTGTTGGCTCTGTAAAAGAAAAGAAATATCTGAGAAAATATTTGCCTTGGAATTATATCAATTTATACAACATTTAAAATCTAGAATTATATTCAGCAAAAGTCAATGTAGCATTGAAAATCCAGAGTCCCAAAATTGTATCAATTCTATAGAGCATTCAAAATCCAGAATCCAAAATTGAACTTATATCAAATTAATATTAAGCAAATTCAGAAACACACACACACACACACACACACACACACATAAAGCCCAAAATATCCCAAAACATAAGATAGAAAACTTGTTTCTCTACATCGACCTTTAAGAGGGACAAACACAAGTTATATATACGTAGGAGAGTCTATAACCACAAATACATGACCAACAGTCCAAAATATAACATCCCAAAGCTAAACTTCTCTTGCTTAGAAACTCCAGACACTCAGCGAGATGTCTTTCGACCTGCATCTGAAAAATGACAACATATGTATGAAATGAGAACTAGAGGTTTTCAGCATGGTAATGGTGCCAACGTACATAATATATAAGGTCTCGGAAAAGCCAGAGGCAATCATGTATGCACCATGTATGCGTGTACACGTGCCGCCCAAATTTATTAAGGTGTGCGTTCGCACCAAGGTTGCGAGAACCGGACCGGTCATTGAACCGATCAAGTGACTGGTTCAATGGTTTAATGGTTCAACCGTGGTTGAATCGTGGTTGAATCGGTTTAATTAATAAAATTTTGTTTGGTAAGGATGTCAGAATTTTATGCACTTGTATATATAAAGTTTGCAGCCAAAACAAAAGTGATATGTTTGTAAATTTGGATCTAACAACAAGAAGTAGCCAAAGTAAAGAAACACCCAAAATAATCAAAATGAAACTTTTCTGCAGCAAGCATCATTAACCCTTAAAATTAAAAATGACAAATTTCTCATTCTAACACAAGCATAGTAAACTATGTTTTTTAATTGTGATTGCAATGCAACAACAAACCATTATGTCCCAATGTCATACACAACATCAAGGTAATACATTTAAAAAGAATAAATAAATAAACAAAAGGAGTTCAGCTCAAAACATGAGTAAGCCCTTCAAATAATCAAAAGTTTATTTGGTCCTTCGAATATGCATTTGACATCAAATTGATCATCAATTTATATATATTACTAAAATGGTCAAATTAGCCCCAAAGATATATGAGACATTTAATTGTCTCTTCACAATCAATCTGTTACATTTCTCCATAAAATTAGACCTCAAAAACATAAAATTGGTCCTTGATGAACAAAAAATTGATTATTAAAGGACCATTTTGATGTTGTTGACACAAATGAGCATCAATGTGGGTACTTGAACTTTTCTAGGCCTACATGAAATATAAGGATTTAAAATAACAGAATAAAAAGCAGCAGAAGCAAAACTTTGAACAGAAACTGAATTTTAATTCAATTCTCTAGCAATAACTTGATACATCATATGCATTGTTGGCTCTGTAAAAGAAAAGAAATATCTGAGAAAATATTTGCCTTGGAATTATATCAATTTATACAACATTTAAAATCTAGAATTATATTCAGCAAAAGTCAATGTAGCATTGAAAATCCAGAGTCCCAAAATTGTATCAATTCTATAGAGCATTCAAAATCCAGAATCCAAAATTGAACTTATATCAAATTAATATTAAGCAAATTCAGAATTACAGAATGTTTAAGTCATATAATTAACAAAATAAAAAAAATTGAAAAGCAGAAGAAGAACTCTGCATCAAGCCATCAATTCATATAATTAACAAGACAATTGAAGTAGCAATCTTTCAACAAACAATTCATATAGTTAATTAACAAAATAAAAAAATTAATTCAAAAACCCAAGAACTTATCGTGGCAGAGAGCAAAAAGGCCTGAGTTCCAGAACGACGACGCCGGCGACCAGGGTGACCAGACGACGCCGACGACCAGGGCGACCAGACGACACCGACGGCAGAAGCTCCAGAGTTCAGACGACTAGATGACGACGCCGCTGACAGCAGCTTCGATCCGCGACCGGGAGTTTCTTCTGCCCGTTGGAGTCCCTTCTGCCGGTGTCGATTGTGGAGCTTGTTACCGGGTTAGGGTTCGAAAATGGAAGAGGAAATTAGGGCAGCTATGGGTTAGGGTTCGAAAATGGAAGAGGAAATGGATGGTTTGGGTGGATGGGTCACTAGTACAGTAAGTTTTTTTTTCCTCGGCGTCAAAACGACGCCGTTTTGATGGATAATGAAAAACCGTTGATATGAAAAACTGGACTGGTTCACCCGGTTTGCCGATTAACCACCGGTTTAGCCGGTTTTTCATCAATTTTTTGCAAGACAGTTCTAAGAGTCACCCGGACCGGCCAGATGACCAGTTTCCGGTTAACCCGGTCGAACCGGCCGGTCCGATCCGGTTTTCAGAACCCTAGTTTGCACACTTGCAAAATCCTCAGGTTGTGCGTACACACACCCTCTCGTGCGTACGCATGAGCCAAAATGCACTCCCTGGTCTGTGCGTGCACACACTAGTGTGCATACGCATACACACCAGAAATCCTGATTTTCTGCTACTTAGGAAAAATTTAGTTTTTGGCACTTAACTTCCGACGTCCATAACTTTCTCTACAAAATTCTGATTTTCACAAAATTTATACCATCTTAAAGCTCTTGAAATTATCTTTAATTTGAAATAAATTTTATTCAAATCCAAAATTTGAGGCTCAAATTATGATCCGCAAAACTTTGTTAAAAATCTATGTTTACCAAAAGAGTTCAAAACCTCTATTTTTCCAAATTCTCAATTTCAAACCAAAGTTTTACCCTTCAAAAAATATAAAACTATACTCAAAGCGATTTCGTAACCATTTTATCCCTTTTGTAACATTCTAATACTCTCTTTTATCAATTTTCACTCAACCATCAATAGCCATCAACAACACAATTCATTAATGATTCATAGCACATTTCATAAACATTCATCATTCCTCATCAATCATGACAATCATTAATTGTCACACATTTACATAATTAAACTCAACATATCCACCAAATCACTAAACCTCAACAAGTTCACATAGTTCAACCTATCCTATGGTCATCTAGCCTAAGTTTTCACGTTACATTAGATATTATCTACGAGAAACCAAAAACATACCTTGGCTAATTCCTTTCCTAATGCTCGAAACACCCCAAGGTCCTCAATTCACAAGCTTCAAGCCCCAATTGCTCACCAGCTACCAACTCAGCTCCCAAGATTTAGTCTCAAGCCTCCAATATCGCCAATTTGTCTCCTACCTATATAATCCACTCTAATTCCACACAATTATCACAAATTTAATATAGGGTTTGATACATCAATAATTTCACAAGAGTTAGCATTTTCTCACCTTACCCAGGGACGTTTGAGACAAGACCCAGCAAGTCTCCAAGGTTAATTCAGCCCTAAAGCACCAAAATCACATAATCTCTCAAAATCAAACCCCTAATTTTTGAAATTACAAGGAGAAAGACTGAGCAAGAAATAGCAAGGTATCTACCAAATTGTTCAGTGGGTTTTGTAGAGCTCAAAGCGATTTTCACATGGTCGCAGACGGTGCGGCGGTCGGAGTTCCGGATTGAGAGATATGTGAAATTGAAATTAAGAACAAGGGTTTTGGAGTTTCCTTTGTTCTTCCCCCCTTTTCTTATGTTTCAGCGTGGCTCTCTAATGATTTAGGTAAAGAGAGCTAAAGCTCTATGCTCTAAGGGTAGGTGGGTTTGGCCTTCGGCCCAATACGGGTCCGGTTTAACTGGTTTGGTTCATTGGCTCATTTTTGAGTCAAAATCTTTAAAATTAGTGTCAAAATTTGTATTTTTAATATTTCTACCTCTCCTACAAGACGAACAGAGGATAACGGCGGTTTAATTACTGATTTGCGGGTGCATAAGGGCGCGGGGATGACATTCTGCGGCAGTTTCCAGCAACTGCTGGCGTAACCGCAGCAAATCAGTTATATTTGCATCGGTTGGTTTAGCGGGGGTTTATAACCGCTACTATATCACCAAGGGAGATTTAACCATCTTATTTACGACGTATTTAAACCGCCACTATTTGCTCCCTATGTTTTATATGATTTTTATTTGCGGCAGTTTTAAACCACCGCTAATTGTAGCGCACATTTTTATTTTAAATCTAAAATTTTATTTTGATTTATTTTATTAACCTGGGGTTATTTTTTAATTGTATGGAGTATTTTTTTATTTTAAAAATCTTATCGTTCTTCTCTAAAATTCTATATTGCAGGCGAAAGACCCATGAATATTTAATTGCAAAGCAAATAACATATTTATTTTAATATCAATAAAGTATTTCAATAGTTACCTAACTTATTTGGCTAATAATTAATGCTGCATAGTTAACATAAACAAAACATATACTGAAAAATAAACTATCATATATATCTTAATTTCTATTTCCCGCCATGTCCATGCGAAGAATTCATCCGTGCAGAGATCTCTGGTGGTAGCTCCCCACCTTGCTGTTGGATTACATAACTCAGCACACTTTCCACTGCATGTCTCTTCGTCTTCTCTGCTGCTATTTCATCCTCCATTGCCTTTCTTTTCAATTTTTCTGCTGCTACTTCATCCTCTATTGCCTTCCTTCTCAATTTCTCGGCCGTCACATCTGCCTGTAGTTCAAACAGCATCCTTTGGGCCTCTTCTGTTTGAGCTCTATCCACCGGCGGCTACGAACTCGGATGAAAGAGTTAACTTGGTGTCGGCTCGAAACTTATGCCACGCACTCTACCTGAGCGCTCTTTACCGAGAGCTTGGGCAAGGAAATCATTTTCAGACAATATTCTCGTAGTTTTATGCAGCTGTTCAATCTCAGATAGTTTTTCCTGCAGATGTAAATAAGCATACACAATCACACTAGGAATATAGCATACTCAAGACATTTTAATAATTAAACCCAACATGTTACAACATAAATGATTAAGTGTACTTATCCCAATCCTCTGGGCTTCTTCGTGTATATAGGTGCCATCACGTTGTTTGTGTTTTAGGATACATACTTCTCCCCTACCAACTCTCCTTCCTTATTTTTATGACTATGACAATCAGTTTATACCATAAGTTTCACTTATTTAATTTTCTCCAATAATTTTTTCTTATTCTACTCTATAAATAAATCTAAACTACATACCAACCAATTTATTTTATCTCAATCGGTTAAGTATCTAATAATTGCTCCATTTATTTTTCAAGGATTGAGTAATTAATTATACTTAAATAGTAAAATTATTTTAATAGCTCCAACATTTGTTTTTTTGAAATCAGCATCACTTGTCAATTCCTTATAAATCAAAACTAAAGAATGATTTGCTTAAAAAAAGAGAATTATTCAAGACAATGATAGGCACCTATACTTGATTTCAAATCTATATTACCTCTTCTTCCCTTTCCCTAGCCAAGCTTTTAGAACCGCTAGTGTGCGTGTAAAGTTGCTTCTTTTGATTCAGCGTGTTTTTCCTGCACTTCGCCTATTATGTCATCAACAGTAAGATTGGTTAGACACAGAATGAATACATACGAGTGTACCATAAATAGTTAAATGTTTTTATATTTCTCTTTTACTTTGGTGTATTACTTATATATACGTTCTTTTTCTCTTTCTTTGAAAAGTAATGTATATAACTCCAAAAAAGCTTGAATGTAATAAAGTAATCTTTAAGACTGAAAATTAGTTGTTACTATATGCGTTTATTTGGAACCTAGGTAGATTAAAGACAAGGGCTACTTAAAAAATGGGATCCCTTTGTTGCAGGATCATTACGATAATCAATGAACCACCTCCAATGCTCTTTAGAAATTCCCGCCAGGCGGTTATCAAGATTCTCCTCAAGTGTCCTTGTTGGTTTGCAATGCGTGTCATACAGCCTCCCCCTTGTATCCTTCGAGGACCTCCCCATTTGTTGCAAAAATGTTTTCTTGATTCTACCACTACTATCTTCATGAAAGTGGAGCATCTCCTGCAACGACAATGTCTAGCTGTAAGTAATTATAAGTTGAAAGGTTTGATATGATTAAACAATGCCAAAAGTCATTAACTTTATGCAATCATCATAAACTCTGTTTTTGCCCTGCACCTTTGCCCAACTCTTCTCATAGATAAAAAATTTGCTGTAATCAGAATCCAGCGCTCCTAGAATGCCTCTTAATAGGCCAGCTCCATCTCTGATTGCTTGTAGTTCCTCGTTGAACCTCAGTATGATCTTGCTACCATTAAGAGGCTACTCCATAGCCTCCATCACACTCATTTTTGCTTGCTTGATTATTCCATCAGAATCTATAAAAAATCTTTTTTATCTGTCCAATGTGCCCAACATGTGAGAAACATAACAATATCATTAGCAAATCAATTAAAAAGTCATATGGTTCAACACTTGTTACCAATGAGATCAACATCCCAAAACTTAGTAGTTTTGTGTCCTTTGCGCTTTTCAACATCAGAAGCAGCAAACATCCTGTCAATGTGTTCGTCAAACGAATCTACCTCGTTTGCCTCTGGGTCCATGTCTTTATTGCACGGTTCCCTTACTTGTACACTGTTAGCGGTCTGTGGCTCAGGTCTTGGTTCGCTCCGGGGCGGACAAAAGGGTCGAAGAGGAGCCGTTGTGGATACACCACCATTACTAGGGGGCAGGAGGATGAGCCAGTCATCGTCAGCGAATGGTGAAGACGCAGGAGGTGCAATTGGAGCCTGCTGACGTGGTGGTTCCACTGTTGTGCCTTTTGTATAGCGAGCTTTCCTGGACATCTTAAAATCCTTATATAAACACATATAACATGCCAAAAAACATAAATTAATCTTAGACTAATAAAATAATTAACAAACAAATAGCTGTTGATTCTCTTTCACCTTTTGTGTTGTATTATATTCCCATACTTAAGCAGTGGATATTAATTAGCATTATATACATGTACAGGCTGTTAATATAACTACCGCGTCTTAGACTAATAGAATTACTCATATTATAACTAGGTCACAGGATAGTAAATAACATTATATATATGTACATAGATTAATTATATACATGGAACCTTTTTTCCCAAATGATTCAACTACATATAAATTTAAAAAACAAAAGCCAAAGGAAAACATGCAAATGGAGGAGGAAACTAATAAAGAGAATAGGACATTCTATGGCAACAATGAAACTTATTTGACAATGCATAAAAAAATTATTAGGTTCTCTAATTCTCTATTTGACTGAGCAACATCTACTCTCTTAGATTATTAATTACCATTATTAATATTTCTATTTCTCACAGGTGTAAAAATTTCAGATATTTTTATTTAAAAAACTTTGCTTAAAGTTAATAGCCATCATTACCCTTTAAAATTAAATCAGAAATTAATTAAATAAAACAGAGGCCATATTTTTTAATCTTTTTTTTAGTTACAATGAAGATATGAACATGCAACCCCCTCAAACCCATCAAATCTTAGCTGTGATTGTTCATACCCCCATAGAATTGGATTTAAAGATAAGGTGAATAAATTAAAAACACAAGAAAGAGTGCATGTGATTAGATATGGTCCGCAATTCAATTAAGTGGAACCTGTGACCAACGAATGTCAAGTAATATGATTTGTTCCTAATAGCAATGATATAAAGTGCACGCATTCACTCTCGACAGGTTACAAATTAGAAACCGAAGCAATGAGAGGAAGATAAGGATTAGCATGAAGATGGGAACTTTATACCTCAACGAGCATGACGACGATATGGAAGAGAACTTGACTGATGACGGTGTGGAAGAGAACTTGACTGACGATGGTGAGGGAGCCAAGGACGCAACAATTCCGAGCACGATGCTCAGCGGCGACAAGGAGAAGACGACTTTTCACGACAAGACAATGTGTGTTCCGAAAATAAGGATTCAGCTAGGGAAGAGTGGGGTGTATATGCGAATTGAGAGAAGTGAGGAAGTATAATTACTTAATTAGTTAGTTTTACCTCTTCATTAGATAGTGGTATGGTCCTTGACTAATTTAAAAAATATCATAACGTGAAGTGGATTAAACTGATAATAATACTAATAATTCAAGTTTTTATAATTACAAATAAAAAAAATACATAATTAATCAAATTTGTTTACAAATCTCATCCAAAATAAATTTAAAATTACAATATTATATATTCTAACAAAATTTAAAAATTACGAAATGCGAAATGCGAGATGAGATCCCTTACTTGCATCTTTGATTTATTTAATTAAATCTTGGGAGTGATTGATTTGCCTAAAATCTAATCTATAGTTTAATATCATTAGCTTTGGCCAATTAAGGTTAATTTTTTGCTATATTTATTAATTTTTTTACGATATTTTCCAACTCATCAAACTAAAGATTAATTCATTGCAAATCAAAATTATATTAAAGGCTTTTTTGTAAGCCAACTATGTATTTTATGTACAAAGCAAAAATTCAACCCCTCAGTACTTGTTTAAATGAATAAATAAAGTGATCATTTAACCATTCGAAGTTGATTTACTATAGTAAAATTATTAATTTATGCAAAATTGGTGATTCAGATGACATGTCAGGTTGGATCAAAACATATAAAGCAAGGTTACATGATCAATCACTTAGTTAAATCTCGACTCAAAACAAAGTATATATATCATTGTGGCTCAAGAAATCATTATTTCTTTCTAGCTAGGAATATTAATGATTCACACGAGCAAAATAAACAAGTTAAAACAAATTCTTCTCTGTCCAAACTCAATTGATTCAAGTAGTCTTAACTAAAGGGCATCGATCAACGATGCTACAAGATTTTTGGAAGTGAATTGAGGTTGCTATGCAACTCCTCAAAGGAAAATAATTTCATGTACATTGATTGAGAAACTGAAGCTCAACACCTTGTTCAATAATAAATAACCAATTTCAAGTGTTCTAGGTGTAGCCATCCAGAAAAACTTGAATCATACCGTCTCTATTAACAAGATCTAATTTCAGCCCAAACAATTAGTTTCTAAATGCCATCTCAAGAAATCAAACTAGACATAAATCAAAATCTCTCATTCTCTTCAGGTGTTTTATTAAGGTCATAATTTATCATGGAAGCCTTGTGTCCAGTCGAAACAACCTCATCGGAACTGTTGCTGGGCACGACTTCTTCTTCCATTGAGTCTTGAACTATCTCCCCTATCTCTTTTGTTTCCTCTTGAATCTTCTCTTGAGATAGTCCTGAAAGTTACATCGTAGCAAAATAAATTGAAATCTATTGCAACTTTTACAAAGAACATGGTCAGGCTTCTACATTCTAGAAGGCTTGTTGGACTTACGTTCCCAGAGTTTAGTAAGTCCTCCTTCGATGAAAATGAATTCCTCCTGAGACGTAATATCTAGTTCAACCATAAGATTGTTCTCGCATCGGGCCTAAAATAGAAAAGATGATCATCAGAACAATTGGACAATTCTAGTATAGATACGTTGTGCCATGCAATGAAAGGGTATAATAAACTATACCATACTATCATATTAATTCCGACATAAAAGAAAACAGGAACCCATCATTAATTTAGGCATTGTGTCCCTCTGAATGTAATCAGAAATTTGTATAGTATATATTACAATTTACACAGCAAGCTTACCAAACACAGCAAACTTAAAAAAGAGTATCGGTTATATGTAAAAAGTCTGTGCGCATGCAGTTTTTTTTATCAATAGCACACCCAAAAAGTCTATTAACAATGAAATTTCTTATACCAAGTTGTTTAGGAATTCACCAGATCTTACATACCTCAGGACCTTTGGCTGCCAATATTTTGCATACACTCTAGTCTCTAATAGAAACAAAATTTAATCCAAGAGATAGAAAGACATTATATAGAATACAAAACTGGAACCAAAAGCTTTGTGGTATATGACTTGAATAGTAGAAGTATAGTAGTGTTTATGAGTGTTATATTTTCAGAAAAAATATTTTCTTTTAAAGATGAGGCATTGAAAAAGAGTTCATTCATAGCATCACAACACACACCAGCAAATGAATTACTTGATTTTTCATATTTTTTTAAATAATAATCCAGTTTCATAAAGCACAAGCCTAAACTCAGAAAGGTCTTTACAAGCACAAAACACTAGTATAGATAAGACTAGTCATATAGAAAATAGTACACAATCACATACACAATTTACTGACATTGAGACATATATTGACTTTATAAAATCACAAAGAGATTTTACTTTATTCACAAAGTCTACCTCTCCAAGAAAGTTTACCATGCTACTGATTTATGTTGATGATATGATACCTAGTGGCAATGATACTACTGAGATAGCAGTAGTGAAGAAAAGACTTGATGACATACATATAATTATCACATAACTAAGTATATAAAAGAAGGGGATTTATCCTATATGCTTATGCAGTGCAGGGGTATAAATATCCTTGCGAATATTAAAAAAATGCATGTTCGACTAATGCAGCAGTGTTGGATTATTATTACCACCTCAGTTTCGCTAACTAGCAACTACTTTAATTTTCCAATACAACAACAACAAGGGATACTATTTCTATAATTTGCCGATATATGAGGTCATTTGGATTTTATATGTTGATGATGCATAGTCTAACTCATGCCCATGCCATGCCTACCCTCTATAATTTCTCTACAATCTCATCATTAATTTAATGGTACACAACCTACTATCGGTCCACACTTGAATACAAATGCCATACGCATTAGTTATTGGGTGTTCCTAAGTAAGTATTTATATACAAAAAGCAGTGTTGCTAAGTAAGTATTAATATAAGTGCTTTCATCTGGATAAATCATATAATTGATGTTTAAACCCATTTTTTACCTTCACCTCTTCCAATATTTTATGTGAATGTCCCTTAAATGTAGTTGTTAAGAATTTGAAGCCAAATTTCTTCTGGTACTTTGCCTCGAATTGACACAGTTCCTACAATATTGAGAGTCATACAAATCATAAGATATTTGACTTTGTCTTTTGGTTATAGGATACTAAAACCACTAAAATTATTATCGTCGTTCGAAGAAGTAAAAAAAAAAAAATCCTTGAGCGGTTAGCCAAATTGAAATCATGCCGACACAAGTTCGATAGGCGCTCTACTAACAGCATCACCTATGTGCCTGTGTGCAGAGAATGCATCTAGCCATGATCTAATATGCGACTTGTTGAACCATAAGTCTTGAGTGAATGAAGTTGTGTGCTCAAGGGAAGAGAATGGAGATGCCTCTTGCATCGCCTTGATGAAAAAGAAGCTGCTGGCGCAGAGAAAGAGGTCATTCTCTTCTAATTTCCCTGCTAAGTCCTAACACAAAAAGGGTAAGCAAAAGAACTTTAATTATACATTTCAATCATATTATAACTCTAGGTACAGACAGTTAAAAAAAGCCAAATTAAATAACTTCAAATTGGACCAGATGATTGATTTCTACCATTATCCTAGTTGCTAATAAATAAAATTGCAAGTGTCTAACAATCAACTAGACTATACATAGAGTAACAATGTACATGTCCTATATTGCTAGCTAAATACATCTATAAATCAGAAGCCTCTTCTCCAGTATCGATGGTGTTAGTCGTGAGTTCTTCTAAATCACCATCCCTTGTCAACGAAATACCTTCAACATCACATTCAGATAAATCAGTCAAACTTGGTGGGAGAGAAAGTTCGACCTCATAGTGTTCATTGTATTCACCCATGTCAAATAAATCTCTCGGCTTCACATGGACTACTACACTCTAGTCCTTATCAACTTCATCTTCCACATAGTATACAAGGCAAGCCTCAGACGCAAGAATGTGAGGCTCGTCATCTTCACGATCACCAGTGTGAATCGGATTACTGAAGTTGACACAGGTGTGTCCCAAAATATCTTACTTTATGCCTCTACCAGACATGGTGTCTGCCCAGAAGAACTGACGTGGCGAAAATTGGCGAGTCAAGAATTGTTATAAGATATGCGTTGTAAGTATAGTTCTTAACCAACCAGAGATCCACTTATCAATTTAGAAGGGTGTCACAAAAATTAAAATTAAAATACTGGGAGTATGAATCTCAGGTCGTCTCCCAACGAGTTGCAGAAATGTGTGCTATTTTATTAATCAGATGTTTTCAAAAAGGGTTTGAGTTGAATAAACAGGAAATTAAATTAGAGAAATTGAATAATTTAAATAAAAGACTTGACTGGGAGTAGATTAGCTGGAAGCCCTATTCTTGTTGAAGTACTCTCAAGATTAATTGATAATTGAAGGTTGTTCTATTTAGTTATCCCTTACTAGGTAAGGGAAAGTCAACCAAGTTGGAATACTACTTCTATTCACAAGTTCCAATCCACTCAATAAAAAGGGATTGGTGTCAGTGACTAGAGGACAATCCAACCATAAAACCAATTACAATTTTTCTTTTGTGCATTCTAACTCAAGGATTCCTTTCAATCAACTCCCCATCAAGTTAGGGAACTACTCGCTCATTGTGAATGTAGAACTCATAACATAGGAAAGGGAATTAAAGAAAGATATTATAAATAAAAATCAAAGAAATCAATTAAAAATAAAATTAATTCTTGTATTAATAAATTCTAAAATAATCCAATGGTAAAATTGAGTAAATTAAAGGACATGGAAGAGTAGAGCCAAGTAAAGAAAACGAACTAGAATGACGAAGTCTTGATGAGGAAATAACTCTTCTCAATATCGCAATGCAAGAAGTAATAGAGATAAAATCCTAAGAACTATGAATGTGTAGAGAGAAAACCTAGAGGAGGAATAAAACTAGATCTAAAAACTAAAATTGTGTAGAATGAATGTTGTTTTTGGTTTCTGCATGTTCTCTGGCTCTAGTCTGCTTTTCTGGGCCAAAAACTGGGTCAAAACAGGGCCCAAAATCGCCCCCAGCAAATTCTGCAGATTATGCAGATCGCGCACGTCACGCGATCGCGTCATTTATGCGGCCGCGTCATTCGGCCTTTTGCCCTGCCACGCAAGCGCGTCGTCCACGCCTCCTCGTCACTTGTGTTATTCCAATCCGCGCGGTCGCGTGAGCCATGCGGCCGCGTCACTTCTCGCTGGTCATCTCCTCAATTTCTTGTGTTCCTTCCATTTTTCTAAGCTTCCTTTCCAATCTCCAACTCATTTATGCCCTATAAAGCCTGAAACACTTAACACACAGATCACGGCATCGAATGGAATAAAGGAGAATTAAAATACATAATTAAAAGTCTCTAGGAAGCAAGTTTTCAATCATGTAATAATTTTCGGAAGGAAGTATAAATGCATGTTAATCATATGAATAAGTGGGTAAAGATCATGATAAAACCACACAATTAAACATATTATAAACTATAAAATAGTGGTTTATCAACCTCCCTACACTTAAACATTAGCATGTCCTCATGCTTAGTTGAAGGAGATAAAATAAATGAGTAGGAACATGTAAAACTCATGCAATGCAATGCAACCTATATATGTGAATGCAACTATATGATTCTTGTCCACTTGATCAATAGTAAATAAGCTCTTTAAAACAATTACAAATCAAATTCCACTAATTCAATTCTTATACAGTAAGAACAGATAAAAATGCAAGAAGGTAGCTCATGAAAGCAGGGAACATAGAATTTTAAGCATTGAACCCTCACTGATGATGTGTGTACGTTCTAATCTCTCTAGTGTATAGGGCAATCACTCTATCCTTCTCTAATCATGCTCTCTATTTTTTGTTCTTTTCCTAACCAATCAACGACATTTAATATACCAATGCAAACATCATGAGGTATTTTCAAGGTTGTAATGGGGCCAAGGTAATGGTAAGGATACATATATGGCTAAGTAAGCTTATAAACTGAATCTTTAATTAACCCAAGCTTTAACATAACCTATATATATTCTATATAACTTTAGAATTCATACCTAGCTACCCAGAATTTCCCTTTCATATTCCATACTCGTGTATCAACTTTCTATTTTAATTTTATCATACATGCATTGATCTTTGAATTCTTAACTTAGCACTGGGGTAATTTTATCCCCTTATTTATTTATTGAATATTTTTGGTTTTTTTTTTTAACATAAACATAAAAATAAACATAGCTTATTAATGCACATAGATTTTTAATTCTTATAGTTTCACATGAGTAGGTATCTAAATTCCCATTGTATTATCATGACACATTTCCTTATTATCTTTTGTTCCCACAATTTCCCATACTTAATTAGCACACAATTCTATCTTAAGCTAACAAAAGATTCAATTTGGGATATATAATTGTTTTTCCGCTTAAGGCTAGTAATGTGGTAAAATATAGAACAAATGGGATTTAAAGGCTCAAAGTGGCTAACAAAGGTAGTTGAAAGGGTAGGTTTAATTTGGATAAGTGAGTTTAAACAAATAATGGCCTCAATCATATGCAAGTATACAAATATAATAAATATTGGACATATAGGATGAAACAAAATATAGATTACAATCATAGAGAAGTAAACACACAAGAATAAAATAATTATGGTTAAATAATGTAACCATGCATAAAGGCTCGAATCTCACAGGTTGTGTGTTCTTTAGCTTAAAAATTATGTTCCAAATACAACTTCAAGCAAATTTAACATAAAAGTTTTAATTAAAGTTAGTGAACTTTTGTTCCAAAAATAGGGTCTTAGAGGAAAACTTATTGTCTTTTCAATCAAGTAGAACATGCATGCAACTAACCTATTACTATGCAATTTATCCTATTCTACAAAAGAAAAACTAACTAAATATCCTAATTTATTAGTGTTTAGGGAAGAGAAATTACCTTCGAAAGTCAGGTACTGACCGACCTCCCCACACTTAAGGCTTTGCATCGTCCTCGGTGCCATCTGTCAGGAACAAAGGTGGGCTGGTAGCAGTATCTCCACAGTCGGGACCATCATGGCTTCCTGTGCTGGTAAATGAAGTGGAGTCCGGGGTGTCTGAGTCCTTGAATTTTCCCATAATCAGCTCCTTGAGGTATGTGAATCGGCGCTTGTTACGGCGCTCTCTCATCTTAGCTTTGTGTTCCTGCCGATCTAACCTTTCGAGTATTTGATGGAGCAGTTGGTCTGTTGTAGGTGCTTGTGGTGTTGAAGAAGGAATATCTTCAACCGGTTCAGTAGGATGGCTTGTGGCGGCTGGTGGAGGTCTGATGTATTTCCCATTAGGGACATACTGATCATCCCGTGGAAGCATGGCTTTGGTGTCCCCCGCTCTGTAGGAGACTCCGGCTGCTGAGACAAGATCTGAGACCAAGGCAGGAAAAGGTAAGTTGCCCGCAATTTGTACGTGTCTCATGGAATTCTGGATGTGTCTCGGTAGATTCAGAGGTTGGTCTGTAAGGATGCACCATAGTAGGACGGCCATGTCCACAGTGAAGGAGGACTCGTGAGTGCTCGGAAAGACGTAATGGGACATGATCTGTGCCCATATGTGAGCCTCCAAGGTAAGTACTGAAGCCGATATTCCCTTAGGGCGGGTACGATGGTATCAGTAGATCCAACGGCTGCCAGGTAGTGCGATAACTCTAAGAACGGCGTCCCAGTTAAATTGGTACATCTGGCGCTTGAGTGCGGCTTCTTGAAAGGCATCCAATCCTTCTGGAATAGGGGGAAGACCTAGAGCTTTTTGAATGGCCTCTTCTGTAATGGAGACTTGCTTCTGACGGACAAAGACAGTCTGCAGGGTTGGCAGGTAGAAGTTGGAGTAGAACTCGACTACCCAAGAAAGATTGATCTGCCTCGGCTGTCTCTGTAGGAAACCCCATTGTCTTTGTGCAATTTGTGGCTCAACAAAGGTAGCAATATGGTTTGGGAGGAGAAGAAGGTATTCGTTATTGTAACTCCTTTCTGCCAGGATGGGAAACATCTGCTCACAGTAGTGATTGGGAAATCGCGCAGTGTCTTTTGCTGGGAAGGCTCTTTCTTTATCATCAACCTTTATAATCCTCTTAGTTCTTTTTGTTGAGGGTTTAACCACAGTTGAAGAGGGCTCTGCCACTAATGCTCTTTTTGTTCCTCTTCTTGCTGGTGGTTTGGGAGTAGCTTTCTCTTTTCCTTTCTTGGTGGCCATCCTGAAAGGGAGAAAAGAGGAAGTATGTCAAAATGTCAAGGGGTAAAGCAAGGAATATGATGGTATAGGTGGCAATCAATGCATATTAAAGATGAATGAAGGGAACACATGGTCATGACTACATGTGAAAAGTTCATCAAAGGGAATAAAGCAAGTGCATGTTTGGGTAATTAGATGCAAGATGTTTATTGGCATGCTGGCAAAGGCATGAGTAGCATAGATCAAGCATCACTCGTAACAAACCATCACGTTTGTATTGACAATTATTTTCAATGAATAAAATATGAAAGGAGTTTTGTGAAAAACAAGCATTTAATAGTAGAATAGAATAACGTAGAAAAATGCATAATGCCATATTGGCTTTTTTCACAAACACATAGCATGCATGGTAAATAAGGTATAGAAAGTATTAAAGTGAACATGCAAGCAACCCTTTTAAAAAGGTAATATATAATTGCCAAAAAACTTTACAACAATCCACAAGCATATAATGAGAAATAATGACTTAAATAAATTTCCAACACCAAGTAAAAAGGAAAAAGAAAGAAAAAGAAAATATGGATAATGAAAGTAAAAAGAAAAGAAAAGAAGATAACATATAAAAATAAGAATAATAGAAAAGTAAGGGGGGAAAAAGAAAAGAAAACCTTGTTAATGGGAGTGAGAGAGAGAGAGAGAGAGAGAGAGAGAGTAGAAAGTGAGAAAGAAGGAAGAAGGGAGAAGGAAGAAATAAGGGGGGAAAAGAGAAAATAGGATTCGGGGAAAAGAAAGATAAGATAATTGGCAAATCAGGTGCGGCGCACAAGAAAAGAATAAAACATAAAAAAAATAAGAAGGATAATAGAAAAGTAAGGAAGGAAGAGAAAAGAAAAACCTTGATAATGGGGATGAGAGAGAGAGAGAGAAGAAAGTGAGAAAGAAGGAAGAAGGAAGAAGGAAGAAATAAGGAGGGAAAAGAGAAAATAAGATTTGGGGAAAAGAAAGATAAGATAATTGGCAAATCAGGGAAGCTGTGCGGCGCAAGCGACGCGGCCGCGTGGGGCACGCGGTCGCGCGACTTGCACTTATCCTAATTGACGCGGTCGCATCGGTCACGCAGTCGCGTGACCCGTTTTATGCTACTGGCGCGAGGGCAGCCTCGCGCTCGCACAACTCTCTGTTCGAAATTTTATTTTTGCTAAATATGGGGTGACGCAATCGCGTGGGGCATGCAATCGCGTGAGTGGCCATTAGAAGGATATGACGCGGACGCGTGAGCCATGCGTCTGCGTGGGAAGAATTTGTGCGTTCAGCACCAATCCAGCACCACTCTAGCACAACTTTCGGTCGTGCACCTTTTTACGTCGAATTCCAGGGCACGCGGCCGCGTGAGTGACGCGGTCGCGTGGGAGGCCAATGTTCCCACCCAACGCGGACGCGTCAGTGACGAGGTCGCGTGGGGTGATTTGTGCCACGGGCACGCCTCCAGCCACGCTCTTGCATGACTCTCTGTTCGTTTTATTATTTTCTCCAATCACCTGCGACGCGGACGCGTCAATGAGGCGGTCGCGTCGCGTGAGTTTTTGTTTTTTGTTTTTTGTTTTAAATAAAAGTATGTAAATGCAGATGCACAAAATGCACTAATAAAGAGAAGAGTTATTAAATAGGAAAACTAAGAATAAAGAAAAGAACGATCATACCATGGTAGGTTGTCTCCCACCTAGCACTTTGCTTTAACGTCCGTAAGTTGGACGCTCCACTAGCTCAGTCTTCGGTTATGTGGGGATCTTCCAAGAGGAAGATCTCGAGCTCCTTATTTTTCTTCATCTTCTCGCCATGGTACAGCTTTAAACGATGTCCATTGACTTTGATAAGTTCAGAGCTGGAAGGATGACTTAGGTGAAAAACTCCGTACGGTTCGACCTTCTCGACTCTGTATGGACCTTCCCATCTTAATCTCAACTTGCCTGGCATGAGCCTCAGTCGAGATTTGTAAAGGAGGACTAAATCCCCAGGTTGGAACTCTTTTTTCTTGATGTGCTGATCATGTACAGCCTTCATCTTCTCCTTGTATAGTCTTGAGTTCTCATAAGCTTCTAGGCGAAGGCTTTCCAGTTCTTGCAGTTGCAACTTCCTTTCAGGTCCGGCTTTCTCAATTCCCATGTTGCACTCCTTTACTGCCCAAAAGGCTTTGTGCTCTACCTTAACAGGGAGATGACAAGCTTTTCCATAAACTAAACGGAAAGGACTCATCCCAATGGGTGTTTTGTATGTTGTTCTGTATGCCTAGAGTACATCTTGTAGCCTAGTGCTCCAGTCTCTTCTATGAGGTTTGACTATCTTCTGCAAGATACGCTTTATCTCTCTATTTGACACCTCAGCTTGTCCATTAGTCTGAGGATGGTAGGCTGTTGCAACCTTATGAATTATCCCATGCTTCTTCATTAATCCTGTTAGTCTCCTGTTACAAAAATGGGTGCCTTGATCGCTCACGATTGCTCGTGGTGATCCAAAGCGACAAATAATGTGGTTTATCACAAAGGAAACAACAGTGTTAGCATCATCAGTGCGGGTGGAAATTGCTTCCACCCATTTGGAAACATAATCCACAGCTAACAATATATAAAAATAACCATTAGAATTTGGAAATGGACCCATGAAGTCAATGCCCCAAACATAAAAAATTTCACAAAAAAGCATAATTTGTTGAGGCATCTCATCCCTCTTGGATATATTACCAAATTTTTGGCATGGGAAACAAGATCTACAAAATTCAGCAGCGTCTCTAAAAAGAGTAGGCCACCAAAATCCACAGTCTAAGATTTTTCTAGCTGTTCTTTGAGGGCCAAAATGTCCTCCACTCTTAGATGAGTGACAGGCCTCTAAGATGGACTGGAATTTTGATTGAGGCACACACCGTCTAATTACCTGGTCAGCGCCACATTTCCATAAATATGGGTCATCCCATATATAATATTTAGACTCGCTTTTCAGCTTGTCTCTTTGATTCTTAGAAAAGTTTGGAGGAAAGGTGCGGCTAACTAGATAATTAGCTACAGGTGCATACCAAGGGACTACCTCAGATACTGCTTGCAGGTTATCAAATGGGAAATTATCAGCTATAGGAGTGGGGTCATCTGTAATGTGCTCAAGGCGACTCAAGTGGTCTGCCACTAAATTCTGGTTACCACTCCTATCCTTAATTTCCAAATCAAATTCTTGTAATAGCAGTATCCAACGTATAAGCCTTGGTTTGGATTCCTTTTTAGCTAATAGATACTTTAGAGCTGCGTGGTCTGAGTACACTACTACCTTCGTACCAAGTAAATAGGCTCAGAATTTATCCAGAGCAAAAATAATAGCAAGAAGCTCTTTCTCAGTAGTAGTGTAATTAGACTGAGCAGCATCTAAAGTTTTAGACGCATAAGCAATAACAAAGGGGTCCTTACCTTCACGCTGAGCCAGTGCTGCTCCTACTGCATGGTTGGAGGCGTCGCAAATTATTTCAAATGGCTGGCTCCAGTTTGGTCCTCTCACAATTAGAGGTTGAGTCAGGGTGGTCTTCAGCTTATCAAACGCTTGTTTGCAATCCTCACTGAACTCGAACTCAATATCCTTCTGCAGTAGTCTAGATAAGGGAAGTGCTACCTTACTGAAGTCCTTAATGAATCTCCTATAAAAACCTACATGGCCAAGGAACGAACGGACTTCCCTCACAGAGGAAGGGTAAGGTAAACTAGAAATAACATCCACCTTTGCTGGATCTACAGAAATGCCAGTATTAGACACAACATGTCCTAGTATAATACCTTATTTTACCATAAAGTGACATTTTTCAAAATTTAATACAAGGTTTGTACTGACACATCTATCTAATACTCTAGATAATCCATCTAAGCAAAGGCTAAAGGAATCACCGTACACACTAAAATCATCCATAAAAACTTCCATACAGTCCTCAATAAGATCAGAGAAAAGACTCATTATGCACCTTTGGAAGGTAGCTGGTGCATTGCACAAGCCAAAGGGCATTCTCTTGTAAGCATAAGTCCCAAAAAGACATGTAAAAGTGGTCTTTTCCTGATCCTCAGGAGCTATATGAATCTGGATATAACCTGTGTAACCATCTAAAAAACAATAATGTGATTTACCTGACAGACAATCCAGCATTTGATCAATGAATGGAAGAGGATAGTGATCCTTACGAGTGGCCTGGTTGAGGCGTCTGTAGTCAATACAGACCCTCCAGGCATTCTGAACTCTGGTTGCAATGAGATCTCCATGCTCATTCTTCACTGTAGTGACTTCAGACTTCTTGGGCACCACTTGTACTGGGCTTACCCATTCACTGTCTGAGATGGGATAGATGATATCTGCCTCTAGTAGTCTGGTCACTTCCTTTTTGACAACCTCTAGGATAGTGGGGTTCAGTCTTCTCTGGGGTTGACGGACAGGTCCTGCTCCCTCTTCTAAAAATATTCTATGCTCACAACTTGAGGGTTGATGCCTACTATGTCTGCCAAACTCCAACCAATTGCCTTTTTGTGCCTCCTCAGCACACTAAGTAACTGCTCCTCCTGTTGAGAAGTGAGTTCCCTTGTAATGATAACTGGAAACTTCTGCTCGTCTTCAAGGTAAGCATATTTGAGGTGTGGAGGAAGGGGTTTTAATTCTAACTTATGATCATGGTCAGGCTCTGGGTTGTCTGGAGCTGGTAACAATGGTAAAGCACTGTCATTGTCCTCTGAGAATGTCCCCACACTTGGACCTTGTCCTATGTACTTCTCTTCAAATTCCTCCTGGTGAACCTCAGCCACAGTTTCATCTATGATGTCACACTGGAGGATAGAATGATCCTCCAGAGGATGTTTCATAACTCCATTCAGATTGAAGATTACTACTCGGCCATCTATTTCAAAAGAGTACGTTCCTAAAAAAGCATCTAATTTGAACTTCGAGGTCTTCAGGAATGGTCTTCCGAGTAGAATTGATGATGTCTTCTCTGAGTCATTTTGGGGCATCTCCAGGATATAAAAATCAATGGGAAATGTGAGTCCCTTAATGCCCACTAATACATCTTCAGCAACTCCAGTCACTGTAATAATGCTTTTATCTGCTAACACAAAATGAGCTGCCGACCTTTTTAAGGGAGGGAGCCTCAAAATATCATATATAGACAAAGGCATTATACTCACACATGCTCCTAAATCACACATGCAGTCAGAAAATACTACACCACCAATAGTACAATTAACCATACATGGACCTGGGTCACTACACTTTTCAGGTAAACCTCCCATTAAAGCAGATATGGAACTACCTAAAGGAATAGTTTCTAATTCATTAATTTTGTCTTTATGTATACATAAATCTTTTAGAAACTTTGCATATTTAGGTACCTGTTGAATAACATCAAAAAGAGGAACAGTTACCTCAATATTTTTGAATATCTCTACCATTTTGGGATCAGGTTCCAGCTGCTTCCTGGGCTTCTTTGCAAGTTGTCGAAATGGAATGGGAGTGGTGTCTGCGCCCTGTGGTGCTTCCTCCTGTGGTTGAATTTCTTCTTTTTCAGCCATGTCCTGTATGTCCTCTTCCTCTTCAACATCTTCTATTTCCACTACCTCTTCAGCTGAGGCGTGTTCTGGTGGGCTTGGCTCCTCCTGATTCCTCTCCTGCAGTGTGGTTCCGGACCTTAGGGTGATGGCATTAATGCCACCCTTCGGATTGGGTAATGGTTGAGAGGAAATTTCACTGGAGCTCAAAGGCTGGTTATTGGAGTTATTCATTGATCTAAGCTGTGAGACAAGAGCTTGCAAAGTAGAGTTCAAACCATTTAGTGTAGCATAAAGGTTATTTTCCATGGTCTGTTGTCTCCGATCAATAGATTGTAGTAAGTCATCATTAGAAGATGAAGAAGGATAAGTAATTTGAAAGGTCTGCTGTTGGGTATTCTGTGGTCCTTGGGATTGCCTCAGGTGAGGTGCTCTGTAAGGCGGGTTCTGGTTCTGCTGCCTGTTGTTGTTATTATTCTACCTCTAATTTCCCTGATTGTTTCTGCCTCCTCTGTTGTTGTTGTCCCTCCAATTCTGGTTAGAATTGTCCTGCCATCCATGGCTGTAATTGCCACCTTGATTGTACCCTTGGTTGGGGTGGTCATAGAAGTTATGAGTGGCTGCCACGGCGTTGTCTTCCTGCTGGAGCTGCGGACATTCGTCAGTATAATGGCTATAATCAGCATAGATTTCACAAACTCTCTGTGGGACTAACTGTTGGCTTTGCTGTGGTGGAGAAGGTTGAGCTTGCTGAACTTGTTGTTGATTCAATTGCATCTGCTTCAGCAAGTTAGTTATTTCACAGATACTCTGAGTTAGAGCAGCAGTCTCTCTGCTAGAGGATACTTCTGCAACGGCTTTTGAACGACCTTGTTTCTGCCTGTGATTCCGAGTAGATTCAGCTAAGTCGCTGATCAATTGCCATGCCTCATCAGTAGTCTTGTATTTTTTCATAGACCCACTGCTAGCACTTTTCAATGTGGTCTTATCTTGGGGCCTCATGCCCTGTGTGACGTAACCGAGTAATACTATCTTGTCAATCATATGGTGGGGGCATGCTTCCAGAAGATTATTGAAGCACTCCCAGTATTCATAGAGAGTCTCGGATTTGTCCTGAACAATCATGGAAATATCTTTCCTCAGTTTATCAGTAACTTCAGTTGGAAAGAATTTTTCCAAGAATTCCCTTCTAAGTGTATCCCAGTCGGATACAGTTGCTGCGGGTTGAGTGTAGTACCACTCTCTTACCTTTCTCTCAAGAGAAAACGGGAAAGCTTTCAACAAAATTGAAGTTTCATCTGCACCATCATGCCTGACAGTAGAACAGGCTGCTTGAAAATCTCTCAGGTGCTTGATAGGCTATTGAGCAGGTAAGCCATGAAACTTGGGCATCAAATTGAGCAGTGCAGTCTTTATTTCAAAGTCTGTAGCCACCGCTGGGTGATGCGCTTGAAATGGTTGCATTGTAAAATCAGGGGCTCCAGCCTCCTGGATAGTAACTCTCCTAGGTGCTGCCATGTCACCTACACATAAATCAACCGAATCAGTAGAACAGGGGCTGGTTTCTTCCTCAAATGACGTTTCAGATCTGCCCTCAGAGAGGACTAACCGACGCCGAGCTTGCCTTATTCGTGAAATAGTTCTTTCAATCTCAGGATCGAATACTGGCAAGCTTGGATCAGGAAGTGAACGTGTCATCTAACGAAAGAAACAAGCAGCTCATAGTAGCAAGATAAAATAAAATGCAAATAAATAAATTCCAATTAATAACTTTAGCACTCTATTGCAACTCTCCGGCAACGGCGCCAAAAATTGACGTGGCGGAAATTGGCGAGTCAAGAATTGTTATAAGATATGCGTTGCAAGTATAGTTCTTAACCAACCAGAGATCCGCTTATCAATTTAGAAGGGTGTCACAAAAATTAAAATTAAAATACTGGGAGTATGAATCCCAGGTCGTCTCCCAATGAGTTGCAGAAATGTGTGCTATTTTATTAATCAGATGTTTTCAAAAAGGGTTTGAGTTGAATAAACAGGAAATTAAATTAGAGAAATTGAATAATTTAAATAAAAGCCTTGACTGGGAGTAGATTAGCTGGAAGCCCTATTCTTGTTGAAGTACTCTCAAGATTAATTGATAATTGAAGGTTGTTCTGTTTAGTTATCCCTTACTAGGTAAGGGAAAGTCAAACAAGTTGGAATGCTACTTCTATTCACAAGTTCCAACCCACTCAATAAAAAGGGATTGGTGTCAGTGACTAGAGGGCAATCTAACCATAAACCCAATTACAATTTTCTTTTTGAGCATTCCAACTCAAGGGTTCCTTTTAATCAACTCCCCATCAAGTTAGGGAACTACTCGCTCATTATGAATGTAGAACTCATAACATAGGAAAGGGAATTAAAGAAAGACATGATAAATAAAAATCAAAGAAATCAATTAAAAATAAAAGTAATTCTTGTATTAATAAATTCTAAAATAATCCAATGGTAAAATTGAGTAAATTAAAGGACATGGAAGAGTAGAGCCAAGTAAAGAAAACGAACTAGAATGACGAAGTCTTGATGAGGTAATAACTCTTCTCAATATCCCAATGCAAGAAGTAATAGAGATAAAATCCTAAGAACTATGAATGTGTAGAGAAAAAACCTAGAGGAGGAGTAAAACTAGATCTAAAAACTAAAATTGTGTAGAATGAATGTTGTTTTTGGTTTCTGCATGTTCTCTGGCTCTAGTCTGCTTTTCTGAGCCGAAAACTGGGTCAAAACAGGGCCCAAAATCGCCCCCAGCGAATTCTGCAGATTATGCAGATCGCGCACGTCACGCGATCGCGTCATTCGGCCTTTTGCCCTGCCACGCAAGCGCGTCGTCCACGCCTCTGCGTCACTTGTGCTATTCCAATCTGCGCAGTCGCGTGAGCCATGCGGCCGCGTCACTTCTCGCTGGTCATCTCCTCAATTTCTTGTGTTTCTTCCAATTTTGCAAGCTTCCTTTCCAATCTCTAACTCATTCATGCCCTATAAAGCCTGAAACACTTAACACACAGATCACGACATCTAATGGAATAAAGGAGAATTAAAATACATAATTAAAAGTCTCTAGGAAGCAAGTTTTCAATCATGTAATAATTTTAGGAAGGAAGTATAAATACATGCTAATCATATGAATAAGTGGGTAAAGATCATGATAAAACCACACAATTAAACACATTATAAACCATAAAATAATGGTTTATCAGGAACCTAAACAAGGCCACGGTAAATTGACCACTGTCATTCAGCTTAATGATATCTATCAATCTTCCATAATACGAGATGCCACCAACAGCAACATTACTGTCACGAGCAGTTGCATAACTTCTAGTGTCAAAAGTGACACAAACCCTGCTATTCTTGGTTCTCATCCCATCCTCTCTCGACAGGGTTCTAAACCTAAATCCATTTATGTTGTACGCCTTAAAGCGCCTTTCCTGAATATTGGGGCCACATGCAAGCCACTGCATTTTTTTGAGTGCATAGTACTTCTCAGTGGTATCTGACAAGGAACAATTATACATTTTCACAGTTGAAAAATAGAAAGCAAGATACTATCCAAACTTTAAATGGAAGAGGCATATAAAAGATTCACCTCATGCTTGAACCACTCGGCGAATTCTCTATGGACAACCTTGTCAATGTGAGCTTCGTTTCTTTTTCCAATACTTTGTAGCCTTCTTTTTGTGCTGGCCCTAAAATCTCTAGGCATACCAAGGGGATTTATTGTCAAAGATTTTAACAAATATTGCCTTTGGGTACATCATGAACCAACCTGAAATAACTGCACTTACTCTAAGAAATTCTCTACAGCTATGCAATTGACCAATACGTGACGATGTGCTTGAAGTCTCTCGGTTGGTGAAAGATTCAAAAATGCTGCAGCCCCTACCGCCCTGCCAATTAGTGGGAACATGCTTGTCACATTATTAGTCACATCTTCGCTCGGTCGATCATCAACACGCATTAGTCGATTGATCCTGCTCTCAACATTATCCAAGTATCTTGAACAAAAAGTGAGAATCTCATCGGATAAGTAGCCCTCAGCAATTGATCCTTCCGGTGCTGTCCTATTACGCATATACTACTTAAGACGACATAGGTACCTTTATGAGCAAGATATGTGTGTTAAGTAGTTAGCTATTGGAATAATAGCAATGTAAAATTAATCTCATAGTTACCTTTCAATTGGATACATCCACCTATAATGCACCGGACCCCCTAGGCGTATCTCTTCGACCAGATGCACGGTTAGGTGTACCATGACTATGAAGAAAGATGGTGGAAAAATTATCTCTATGCGACAAAAAGTGAGGACCACATGTTCCTGGAGGAGAGGAAGTTGTTGAGGGTCTATAGATTTATTGCATAGTCATCGAAAGAAAGTTGATAAATCAGTCAGGACGACTGACACTGGGGTAGGTAATACATTCCTTGATGCAATTGATAGAAGATGTTCCATTAGAGTGTGACAGTCGTGACTTTTCAAGCCGGATAGCTTTTGCTGATGTAAGTCAACACAACGAGAAATGTTGCTCGAGTGACCATCTGGAAAGACCACATTCTTTAAAGTCCTAAGAAAGCGCCGATGACCACATTCTCTTTCGCTGATTTGACAGGGGAACCTTTGTCCTCTACCTTGCCATCAAATCTAACTCGGTCCTGCCAAAATCTGTGGCCTTGACTTAGAAAGCGCCGATGACCCATGAAACACTATTTCTGACTGAAGGTGAGTCAGTTAGTCTCAGCATTCAAGTTGCACGTAGGAGAAGCTCTCCCACCATACGTATTCCACCCATATAAGTTGCCCAATCTTGGAAAATCGTTGATTTTCCACATCAACGCAGCATGCATCTTGAATGTTTTTTTTCGCTAGCGTCGTACGTATCAACACCACCTAACGACTGCTTCAAATCATCTATGAAGGACTGTAGGTAGACATCTATATCATTTCTAGGCATCTTGGAACCGAAAATAATCATAAAGAGAAAAAAAGAGCTGGGTTTCATACAACTCCACAGAGGTAAGTTGTACAGGGATAAGAATCACGGGCCAAATCGAGTACCTTGAGCTGAGATTTCCAAAGGGATTAAAGCCATCGCTAGCTAAGGCTAAGCAAACACTGCGCAGATCGCTATAGAAGTCAGTATATCTTCTGTCAAATGTCTTCCATGCCTCACCGTCCCTTGGATGCCTTAAAACACGTCTAAGTTAAGACCTTTCTTGTACCACAACATGTTAACAGATGTCTTACTGGACATGAACATCTGCTGCAGTCGTGGAACAAGGGGAAAGTAACGAAGAACCTTCGCCGCCTGCGGCTTCCCATTTTTCTTAACAACCACGTTGATCCTGACAATGGAATTCCTCCTAGTCTTTTGCTTCCATCTCGAGGTCCCACATCGCTTACACCTAGGGCTGGAAGTGAGTCAAGCCAGCTCATGAGCCAGCTCGAGCTCGACTCGTTAATAGCTCGATAATCTTGATAAATCTCAATTTTATGGTTTATCTTGTGCTTAATTTGGGGACTTTATCAACTTTTCTCACATTCATTCAATGAAATAGCACGCTTTTGTAATTCTCCCTAAATTTGTGCTTAACTGTGAAAATATGCTTTTTAGGCCTTAAAATAGCTAAATTTAATTCACTTTTATTCCATTCGATGCCTTGATATGTTTGTTAAGTGATTTCAGGTTTAGAAGGCAAGGATTGGGTTGAAGGAATGAAGGAAAAGCATGCAAAAATGGGAGAACTCATGAAGAAATGAAGGAATCGCAAAGCTGTCAAGCCTGACCTCTTCGCACTCAATCGATCATAACTTGAGCTACAGAGGTCCAAATGAGGCAGTTCCAGTTGCGTTGGAAATCTGACATCCGGGGCTTCAAAATGATATAAAATTTATCATAGTTTCTTTGCGTTTAGGGACGAGTACACGCACTGTACGCGTACGCATTGATGTTGCACGTGGTTCATTAAAGAGTAACTCGTGGCCAGCGATTTCTAGCTCATTTTGGGCCCAATCCAACTCATTTCTGATGCTATTGAACCCAAGGATTGAAGGGGGAATGAACCAAGTAGTCATAGTTTAGTTTTTACCATGTTGTAGGTAGAATTCTAGAGAGAGAAGCTCTCTATTCTCTCTAGAATTTAGGGTAGTTTAGGTTTAATCTTCTTAGATCCACTTTCAATTCTTGTTTTGATTTAGTTTTCCCTTGTTAATTCCTTGATATTACACCTTTGTTCTTCTTGTTTTTGTTGTTAATTTCCTTTTCATATCATTTTTATGTTCATACACTCTTGTTGGATTTCTATTTTCTTTTAATGCAATTTTATGTTTCCATGTTTCTTTTATGTTGATTTTGATTGCTATTATTGATTTCTTGCTTGTGGTAGTCATGTGTTTCACTAATTCTAGCATTTTATGATGTTTACTTTTCTTGCACTCTAGGTGTTTGTTAAAATGCTTTCACTAGTTTTTGAGTAGTTTTCTTTACTCTTGGCCTAGGCTAAGGGAATTGAGTGACCTTGAGTCATTGGGTCTCATTAAATTGGTGATTTGAGAACCCTTAGTGATCAATTTGATATCCATTGACACTAACCCACTACTAATCTAATTAGTAGATAGGTTGGGACTTATGGATTGATGTGATCAAGCCTATTTGACGTACTTCAAGCTTAGGAGTAGACATTACGTACTTAAAGCTTTTGGAGGTAGACTTAATGAGTTGGTCCCTCATAATTATCAATGTATGGTTTGTTGACAAGGATGGTGATCTCAATTTCCTGTGTCTTAGCCAAGAGTTTTTTTTCCCTTATTTTATTAGTTCTTGTTATTTTACTTTCTTGTCATTTAATTTCTTGCAACAATATAAAAATCAAACCCCTTTGTTCCTCCATAGCCAATAATCATTCATTTCATTGCAATTCCTTGTGAGACGACCCGAGGTTTAAATACTTCGGTTAATTCTTATTGGGGTTTGTACTTGTGACAACCAAAATTTTTGATTGGGAGGATTGTTTGTTGGTGTAGAACTATACTTGCAACGAGATTCCAATTGTGAAATTCTATACCATCAAATAATTCGATCATCAAAGCTAAGCTCGTGAGTTGGTGAGCCAAGTTTGAGCTTAGAATTGAGCTTATAAATTAAATGACCCGAGCTTGAGCTTAGATAAGCTCAGCTCATTAGCTCATGAACTGGTACTGATGAGTCGAGTTTGAGTTTGGAATTGAGCTCATAAATTAAATGAGTCGAGTTTGAGTTTGGATAAGTAACTCAACTCATTAGTTTGTGAGCTGCATCAATTATATATATATATTAATGATCTTAATTATTTAAAATTTTATATTTATTTTTTATATATAATTTTAATGTAGGACATAAATAAAAAATTTATAATTTATTGATAGATAAACAATATATAAAATTGATCTTTTTAAATATTTTTTAAAATATATAAGTTATAATTTATTGATATAAAATTATAGATTATGTTCCTATTATTTGAGCCAGGTCGTGAGTTTTCGGTGAGCCGAGCTTGAGCTTAAGAAATAGGCTCGATTGTTAATGAGTCAAGTCGTGAGTCAAGCTCAATTTTTGTGAGCCAAGCTTGAGCTTGTTCCATCTTGGCTCAGCTTAGCTCACTTCCATCGCTACTAGTTGCACCTAGACAGTTTTTTATCGCTGCCCTGATATAGCATGCATTCATTCGGACGTGCATCTATCTTCTTGTACGTAATATCGAGCTTTCTTATGATCCTCTTAGCATCGTGCAGTGAAGCCGGAATCTTTGCATGCTCAAAGGCGTCCCCCAATAGCTTTAGTATCATTCTGAAGGTCTCGTCGCTCACTCCGCACATGCACTTTATATGGTATAGCCTCACCAAGAAAGCCAACTTTGAGAATTTTGAGCATTCCAGATACAATTCTTGCTCTCCATCTTCAAGCAGCTCATCAAAATTACGGGCCGCGTGAGTAGGTTCGCTGTACAGATACGGCAACTCTTCGGCAACCCCCAAAATGTTCGTTTCTTGAGTCTTCTTCATCGGCAATAAAACCTGGAAAGTTGAATACCTCATGAACCATGTCGCGCATTGGATCTCGGCACACACTACACGGTTCAACTTCTTGTCTCTCACTAGAGCTTTATCCTATGTGTCTCTCACTGTGATGTAACCAAAAAGTATAATTAGTAGAAAAAGGTTTTATCAGCAGATGATCGTAGGCATCATCTCTAGTTTGGAAAAGTCAGAACCCACACGAAGGACATGGATAATGTATCATCCCATCGGATGATGGATTGGCAAATACAAAGTCCAAAAATCTGTTTAAGATGGTCTTGTATTTGTCACTACCTCGTGGCTTTGAGATCCAACTCTTATCTATATCTACTTTAATGAAATCATATAAACAAATGAATAAATATTTAATAAGGTAATACAAATAGAAAATCTTTAAAAAAATTCGTGCAATGTGTCAAAAGAAATATTTAAAATTTATCACAATTATGTAGTGGGAGAGTAATAATATATTTTAATTCAATAAATAATTCCAGAGAGAGAACGGGAGAATAACTTAAAACTGAAATAGAAACAAAAGTACTTGTATCCGGATAATACATAGCATACGAATGGTATTAGAAAGGTTGCTTACTCATGGTAAAATTCTGCACTTTTAAAAAATTAATGGAAGAAAGAATTTCTAGTTCTAAAGCCAAAAAATGAAATGAAAAAGATAAGCCTCCTTAAAAAATAAAAAAGAAAGGAGGAACAGAAGTTAGAGTTTAAAAATATAAAAAATATAAATATAAATAAAAAATCATAGTGGACAAAAAGAATAGAATCATATAAAAAATTATCTCTCTAAGCAAACCATTTTTTATTGCTTGGTTAGCTAAAAAGATTATGTGCAATATTCCCATGTACGTAGCTAGTAGCTTTTAAGAATGAGGTATGCATGTGTATTTTAGCTAGCTCACTTTTATTGGTAAAATAGTAGGACCCATTTAGATTTTACTCATCAGTTGAACCTTAATAACAAAACGCTCCAACATTGATTTTTTGGAACAAAAAAAAATTCTCAATATAGAATCAGGCAGAAGGAGTTGGCTAAGTGGCTATCATATATGATCTATGTATGTATGACTTTGAAGTTTGATGGAAAGAGCTTTCAACTGAAAAAAATTGCTTAAGAAACCCAAAAAAACAACAAAGCCTTTAAATCTATTCCTATCGTGAGTGATATGGCTTCAAAATGCTTTGGTGAGTATCTTTAAAAGGTTGTAAAGCTTCAAACTTAAGCAGTGTCTCTGTATTTGTGATCAAAACCTCATTTGTTTAATTTAACGGGATGATGATATGGTATATGCCAAAAAGATGCGCGTGGCACGGACATGATTCCTTTTGGTTTATGCTTTTGAGTTGTAATATTAAACTATCATCTTAATTCAAACTTTATTAGTTAAACTAATCAAATCAAATTAAACCCTTTAAATAAGTGGACATCATGTTTATTTTGATACCTCCAGCCCTTGTTTCCCATCTTCCAAATTTCCTTTTCATTTTGCGTATCCTAATCAATTAGATTTTCAGTCATACACCCTGGCTAATCACACTTCTCCATTACGAAATATAAATTATATATAGTTAAATACATTCAAAGCATATTTGGATTATCACGAATATCTCTTGAACACAACTCACACTACTTAATTATAACTAACTAAATCTAATAACAAACCCCTAAGCTAGTTGTATGTTACGGACAAGGCTATGTTACGGACAAGGCCCATAAGTTTATAAAGAATCATCCAAAGATAAGAAGTTATGACTTGGAAATTTTATTAAATCCTACAACAGACACAAATTAAAAAGGAATCATGTATAAGTTAATGAAAAAAAATACTAAATTATCTGGAGGACAGAAAAATAATTGTAAAGTGCAAAGTTATTTTGGTTAGATCATATAGTGCTCATAACTGACAAGACAAACAAAATTAGACTAATAATTGGACCAAAAAGTTCTTGATTCAGTTCTTTAGTTTTATTCTGAGAATCATTAGCAAGCAACATTAATTTACTAAGTTTTGGCTTATGCATATTAAAAGAGAAGAAGAACATGCCTGGCATTGTGGCGGAAACACTTTACAGAGGTATCGGTGGGTCTTGCAAGTCAGGATTTTGCTTCACCGCCCTTTTGTCCTGTGTTCTTGGCAAGAACAAAACCAAAATAGAAGAGTAAATTGAAACCAAACCAAGAAGAAAAAGTATAATGTGAATCAAATTGAAATCTGAAATCAAATTGAATCAATAACCTTGATAATCTTAAGAAGTTGCAAATAACAATTTCTTCAATAGCACCATCATGGAATAATAAATGCTTCTTGTTTCAAACATAATAGGGAAAAGAAATAATCATTTGTTCATGCAACTCAGAGAATATGATAAACAAGCTCATACTGTATACTTTTAGGTTCCATGTATGTTCATCGAGAAAAAGTAAGGTGAAAAAAGAAGGCTAATTAATGAAAATAAAAATCTCAATAAAATAGACAACCATAAATCAGGAAGCATAACTTATTAACAGCATAAAAAGTTCTGTTGGATAAGAATAGTCACCAACCAAAAAAATATAAGTACATGTACACTAACACAATATTGCCAAGAATAAGATTTTAGGAGAGTTGGTCATTGACATGACGCAAACATATATTGCTAAGATTTCTAATCATTCCCAATAAGCGAACCAAGTTATAGTACAACCTAGAAAGTGCAAATTCTAAAGACAATTTATTATCAGATGAATCAAGAAGAATCAGGCAGAGAAAAAAATGATGTAATTTTCAAGAAATCAAGTACCTACGTGCTAAGAGATTAGTTAAAGCATCATCATCCAATACAGATGCCGCTTCCTCTTTCTTACACTCATGCAGAAGGGATTCCAAGTATTCTCTTCGGTCCTCAGCACTGTAATACATAGGCAAAATAAAACTTCAGAGCTGATTCAAATTCTGTGGTGAACTAACCATCAAATGTATCATGTCAACCTTGTATTATTGTCAAAAAACCCAGCAATAATGCTCTGATTAGCAACTCCCAGTTTGTGCTCAGCAGAAGCTCTGACTTGTTCTTCAACAGTTTTGACCTTTTTACACCAAATGCGAAATTAGATACTTTGATAAACATAACAATTTGGCAAAACATAAATATAATTTTCACATTGGCACAAGCGTGGCCTTATTAGCATCAGAGACAATTAAATGATAAGTTCATCCAAAAAATGCTTAAGATTAGAAGTATATCTCGGATTTTATGGTATCAAGATGCAGCAAAAAATATCCAGATAAAGATTCCAATGATCCACGGTTAGGCTTGTACAGCAGATATGCTTACTTTCCAGTCATAAATCTCACTAAAAAAAACCTGATACCCATAATCGTCAGGCTAAAAACTAAACTCCATCTTTTATCCAACAGTCTTATCTGCATCTTTCCCTTGCTTATCCTATAAATTTCTTCTTTTTCAAAATCAAATAGAATAAACTCCAAAGAAACAGACCAAAAAATCGGTTTTAAATGGAATTATAACCATGACAATGAAAGCTTGTTGATTTAATAAGTTAACTGAAAATGAAAGCTTAATGCTCTTCATATATTTTAAAAATTCTGATAGGGTTGTATCTATATATATTGGTATCAATGAAAACATATATATATATATATATATATATAAACTTACAAGCATACATTCTATATATGCTTCTGTACTCTATCATATCACAATTTTGACATACATAATATCTATACATAGAACTGTTAAGAAACTTAAATTAGGGAACAGAAAGTTGTGTAGACCAGACCATATCCTTTTCAATTCTTCAATTTTTATTTATTCATATAAATTCTCATATTTTTAATCACTTTGTATTTTAGCTTTGATGGTTAGTTTGCATGCTCCTTTACCAGTGTTCAGCTTTAATCTTTGGAAGAGATTTCTAACATCTGTGATCTACCCTTTAAGATACCAGTTAATTTTTAAAAATTAAAATAGAAAAAAATCATATGGTAGACAGAGACAACAAACGAAGAACAAGCTAGAACCTTACTAACAAAGAGGGGTTTTGTACATACCAGTAATGTAAACTACGAAGCTGATCGACGATGGACCCACCGGCAACAGGAAGCGTAATGCAGCTGGTACTGGTGGTCGGAGGAGAACGGCGGCAAGGATTCGCGCGTGGAGGTGTGTTTCGTGCCTCTGCCCCTTATGTGTTCGCGCGATGAAGAATCTAAGCTACATATCTGATTCTGGGAAGAGTCGACGGCAAGGGGAGAAGGGTGGATTGGCAGCCACATGACTCCGCGGTGATAGAGTGGGGCATGGTAGAACAGGAAAGAGTTTCACGCGCTCTGCACTCTCCTTTAGCGAGTTCCTCAGATTCTTGATTTTGGGTATTCTGAATTGAATTTGGGTAAAATCATCACTAGATGGATTAGGATTAGCGGTGGGTTTCGTGAGTTCGACACTAAATGAGAGCGATTCATCATCGGTAGTTTGATTTGGGAAGGGATCGCAGCTATCAACCTTGAATTGCTGTTGTTGGTGACACCGCAGGAAATTTGCCGCCGGCATCCCCCGCATCTGTTGTAGTGCTCTTTGAATTAATAAAATTTAATTTTCTAATTTTTTAATTAATAATTAATTTATTGACTAATTATTCAATAATTACGCGGGATTTACAATTCATGTATACGTTGTGCGAGTGATTTTTGTTGAATTTAGACTAACTTAGTTAGACTTGGTTGATAAAAATACTTAAATATGTAGCGAAACTATTTGTAAAAGAGAAAAGCCAGTAACCAAGCTGGTTTTTGAAAATAAGACCGGATCAAGCTTTTATTTTTTTAAAAACCCCAATACTAGTATATTACATCGTTTTAGACTTTTAGTTTATAAAAAAAGGAGAAAAAATCTTAAACGGCCAACTAGTCCCCAACAAAAAAAGAAATTTTTTTCGTTCCTTAATCTTTATTTTCGTGAGATTGGTTAGTCCCTTCATCAATGTTTTCTCTTTGGGTTAATGAAACATGCCTACTGATGAGCAGATAATTTATATGCTTTTTGGCATTGTTTTTAGGTAGATTTTAGCATGTTTTAGTTACTTTTTATTATATTTTTATTAATTTTTATGCAAAAATCATATTTCTGGACTTTACTATGAGTTTGTGTGTTTTTCTGTAATTTCAGGTATTTTCTGGCTGAAATTGAGGGACCTGAGCAAAAGTCTGATTCAGAGGCCGAGAAAGGACTGCAGATGTTGTTGGATTCTGTCCTTCCTGCACTTGAAGTGGATTTTCTGGAGCTACAGAAACCCAATTGTCACGCTCTGAACTGCGTTGGAAAGTAGACATCTTGGGCTTTCCAGCAATGTATAATAGTTCATACTTTTCCCGAGATTTGATGGCCCAAACTGGCATCTAAACGCCAGCTAGAGACCCTTTTCTGGCGTAAAATGCCGAAACTGGCACCAGAACTGGAGTTAAACGCCCAAACTGGCATCCAAGCTGGCGTTTAACTCTAGAAAAGGCCTAGCACGTGTAAAGCTCAATGCTCAGCCCAAGCACACACCAAGTAGGCCCCGAAAGTGGATTTCTGCACTATTTGCACTTAGTTACTTATTTTCTGTAATCCTTAGTAACTAGTTTAGTATAAATACTAGTCTTTCCTATTATATTAAGGACTTTTTATCATCTTTTATCAACTTCATGCTTGGCTGATCTCACAGCCATGCCTAGGCTATTTTCTCTTATGTATTTTCCAACGGTTGAGTTTCTACACCTCATAGATTAAGGTGCGGAGCTCTGCTGTTCTTCATGAATTAATGTGAGTACTATTGTTTCTCTTTCAATTCACGCTTACTTCTTCTCCAAGATATACTCTTGTACTTAACTCAGTTAAGTCAGAATGAAGGGGTGACCCGTGACAATCACCCACTATCTTCGTTACTCGCTTAGCCAAGATCCGCGTGCCTGATAACCACAAGCGGTCTACATGATGTTCAACATAGTCATTGGACGACAGCCGGAGTATAGTCTCTTGGGTCTCTAATACACGGATTTGACTTGCCTCTCCTGACAACAGAGTATTCGAATCCGTGAGATTAGAACCTTTGTGGTAGAGGCTAGAACCAATTGGCAGCATTCCTGAGATCCGAAAAGTCTAAAACTTGTCTGTGGTATTTCGAGTAGGATCTGGGACGGGATGACTGTGACGAGCTTCAAACTCACGAATGTTGGGTGCAGTGACAGTGTGCAAATGGATAGAGAGATCCTATTCTGACACTAGTGAGAACCGACAGATGATTAGCCGTGCGGTAGCTGTACCTGGTATTTTTCATCCGAGACGAGAGATCCGACAGTTGATTAGCCGTATAGAAACCGTACCTGGACCATTTTCACTGAGAGGATGGATGGTAGCCATTGACAATGGTGATCCACCAACATACAGCTTGCCATGGAAGGGAGCACGCATGATTGGATGAAGACAATAGGAAAGTAGAGGTTCAGAAGCAACAAAGCATCTCCAAACGCTTATCTGAAATTCCCACCAATGAATTACAAAAGTATCTTTATTTTAATTTACATTTTATTTATCTTTTAATTATCAAAACTCATAACCAATTGAATCCACCTGACTAAGATTTACAGGATGACCAAAGCTTGCTTCAAGCCAGCAATCTCTGTGGGATCGACCCTTACTCGCGTAAGGTTTTATTACTTGGACGACCTAGTGCACTTGCTGGTTAGTTGTACCAGAGTTGTGAAAAGTGTGATCACAATTCCGTGCACCAAGTTTTTGGCGCCGTTGCCGGGGATTGTTCGAGTTTGAACAACTGACGGTTCATCTTATTGCTTAGATTGGGTAATTTTATTTTATGTTTAAGTTTTTATTATTTTTATTTTTGAAAAAAATAAAATACAAAAAAAATTTAATAAAATAAAAAAAACCAAAAGAAAATTTATGTTTCTTGTTTAAGTTTTGTGTCAAATTTTAAGTTTGGTGTCAACTGCATGTTTTTAATTTTTCTTAGATTTTTGAAAATTCATGCATTATGTTCTTCATGATCTTCAAGTTGTTCTTGATGATTTTCTTTGTTTGATCTTTACATTTTCTTGTTTTGTGTCTTTTCTGGTTTTTCATATGCATTTTTAAATTGTTAGTGTCCCTAGTACAAAAGTTCTTAAGTCTGGTGTCTTGCATGTCTTTCTTTTCTTAAAAATTTTTAAAAATATGTTCTTGATGTTCATCATGATCTTCAAAGTGTTCTTGGTGTTCATCTTGACATTCAAAGTGTTCTTGCATGCATTATTTGTTTTGATCTTAAATTTTTATATTTTATTTCATTTTGTTGTTTTTCTCTCTCCTCATTAAAAATTCAAAAGTAAAAAAAATATATTTTCCTTATTCTTCTCATAATTTTTGAAATTTTGAGTTGACTTGGTAAAAAATTTTTAAAATTTAGTTGTTTCTTGTTAGTCAAGTCAAAATTTCAGTTTAAAAACTTTATCTTTTCAAATCTTTTTCAAAATCAATTCTTTTCATTTTTTTATGATTTTCGAATTTCATTCTTAAAATTTTTCAAAATCTTTTTCATTTTTCTTTTAATATTTTCAAAAATTTTAAAACTAATTTTTCAAAATATTTTTCTTAATTTTATTTCATATTTTCGAAAATCCTTGCTAACAATTAATGTTTTGATTCAAAAA
Source organism: Arachis ipaensis (assembly GCF_000816755.2). Lineage (NCBI taxonomy): Eukaryota > Viridiplantae > Streptophyta > Magnoliopsida > Fabales > Fabaceae > Arachis > Arachis ipaensis. The sequence continues at coordinate 105,050,975 of NC_029792.2, read as the reverse complement.
TTTCAAGTTTGTTACTTTCTTGTTAAGAAAGGTTCAATCTCTAAATTCTAAAATCATATCTTTTAGCTTCTTGTTAGTCAAGTCATCAACTTTAATTTTAAAAATTAAATCTTTTTAATTTCTTTTTCAATTCTTTTTCAAAATAAATTTCAATCATATCTCTTTAAAATTTTAATTTCAAAATCTTTTTCTAACTTCTTATCTTTTCAAAATTTATTTTCAAATATTTTTCAAGTCACTACTTGACTTGTTTGTTTTAATTTTAAAAAAAGTTTACTATTTCTTATCTTTTTCAAAATCACCTAATTACTTTTCCACTTCTAATTTTCGAAAATCACTAACCACTTTTTTAAAATTCTTTTTAATTAACTAATTGTTTTAAATTCTAATTTTATTTTATTTCTTTTAATATTTTCAAAACTAACTTAATTAATTAAATAAAAATAAAATATTTTTCTTTTCCCTCTTCTTAAAATTCGAATACTCTCTCTCTCATCTCTTTCTATTTATTTTATTTATTTACTAACATTTTTCTTCTACTCATCTAATAATTCGAACCCTCTCCATCTCTCTGTGTTTGAATTCTTCTTATTCTCTCTCTACCTCATTCTTCTATTCTTATACTCACATAAATGAATCTCTATACTGTGACATAGAGGATTCACATTATCTCTTTGTTCTCTTCTTTTTCATATGAGCAGGAACAAGGATAAGGACATTCTTGTTGAAGCTGATCCTGAACCTGAAAGGAAGCTAAGAGAAGCTAAAGCACAACACTCCGGAGAGGACCTTACAGAAAATTTCAAAAAAGAAGTAGACATGGCAGCTGAACCCAACAACAATGCTAGAGATGTAAGGAAGATGCTTGGTGACTTTACTGCACCAACTTCCAACTTCTATGGAAGAAGCATCTCAATTCCTGCCATTGGAGCAAACAACTTTGAGCTTAAGCCTCAATTAGTTTCTCTAATACAACAGAATTGTAAGTTTCATGGACTTCCATTGGAAGATCCTCATCAGTTCTTAGCTGAATTCTTGTAGATCTGTGATACTGTTAAGACCAATGGGGTTGATCCCGAGGTCTACAGACTTATGCTTTTCCCCTTTGCTGTAAGAGATAGAGCTAGGATATGGTTGGATACACAACCTAGAGAAAGCCTGAACTCTTGGAAAAAGTTGGTCAATGCTTTCTTGGCCAAATTCTTTCCACCTTAAAAGATGAGCAAGCTTAGAGTGGAAGTCCAAACATTCAGATAGAAGGAAGGTGAATCCCTCTATAAAGCTTGGAAAAGATACAAGCAATTGATCAGAAGGTGTCCTTCTGACATGCTGTCAAAATGGAGCATCTTATGTATATTCTATGATGGTCTATCTGAATTGTCCAAAATGTCATTGGACCACTCTGCTGGTGGATCTCTTCATCTGAAGAAAACACCTGCAGAAGGCCAGGAACTCATTGAAATAGTTGCAAATAACCAGTTCATGTATACTTCTAAAAGAAATCCTGTGAATAATGGGATGACTCAGAAGAAAGGAGTTCTTGAGATTGATACTCTAAATGCCATATTGGCTCAAAATAAAATATTGAGTCAGCAAGTCAATATGATCTCTCAGAATCTGACCAGATTGCAAGCTGCATCCGGCAGTACTAAAGGAGCCTCCTTTGAAGGAGAAACTTATGACCCTGAGAATCCTGCAATGGAAGAGGTGAATTACATGGGAGAACCCCATGGAAACACCTATAATCCTTCATAGAGAAATCATCCAAATTTCTCATGGAAGGATCAACAGAAGCCTCAACAAGGCTTCAATAATAATAATGGTGGGAGAAATAAGTTTGGCAATAGCAAGCCTTTTTCATCATCTTCTCAGCACCAGATAGAGAATTCTAAGCAGAGCCTTTCTGACTTAGCAACCATAGTCTCTGATCTATCTAAGACCACTATCAGTTTCATGACTGAAACAAGGAACTCCATCAGAAATTTAGAGGCACAAGTGGGTCAGCTGAGTAAAAGAGTTACTGAAACTCCTCCTAGTACTCTCCCAAGCAATACAGAAGAAAATCCAAAGAGAGAGTGCAAGGCCATCAATATATCCAAAGTGGCCGAACCTATAGAGGAGGAAGAGGCAGTGATTTCAAGTGAGGAAGACCTCAATGGACGTCCACTAACCACTAAGGAGTTCCCTAATGAGGAACCAAAGGAATCTGAGCCTCATACAGAGACCATAGAGATTCCACTGAACTTACTGTTGCCATTCATGAGCTCTGATGAGTATTCTTCCTCTGAAGATGATGAAGATATTGTTGAAGAGCAAGTTGCTCGGTATCTAGGAGCAATCATGAAGCTGAATGCCAAGTTATTTGGTAATGAGACTTGGGAGGATAAACCTCTATTACTCATCAATGGACTGAATACCTTGGTTCAATAGAAATTACCTCAGAAGAAATCGGATCCCGGAAGGTTCTTAATACATTGTACCATAGGCACCATGAACTTTGAGAAGGCTCTATGTGACCTGGGGTCAGGTATAAACCTTATGCCACTCTCTGTAATGGAGAAACTGAGGATCTTTGAGGTACAAGCTGCAAGAATCTCACTAGAGATGGCAGACAAATCAATGAAACAGGCTTATGGACTTGTAGAGGATGTCTTAGTGAATGTTGAATGCCTTTACATCCCTGCTGATTTCATAATCCTAGACACTGGGAAGGATGAGGATGAATACATCATCCTTGGAAGGCCCTTCCTAGCCACAGCAAGAGCTGTGATTGATGTGGACAGAGGAGAGTTAGTCCTTCAATTGAATGAGGACTACCTTGTGTTTAAGGCTCAAGTATCTTCCTCTGTAACCATGGACAGGAAGCATGAAAAGCTTCTCTCAATACAGAGTCAAGTAGAGCCCCCCACATTCAAACTCTAAGTTTGGTGTTGGGAGGCCACCATCACGCTCTGAGTATCTGTGAAGCTCTCTAAGAGCTCACTGTCAAGCTATTGACATTAAAGAAGCGCTTATTGGGAGGCAACTCAATGTTATTTAATTATATTTATGTTTTTAGACCTTTGTTTTCCATTGCCATGTTATGTTTTTTTTAGGTTGATGATCATGTGGAGTCACAAAAACAGCTGCAGAACCAAAGCGGAATCAAAAACAGCACACCTTGTAGGACAGGCTTACTGGCGTTTAAACGCCAGTAAGTAGCAGAATGGGCGTTTAACGCCCATGCAGGCAGCATTCTGGGCGTTCAAAAAAACGCCCAGTAAAGAAGGATTCCTGGCGTTTAACGCCAGCCAGGGTATCTGGCTGGGCGTTAAACGCCCAAAGAAGCAGTCAAGTGGGCGTTAAATGCCAGAATGGATAGCATTTTGGGCGTTTAACACCAGGATGACACAAAGGAGGTAATTTTGTTTCCAATTCGATTTTTTTTTTCAATTTTGCATGTTTTAATTCATAATTTTTTGCATCAAACATATTTTAAACGTTCATCTTTCAATTTCTATTTTCAAAAATTAATAATCTTTCCAATTCTTTTTCAATTCTTTTCAATTCCTTCCAAAACTTTTTCAAAACTTATATATCTTTTCAAATTCTTTTCAACTCTTTTTAATTTTTCTTGTATATAGTAATAAGTTTTCAAAATTAATTGCATCATTCTTCTTCTACTCCCTTCTATCTTATTTTGCTCGAGGACGAGCAAAGCTTTTAAGTTTGGTGTGGAAAAGCTCAGCTTTTTGCTTTCCATAACCACTAATGGCACCTAAGGCCGGAGAAACCTCTAGGAAGAGGAAAGGGAAAGCAGTTGCTTCCAACTCTGAGTCATGGGAGATGGAGAGATTCATCTCAAAAGCCCATCACTAAAAGGAGGATGGAGCAAACAGGAGAGCCCGCTCATGGACCTCAACAAGAGCATGAGGAAATTCCTCATCAAGAAATCTCTGAGATGCCTTAAGGGATACACTTTCCTCCACATAACTATTGGGAGCAACTCAACACATCTTTAGAAGAATTGAGTTCCAACATGGAGCAACTAAGAGTGGAGCACCAAGAGCACTCCATCATCCTCCATGAAATCAGAGAGGACCAAAAGGCCATGAGAGAGGAGCAACAAAGGCAAGGAAGAGATATAGAGGAGCTCAAGAACTCCATTGGTTCTTCAAGAGGAAGAAGAAGCCACCATCACTAAGGTGGTCCCGTTCTTTAATCTCCTTGTTTATTTTCTTTTCTGTTTTCGGTTTTTATGCTTTATGTTTTGACTATGTTTATGTCTTCATTACATGATCATTAGTGTTTAATGTCTATGTCTTAAATCTATGAATGTTCCATGAATCTTTCACCTTTCTTAAATGAAAAATATTTTCTGAAAAAGAAAAAGAAGTACATGAATTTCGAATTCTATCTTGAAAATAGTTTAATTATTTTGATGTGGTGGCAATACTTTTTATTTTCTGAATGAATGGTTGAACAGTGCATATTTTTTATAGTGAAGTTTATAAATGTTAAAATTGTTGGCTCTTGAAAGAATAATAAAAAAAGAGAAATGTTATTGATAATCTGAAAAATCATAAAATTGATTCTTAAAGCAAGAAAAAGCAGTGAAAAACACAAAGCTTGCGGAAAAAAATGGCAAAAAATAAAGAAAAAAAAGAAAAAGAAAAAGCAAGCAGAAAAAGCCAATAGCTCTTTAAACCAAAAGGCAAGAGCAAAAAAAAAAGTTAATAGCTCTTTAAACCAAAAGGCAAGGGTAAAAAAGATCCAAGGCTTTGAGCATTAATGGATAGAAGGGCCCAAAGGAATAAAATTCTGGCCTAAGCGGCTTAATCAAGCTGTCCCTAACCATGTGCTTGTGTCATGAAGGTCCAAGTGAAAAGCTTGAGACTGAGTGGTTAAAGTCATGATCCAAAGCAAAAAGAGTGTGCTTAAGAACTCTGGGCACCTCTAACTAGGGACTCTAGCAAAGCTGAGTCACAATCTGAAAAGGTTCACCCAGTTATGTGTCCGTGGCATTTATGTATCCGGTGGTAATACTGGAAAACAAAATACTTAGGGTCACGACCAAGACTCATAAAGTAGCTGTGTTCAAGAATCAACATACTAAACTAGGAGAATCAAAAACACTATCTGAATTCTGAGTTCCTATGGATGCCAATCATTCTGAACTTCAAAGGATAAAGTGAGATGCCAAAACTGTTCAGAAGCAAAAAGCTATTAGTCCCGCTCATCTAATTGGAACTAAGCTTCATTGATATTTTGAAATTTATTGTATTTTTTCTTCTTTTTATCCTATTTTGTTTTTAGTTGCTTGGGGACAAGCAACAATTTAAGTTTGGTGTTGTGATGAGCGGATAATTTATACGCTTTTTGGCATTGTTTTTAGGTAGTTTTTAGCATGTTTTAGTTACTTTTTATTATATTTTTATTAGTTTTTATGCAAAAATCACATTTCTGGACTTTACTATGAGTTTGTGTGTTTTTCTGTAATTTCAGGTATTTTCTGGCTGAAATTGAGGGACTTGAGCAGAAGTCTGATTCAAAAGCTGAGAAAGGACTGTAGATGCTGTTGGATTCTGACCCTCCTGCACTCGAAGTGAATTTTTTGGAGCTAAAGAAGCCCAATTAGCACGCTCTTAATTGCGTTGGAAAGTAGACATCTTGGGCTTTCCAGCAATGTATAATAGTTCATACTTTGAACGAGATTTGATGACCCAAACTGGCATTTAAATGCCAGCCAGAGACCCTTTTCTGGAGTAAAACGCCGGAACTGGCACCAGAACTGGAGTTAAACTCCCTAACTGGCATCCAAGCTGGCATTTAACTCTAGAAAAGGCCTAGCACGTGTAAAGCTCAATGCTCAGCCCAAGCACACACCAAGTGGGCCCCGGAAGTAGATTTCTGCACTATCTGCACTTAGTTACTTATTTTCCGTAATCCTTAGTAACTAGTTTAGTATAAATACTAGTCTTTCCTATTGTATTAAGGACTTTTTATCATCTTTTATCAACTTCATGCTTGGCTGGTCTCACGGCCATGCCTAGGCTATTTTCTCTTATGTATTTTCCAACGGTGGAGTTTCTACACCTCATAGATTAAGGTGCGGAGCTCTGCTGTTCTTCATGAATTAATGCGAGTACTATTATTTCTCTTTCAATTCACGCTTACTTCTTCTCCAAGATATACTCTTGTACTTAATTCAGTTAAGTCAGAATGAAAGGGTGACCCGTGACAACCACAAGCGGTCTACATGATGTTCAACGTACTCATTGGACGACAGCCGGAGTATAGTCTGTTGGGTCTCTGATCCACGGATTTGACTTGCCTCTCCTGACAACAGAGCATTCGAATCTGTGATATTAGAACCTTCGTGGTAGAGGCTAGAACCAATTGGCAGCATTCCTGAGATCCGGAAAGTCTAAACCTTGTCTGTGGTATTCCAAGTAGGATCTGAGACGGGATGACTATGATGAGCTTCAAACTCGCAAATGTTAGGTGCAGTGACAGTGTGTAAAAGGATAGAGAGATCCTATTCCGACACAAGTGAGAACCGACAGATGATTAGCCGTGCGGTAGCTGTGCCTAGTATTTTTCATCCGAGACGAGAGATCCGACAGTTGATTAGCCGTACAGAAACTGTACCTGGACCATTTTCACTGAGAGGACGGATGGTAGCCATTGACAACGGTGATCCACCAACATACAGCTTTCCATGGAAGGGAGCACGCATGATTGGATGAAGACAATAAGAAAGCAGAGGTTCAAAAGCAACAAAGCATCTCCAAACACTTATCTGAAATTCCCACCAATGAATTACATAAGTATCTTTATTTTAATTTACGTTTTATTTATCTTTCAATTATCAAAACTCATAACCAATTAAATCTGCCTGACTAAGATTTACAGGATGACCATAGCTTGCTTCAAGCCGGTAATCTCTGTGGGATCGACCCTTACTCGTGTAAGGTTTTATTACTTGGACGACCCAATGCACTTGCTGGTTAGTTGTACCGGAGTTGTGAAAAGTGTGATCACAATTCCGTGCACCACCTACGTAGTACGTTAAACTGCTGATTTATCCGTTAAGTGTCAACCAGAATTAATAGATTTTTTTGTTAGGGACCTCATTGTCTTTTGGAGATAATTGTCAGGGACCGTTAAGGATTTTTTTTTGTCTTTTGTTATTTTTTTATATACATTAACTAAATTTACTTTGTAAAAATTGAAAAATATTAGTGATTTTTAAATTTTTTTATTTATAGAAATTGAATGGAGGTATATTTTTTACTCTTTTTATTTTTGTTTAGAAAAGTTATTAAAATATTATACTATTAGAATTATATTAAATTTTAGATGTATTCAATTTAAATTAATCATAATAATTAACATAAACTCATTATTAAAAAAAGTGCATATTCTATTTTATAATAGATAATAAAAAAAAGTTGACACGATATTTTATCTAAAATAAATACAACGAATGAGAATGTCTATATCAAACTAACCATGTAGATATAACATCAAAAATTCAAATTTTAATATTTTAGCATAACTAGTAACAAATAAATAAAACTGATATCAACAATTAGTAAATAAATAAAAATCATTAATATTTTTTATTTTTATACAAAAAATATAGTCAATGTATATTAAAAAATAACAAAAAATAGAGAAAAAATTCTAAATAAATTATCCCAAAAAACAATGAGACTCCTAACAAAATAATTTGTCCATCTTAATTGACACTAACAAACAAATCAGTAATATAATTTTTTTTTGGGATATTAAAAAATGACGTGGACCTTAACATTTTTTTTTCTGAATGAACCCATTAACCATTATCGTTCAAACTGATAAACGATCACCAGAAGAGGAAGATCTGGTGACGAGGAGTACAAAAAAAGTTAAAATGGATGGAAAAGATCAAGTAAAAAAATATATGGAGATCACATAGGAAGAAAAAAGTTAGAGTTTGTTAAAGAGTCTAAAGACTCGCTGAAGAATGTTGTTACCCTTGTCAATGGTGTATTCGAAGGTTCCAAGATTTCCTACAAGGGTAGGTTGATGAATGACGGGCTTGGAAAGCTGAATCCATATGAAATCGTCGAGATGGTCACAGAAGACTACATCTCTGATGAGGGTCGGATGGAACATATGAAGGAATCACAGACTCCTTTCAATCCAAATCCTATTATAGAGGTGTCTTTGGAAGAATATGATGAATGGTGTAGGTCGTGGAAGCAAGCACTCATCGTTAAGCCCTTAGGGAAGAGTCTGAACTTACAGACTATGGAGCGGTGGATAAACAGGAGATGGACAAAGAAGGAAGAAGTTCGTGTGATGGACCTTGTCGAGGGTACTTCCTAGTGAGATTCTGTAACCAAGAGGATTATTAACATGCTTTGTTTGAGGGTCCCTAGATGATTGCTGATCATTACCTCTTGGTTCAAAGGTGGCGGCCTTTATTAATACCCCCAAGAGAGTGAGGTTAAAAAGGTTGCTGTATGGATCAGGATTTCCAATCTCCCAGCCGAATTATATAATAGATATTTCTTATGGAAGGTTAGGAAATCTATTGGAACTGATGGAGTAAGGCGGGAGTCGGCCAATTAAGAAGTCAATGTGAAAACAGCGTTGCGAGTATAGCTTTTAACCAGCTAAAATCCGCCTCATCAATTTAGAAAGGTGTCACAAAAATTAGAATAAAAATACTGGGAGTATGAGTCCCAGGTCGTCTCCCAACGAGTTGCGAGAAAGGGTGCTAATTTATTAATCAGGAGGTTTCCGAGAGATTTTGAGAATTGAATGACAGAAAATAAATAATTGTAATTAAGTGCAATAAAAATTAAAAGGAATTTATATTATTCAAAATAAAAAGCCTTGACTGGGGGAATGATTAATTGGAAGTTCTGTCCTTGTTGGAAAAGTGTAGTATGTAGTATAAAGAGGTTGTTGTTTTCACTTAGTTAACCCTCAACTCACAACTCAAGTGTCTCCTCTTAATCAACCCCCATGTCAAGTAGGGAATCTACTCCATTGACATGAATATAACGCTCATAAAAATATAAGAAGAAGACATGATAAATTAAATAAAATAGGGATTGAGAATTAATTAAAAATAAAAGTAATCATTTGCATTAATAAATCTAAAATAATCCAATTACCACTCTAAACAAGAATTAAGAATATGGAATAAATAAATAGGGAGTAAGAAAACAAACTAGAATAGTAACTTCAACGGAGGTGATGACTCTTCAAAATCCAAAAGCAAAAGCATAAAACCAAAAAACTATTAATGTAAAGAAAACCTAGAGGAAGAGTAATTTCTCTCTAGATTCAGATCTAAAAACCTAAAACTACGCTAATGAGAATGTGTGATGAGTCTCTGCACATTCCCTGGCTCTAGTCTGTGTTTCTGGGCCGGAAACTGGGTCAAAACTTGGCGCAAAATTGCCCCAATATTTTCTGTTATTTCTGCAGATCGCGCATGTCACGCGTACGCGTCAGTCACGCGTGCGCATCATTTAGCGAATTTCCTTATCATGCGTACGCGTCATCCACGTGTACACGTCATCCACGCGTGTGCGTCTTTTGTGCAGACTCCAATCCACGCGTACGCGTCAGGCACGCGCACGCGTCGCTGCAATTTTCTCCATGTCGCGGGCACGCGTGAGCCATGCGTGCGCGTCGATGCTCGATGGTCATCTCCTTAGTTTCTTGTGTTCCTTCCATTTTTGCAAGCTTCCTCTCCATTCTCTGAGCCATTCTTGCTCTATAAAGCCTGAAACACTTAACACACGGATCACGGCATCGAATGGTATAAAGGAGAATTAAAATATACAAATTAAAGATCTCTAGGAAGCAAGTTTTCAACCATAGAATAAAACTAGGAAGGGATTGTAAAATCATGCAAATCATATGAATAAGTGGGTGAAGACTTGATGAAACCACTCAATTAAACCATAAAATAGTGGTTTATCAGGAACCATTCTCAAAGTGGATGAATACATGTCTATTCACTCAAGAGGTAAATTTGCACGCATTTCTGTGGGAATTGACTTAAGGAAAAATCTGGTGCCATCTTTCTCAGCCTTAGGAAAAGAATTCAGGCTAGAATACGAAGGTCTTCATCTAATATGTTTCAATTGTGGTAGATATGGACATAAATATGATGGATGTCTGGAAAAGATGAAGGCAGCAGAGGACAGACAACAATCTCAAGCAGCTACTGAAGAACAGAACCACCAGGAGGGAGAAAATGCTGCCGCGGTCCAAGGCCAGTCAGCATCGGTGAATACAGGGAGTCATGTTAGGAAAGATTTGATTGCAACGGAAAATTTGGGGGTGATGGAAGTAGCCATTGGTACAGTTAAGAAAAGTCACGAGCATTAATCTGGGGAGGAAAATCAGATTTAACTGTTGTAAATGAGGAAAGTTTATACGGTCCCTAGATGGTTGTCAAAAAGTCCCAGAGAAAAAATAGGCAAGAATCGAGGAGTAATTATTGGGATATCAAAAAAGAAAGTTCTAATAATAGGTTTGATGCTTGATAAATCACTATTTTATGGTTTATCTTATGTTCAATTGAATGGTTTTATCAAGCTTTTACCCACTTATTCATATAATTTGCATGATTTTACAATTCCTTCCTAGTATTATTCTATGGTTGAAAACTTGCTTCCTAGAGATCTTTAATTTGTATATTTTAATTCTCCTTTATACCATTTGATGCCGTGATCCGTGTGTTAAGTGTTTCAAGCTTTATAGGGCAGGAATGGCTTAGAGAATGGAGAGGAAGCTTGCAAAAATGGAAGGAACAAAAGAAACCAAGGAGATAAACAGCGAGCACCGACGCGCACGCATGCCTGACGCGTACGCGCGGTAGGGAGAAATTTGCAGCGACGCGTGCGCGTGCCTGACGCGTACGCGTGGATTGGAGTCTGCACAAGGACGCGTGCGCGTGACTGACGCGTACGCGTGACACGCCAAAATGACCAGCGACGTGCACGCGTAATAGACGCGTACGCTGACATGCGCGATCTGTAGAAATAACAGAAAATACTGGGGGCGATTTCGGGCCAAGTTTTGACCCAGTTTTTGGCCCAGAAACACAGACTAGAGCCAGGAAACGTGCAGAGACTCAACAGACATTCACATTAGGATAGTTTTTAGATTTTTAGATCTGAATCTAGAGAGAACTACTCTTTCTCTAGGTTTTCTTTACATTCATAGTTTCATAGTTTATTATTTTTGCTTTTGGATATTGAAGAGTCATCACCTCCATTGAAGATACTATTCTAGTTTGTTTCCTTACTCCTTTATTTATTCCATATTCTTAATTCTTGTTTAGAGTTACAATTGAATTATTTTCATAGATTGTTAATGCAAAGGATTACTTTTACTTTTAATTAATTTTGAATTCCTATCTTATTTACATTATTATGTCTCTTTTTATTCCAAACTCCCAATAACGAAGATGGTATCCATGTCAATAGAGTAGATTCCCTACTTGACATGGGGATTGATTAAAAGGAGACACTTGAGTTGGAATGCTCAAGTAATTAGTTAAATTGGAAGTTGTTGGCTAATTCTGTATTTACTAACGCTAGACCTTCCCAAGGGAGAGGACTAGGATTTGCGAATAAGAGTTAGCTTAATCACTTGACTTTCCTTTATTTAGTAAGGGTTAACTAAGTAAAAATAACAACCTCTTTATACTACACTTGAGAGAATTCCAACAAGGATAGAATTTCCAATTAATCATTTTCCCAGTCAAGGCTTTTTATTTTGAATAATATAAATTTCTTTTAATTTTCATTGCACTTAATTACAATTGTTTATTTTCTATCATTCAAACTCAAAACCTCTTGGAAAGCTCCTGATTAATAAATTAGCACCCTTTCTAGCAACTCGTTGGGAGATGACCTAGGACTCATACTCACAGTATTTTTATTTTAAACTTTTGTAACAACCTTTCTAAATTGATGAGGTGGATTTTAGCTGATTAAGAGCTATACTCGCAACGTATTCCCTATATTGAATTCTTAATTGGTCTAATTTCTGCCACGCATCAATGCTCTTCAAAATGAGAAAGAAGCTCAGGAGAGAGAAGATAAAAAAAAGGAAAGTATTAGGAAAGTCAGCCCAAGCAGATGCAGAAAAGAGAGATAAATGCCAAAGCAAGTCAACAATTTGACAAGCTGGCTACACAGAATCGAAATCATAAAGGAGGCCAAAATGTCAACTTTGCTAACCGAAACACAAAAGGAAAAAGCTTAGAGATAAACAAAAAACTTAATAAAGAACAAATGAAATCGGCAAGTATATCTCAGAACAAACAAAAGACAATTATTATTACTGAACCGAGTCAACCTTCTCAAGGAAAACAAAACAAAGAGAGGGATCAAATTCACAGGAATATTGGAGACAATTTAGCAGACTTTCAAAAGTAGTTTATTCAAGCTACAAAGAAGGGTATTATATCCCTACTAATGGTACTAATGATCCTATCTTAGATGCTTACATAGCAAGCATTATGGGAGGGGAAATGTAGAGCAAAACAACAAGTATTATAAAGAGAATCCTCTGGGAGTGAGTAGCTATAGTGGAGAAGCACATAAGATGGCCAATGACCTTGATAGTATAGAAGAAACATCTCCAAGTGGGAATGCAGCAGATATCGAAGAGGAGCCTAAGGCTATGGGAAGCCTAGACGGGCCTCTTTTGCACCAGAGAGTTTCTTATCTCTGAGTAGACTTTTTTGTTTACATTAGTATCTATGAATATCTTATCTTGGAATTGTAGAGGAGCCTCTTCTAAAGGCTTCAAATCTATTTTAAATGATCTTATGTTTAGATATAAAACTAACTTTTGTATCTTGTTGGAAACCCATGTCTCAGGTACTAAGGCTGAGGCTATTATCAGAAAATTGGGGTTTGACTCGTGGTGTATTAGTGATGCTGAAGGTTTTTCAGGTGGCATCTGGTGTCTTTGGAGGTCAAATTCATGGAACATAAAACCACTCATCATTCACAAACAATTTGTTCATATCGAAGTGTAGTGGCAAAATAATGCTCCTTGGTTTTTTACTGCTATTTACGCGGTCCTAAGGTTGGAAATAGAAAAGTGCTTTGGACCAAGATAAAGGATTTAGCTAAGAATATTAATGGACCTTGGTGTTTAGGAGGAGATTTCAACTCCATTCTTTCTCTGAATGACATAGGGGGATCTTTTAATCTTTCTCTTGACACTAATATTTTTAATGAAGTTTTACTTAATTATGAGCTTAAGGATTTAGGATTCTCTGGACCCCCTTTTACTTGGCAAAGGGAGACTACAAAGAAAATACTAGATCGTTTTATTAGCAATTTTAACTTTTCTGAAATTTTTTCAAATGTTGGTGTCAAACATTTACCCAAACTAAAGTCTGATCATCTCCCTATTTTGCTGGATTTTTAATTAGCTCAAAGGGAAGAAGGAGTTAAGCCTTTTAAATTCCTTGCTCCTTGGATTTTGCATGAGGATTATAATAATATGGTTAAAAGTAGCTGGCTGAAACAAAATAGTTTGTTATAGAATATTAGCAACTTTGTCAACACAGCTAAGACTTGGAACAAAGAAATTTTGGGCATATTTTCAAGAAAAACAACGCATTCTCCTAAGACTTGAAGGGATCAACAAAAAGAACTCCTTCAACAATAATCCCTTCTTAGATAAACTCCTAAAAGATTTGTGGAAAGAATATGAGACAATAGCAATTCATGAGGAGACTTATTGGTAACCGATGTCTAGATGTGATACCATTAATTTTGGTGATAAAAATTCAAAATATTTTCACTCAAAGGCAAATGGAAGACGTAAGACGTAAGAGAAACAAAATCACAGCCTTAAAGAGTGAGGAAGGCAAATGGGTGGACAATGTGGACACTCTTAAAGTTTGGGGTGTTAATTTTTTTAAGAATCTCTATTGTTCAGAATCTGATTATAATGACTTTGTTGTTTGTAACCAGTTTCCTAAGTTACAGGATATAGAGTATCAGGATATGGCTAAGGAGGTATCTAGCGAAGAGATTAAGGATGCGGTTTTTTTATTGGAAGTTGGAAGGCTCCGAGAAGCGATGGCCTCCCAGCCAAATTCTATCAACAAGCGTGGGATGTGGTGGCGAATTTCTCTACGACTTGGGTGAAAGAAGTTTTTAATGAGTCTCACAACATAACAAAAGTGAATAAGACTCTTATAACTATTATTCCCAAAATTTTTTCACAGGAAAATATTGGACATTTTAGACCTATTAGTCTCTGTAATGTTTGCTATAAAATTGTGACTAAACTCATTGCATCTAGATTGAAAAAATATATGCCTTCTCTTATTTTTAATACTCAGTCAAGTTTTGTGCCTGACTGATTAGTGCAGATAATATCTTAGTAGCACAAGAGGTAGTTCACACCATGAGGAATAAAAAACATGGAAAAGGTTTGATGGCAATAAAAATAGACCTAGAAAAGGCCTATGACAGACTTAATTAGCTCTTTGTGATGGACTCTGGTGCACGAAATTACAATCACACTTTTGCAATTTCGCACAACTAACCAGCAAGTGCACTGGGTCGTCCAAGTAATACCTTATGTGAGTAAGGGTCGATCCTACAGAGATTGTCGGCTTGAAGCAAGCTATGGTCACTCTTATAAATCTCAGTCAGACAAATTGAATTGGGTTTGAGGTTTTGATAATTAAAAGATAAAGGAGACATAAAATATATTCCTTCTGAATCTCTGCTTTTCTATTGCCTTCTTCCAATCATTCATACTCCTTTCTATGGCAAGCTGTATGTTGGGGGATCACCGTTGTCAATGGCTACCGTCCGTCCTCTCAGTGAAAATGGTCCGGCTACGGGTTACGTAGGGCTAATCATCTGTCGGTTCTCACTCATGTTGGAATAGGATCCAGTGATCCTTTTGCATCTGTCACTACGCCCAACACTCGCGAGTTTGAAGCTCGTCACAGTCATCCCATCCCAGATCCTACTCAGAATACCACAGACAAGGTTTAGACTTTCCGGCTCTCAAGAATGCTACCAATTGATTCTAGCTTATACCACGAAGACTCTGATCTCACGGAATGGAGGGCTCTGTTGTTAGGAGACGCAACCATGCGTCGTGAATCAGGAGGCTAAGAGATATACACTCAAGCTATTGCAGATAGAACGGAAGTGGTTGTCAGGCACGCATTCATAGGTGAGAATGATGATGAGTGTCAC